>NC_091395.1:74570484-74876293 GCF_032191515.1 Phaenicophaeus curvirostris
AGTAAATAGTTGTTGCTATTGTATTCCCACTTATATTTGGAGTCTGTAAATTATTTAGAACAAGAACTTCTGAACATGTTTGAACAGAGCTTTCCGCTAGAGATCACGAACAAAAACTGTTCAAGCTTTTATTATCAGATGTTATTAAGATAATTATTTAAAATGAGTAAACACAGCATCAGGGTAAAGAAGCAAACAAACCGAGGATACTTGCCTGGGTAACAAGTGGCTCCAGCAGCCTCTCTACTGTGAGAGTCCTGATTTCCAAACTTTTGGGGTCCCATTTCAAAATGATAGGTGATGTTGCAGAAGTCATACTCCCTATAACAGACAAAATAAGAAAATATCAATACTTGTCTTCCTCTGCTCCTGAGAACTCCCAGCTGCACTGCTTCAACATATAGATTCAGAATTTTTTTTCTTTCCTATACCCTTTACCCTAACATATTGTAAACCCCGAGGCCAGAGAAGGAGAAGGGAGGAGGTTATCCAGGTGCCAGGTCACAGATTCCTCTTCAGTCCACGATGAAGACCATGGTATTTCCCTTCAGCCCATAGAGGACCACATCAGGGCAGAAATTATTGGCTATGAAGGCCCCTGCACTGCAGCAGATGGGTATGTCCTGAAGAAACTACATCCCATAGACAGCACATGCAGTAGGATGCTTATCCTGAAGGACTGTAGCCCATGGAGAAAACACACACTGCGGAAGAAGCCTTATGAACGGACGGCATCCCTCATTCCTCATCCTTCTGCACTACTCGAATAGGAAAGGCAAGGAAGTAGAAGACCCAGGAGAAAAAAAAGGAAACATGTCAGGGGGGAGGAAGGTGTTTTAGATTTTATCTCTCTTTTTTTTTGTCACTATTTAATTAGAAATAAATTAAATTAATTTTCTCCAAGTCAAGTCTGTTTTGCCTCTGATGGTAATTTGTAAGTGATCACCCTGCCTTTATCTCACCTACAAGGTTTTAATCTTATTTTCTCCCATTGTCCTGTTGAGGAGGTGGATTGAGGGAGCAGCTTGGTGGGCATGTGGCAGCCAGCCCAGGTCAACCCACCAACACATTCAATACAACAAATTCAACAAGCCTGTTCAGTTCTTTAGTAAAACTTTCCCAAAGTAAAAAAAATGATGAAAAAAAATGTTCATTTTAAATAATTCCAGTTTAAATATTTCCCTTTCTTTTAAAATTGAAATAAAATAATTAGAAGTTCCACATAGCTAGAACACCATGACAGCTCTGGCAAGGAAAGATACATCAATAATATCACATAGTACATGGCATAAGTGAGATACAGATCAAGCCCTCCTTATATAATAATCCAAATGTTTAGAATTGTTTTCTCCAGAAAGCTACATTTAAATGATAAGTTCATTCCAGTAATACAAAAAACCCAAACAATTCAGTGAACAAAATCAAAATAAACTCAGCCCCTAGGCTCCTCTCATTTCCAAACATTTATTGGCAGAATTATCTGATAATATCTAGTATATGCTAAAATTACTATTAGTTTCCACTCTTATGCAAAGAATTATTTCTTGCTTTACAATGCTGAAAGTACCTCTACCTATGATTAAAGAAAGCTATGAGACAGTTTCTAGTTGCTGTAAACATGGTTAATGTGGGGCCTATTCTCATTTTTCTAACAGACATTGTTTAATTGTCTTCCAGAACCTCTTTTTTATGTAAAGATGGTTGCTACTCCAGCTGGCCTCTGTATTCAAAAAGTAAGTTTTAAGTAGACAATTATTGTAGTCAATAATTTATGAGTTAAGATACGTGGAAATGTGCCAAATACAGTTTCTTCTTCCTTTTTAATAAGCACTATTTTCCTCACTAACTGTTAACAGGTACTCAAACATACACCTCTCATTATAAAAAATTATATTCAAAGCTGTAAGATAGTTCAAAGCCTACAAAAGCAAACTCATTTCAGTAGGTGGCAATCATACAGGTGACAAAAGATAACCTGGATGATCAGTTGTTTCAATCAGAGTACTGCCTCTGTTTCAACTTTTACTAAGAAATAGGAAAAATATCCTTCAAAATTCAGTATGAAAGAATGAGAAACGTTTTAACTATAAAAAAGGATACATACAAGAAAAAGTCTTATTAAAAGCCTATAAAGTTTTTCAGTTGCAGTAAAATCTACCATGGAAAAACAAATAAGTAAAATTAGAAAGTCAAATTAGTGCATTTTCCTCAACATTACTCTAGCTGCTGTCACAACAGCAACTTTAAATGGAAAGAAGACTAAAAAGCAGTTACCTGCCCACATGTATGGACATGAACAGATGGTAAAGTTCTTCACTGCAATTTCTACAACAATCTTCCTAGGCTGAACAGGTGAACCACAATTGGATAAAGGAAAGGATGCTAACTCTATCCAACAACTGTTTGACCAAATAGTCCCCCAACAATCAGCCTGAAGTACTCCTCTGAAAGCATCAACTGCTTCAGAACTTACACCTGGATTTGGGTTGTGTAATACTCGGCAACACAGTCCACAACAATCTTTCTTCAAAATGTGAAATCAGGTTTCTCATCTGAGTTCCAACCTCTGTAATTTAGAAACACATACTGATCGTTCTTCGAGGTAAAACTCATTCAATTAAAATTCACTTGACGTTAAGAAAACATTTATAGCAGAAAGTTTCAGTGAAACTTATTCTCTCCTGTTCACATATACTATCAACTGGCAACATGGGATTATGAAGTCTGAATTTGAAATCAGTTATTATCAAATAGGAAAGGAAATAATTACCATTGGTAATAATACAGATGATTGCAGTCCTAATCCTGAAACTAGCTCCACACTTTCTCAAGAATATATTTAATTAATTCTATTGCTTAACCGTAACTTTACTTCCTAGATATGCCCAACTTTTTTTAAAAGCTTTTAGCTGTTCCTAAATACAGCAAAACAGAACTGTTTTGCTCTCCCCAGTCCAGTAACTCTTGTTCAATGTGAACATTCTTTTCAGGCAGTCTATCTTCAAAGCCTATCTTTACTTTAGTCAACAATTCATTGGATTGGATTCCTATATTATAGCCAAAATCTAACTACATCATTGGAATTCTTTAACATAACAGTCGCCAATAATCTAACCCTACAACTACCCTTATTACCATACTTTTATTTTCCTTTTTAGTGTCTTCTACAAAATCCAAATGTTCTGCCTGTAAAGTTACTTGTTTCCCTATCACACAACATTGTTTTCCTCTACAATAGTCCTGCTTTTCTTGCAACTTCGAAAAATGTTCATTCTGATGGTCATAAACTGCTCACAAGTGGCAGTGCATCTCATTTCTATGCTGCAAGTGAAATTTAACAGTAAAAATATTCTAACTCTACACGAGCAAAAGCAACATTTGCTGAAGCAAACAGATAATTTCTTAGAAAGAACAAGCCTAAAGTTGCTAGTCCTGTTCACATCTGCAATGCAGAGCACTGCAGACATGAAATACAGATTCTAAACATTTCCTACTGCATAAAGAAAAAAAAGCATTCTACCTGATTCATAGCAAATTGTTAGGATTGATGGGGTGACAACACCAGACAGGCAATACTGGCAGCACAGTTCTATACTCCCAACAGCATATTTGCAACCAGAAGGCAAAAAACAGTCTTCATAAATGAGAAAGAAAGACGCCCACCAAAGCAGAAAGACAGTAAGGCAAAGAAGAGGCAAAAATATAACAATTTAGTTCTCATTTTCAAATATTAAATTTGTAATAGCCCTAATAGTTCAAGAAATTCATATGGACTAGAAAAAGAAAAGTACGCTTTACAAATGATTCTCCCACATCAGTTATCTTGCCTTTCAGTCCACACATCCAGAGCAACAAAGCACCTGCACAGGTGCTTTAAACTGGCCTGACTTTCCACAGTTGAAAGGCCAGTTCAGCTCTTTCTGCATGTTTTTATCCTTTGCACTTTGTAACAGTGCTATAAATCCCATCAAGAACATAACCTTGTTGAACAGTAACTAATCCTACACAAGATAAATGAGTTTTCAGTTCCCTGCGTGACTTTGGAGCCACCTGAGTGACAGCACCAGAAACAAGCAACACGCTGAATACCACAGCGGAGGTGAAGGGAAGGACAGGAATGCTTTTTCAGCAGCAGCAGGGACACAAACCAGCTTAACACGACAGAGAAACTGAATGACAGTCTGTGCTTTCTTGGTTCCCATCCTTAGATTGAGAACTATGTCAAAACAAACACCTCTCCACACAGAGCCAGGCTTATGTGAATAATATGGAACTCCTTAAAGCAGGATACGCAATTTCTTGCAACAGACACAGAAAAATTCTGACTGACTTCACAGAGGCATTTATGTGCTTCACTGGGAGCTACAAATTGAAATACTTAAGTGGCTACATCCTCAAGTATGCTTATAGCATACAACACCACGGCATTAGAGATGCCCAGCCAGCTCTCCATTACGCAGTAGGGGTGTGGGGTAGGCTGGAGCACAGGATAAACTCAGACATCATACTTATTAGGCACGCACAGTCCTAGAAAACCACCCTTTGACTGACCTGGCTGGTAGAGGACTGCAGTGTTATCTGGTGGTGTATACAGCTGAGATTCTGCTATTACCTTACAACTATCCACAGTGTTGAGCAATGCAGGTGTACATTGTGATCTGGAGCCCTGATATTCAAGGGAGCCTGGTTTCCAACACTAATTCCCAATCCCTTTTATAGAATCATAGAATCATAGAATAACCAGGTTGGAAGAGACCCACCGGATCGAGTCCAACCATTCCTATCAATCACTAAACCATGTCCCTCAGAGCCTCGTCCACCCGTCCCTTAAACACCTCCAGAGAGAATCAACCTCCTCCCTGGGCAGCCTGTTCCAGTGCCCAATGACCCTTTCCATGAAAAATTTTTTCCTAATGTCTAGCCTGAACCTCCCCTGGTGGAGCTTGAGGCCATTCCCTCTTGTCCTGTCCCCTGTCACTTGGGAGAAGAGCCCAGCTCCCTCCTCTCCACAACCTCCTTCCAGGCAGTTGGAGAGAGCAATGAGGTCTCCCCTCAGCCTCCTCTTCTCCAGGCTAAACACCCCCAGCGCTCTCAGCCATTCCTCATAAGGCCTGTTCTCCAGCCCCTTCCCCAGCTTTGTTGCTCTTCTCTGGACTCGCTCCAGAGCCTCAATTTGCCAATTTTCTGTCTCTACTAATATAATAATACAAGTAGAGTCAGAAGGACACATGGAAGAATGAGTACGCAACAATTGATAAGAAGAGAAATAAAGGGAAAATGCTAAGAGGGCAAGGACTAACAATGAGGAGTAGAAGAGAAACGGTCAAAGGAATGGAGAACACTCCTTTGTATAGATAAAAGCACCATCATTAGTCAATGACAGCAAAGTACAGCCTCCAGCAGATCTGGCTGATAGAATCAGAGTTGACACAGGCAGTTCCCACCACCACCTCACCACCTTGTTTAAAAAAAAGGAGAGAGAAGAAAATAAGGGGGAGGGGGAAGAAAAAAATAGAGCGGATGGTTTGGAGGAATATCTGTCTCCACATGTTTGAACAAGCTTTGTACATACTTGTTTATTTTGTTTAATAAATGTGACTTTTGTTTCTTCTTTCCTGAAACTTAGGCAGGAAAAAACAAGCCAAAATAAACCTTTAAGCCCCTCTTCCAAGCTTAGTTATGCAGAGAATCTTTATTTTGAGTTTTTTTAAGCTCTTAACTTCCTTTGGGATTCACATCCCTCTCCTCTTCTGCTAACCCTCCACCTCCACATTGGGCTGAGATACTGGTCTGGCCTCAACACAAGGTTCTTAAATGGAAGCACCCATTATACAACCCCAGACTTCTAGCTTTTACTACATCACTAAGTAAGAGGAAAAAGATCTTCACAAGGGTGGGATTGCCTTGGTAACAAAGCCAGTGGGATGGTGACCATGGTTGCCCTGACACAGATCTGGGAAAGTTATAAAAAGGCAATGACTGAGTCATTCACATTTTTCAGTCACATTAACCAGCTCAGTCTTGGAGACAACTGCTTACACCAGGGCCTGACAGAACCAGGAGGGAAAATTGCCTTAAGAAATCAGAGGCCACACAGAACTCACAGGGAAGGCGGAAAGTGCAGTTTAAGAGTGTGTAACAGAAAGGTTCCACTTACCCCCACGCACACAACCTGCTTCCTCTTCTGCTTTAACTAAAACCAGTGATATTACACGTAAAAATTCTGTGCAAAGTTTAGCTGCGTGCAACATTCAATTATTATTATTTTTTTAATCAACTACATGGCTTAGAAAAATAATTCTACTTCATAGGCTCACACATCTACAGCAATAAGTTTGGATCCTCACATCAGCATTGCCTGAGATGGACCTGGGGAACCACAATGTGGCAGTGGTTGTACAAACTTACATCCCATTTTGTCCAGCCTACCTTTGAGCTCCATCCTGTTCCCCCGAGGGCCATTTCAGAAGGTTTAGACAAACTATGTCCCACTGTGGACAGTGGGACAAGAAGCTGGACTATAAATTCAACTCTGTAGTGGAGTTTACTGTACAGAAAGATCCTCATGCTAGGAGGATGTCAGGCAAAATACCCAAGTCTTTCAGAATCATAGAATGGTTTGAGTTGGAAAGAATCTTAAAGATCATCCAGTTCCAACCCACCTGCCATGGGCAGGGACACCTTACCTGGATCAGGTTGCTCAAAGCCCCATCCAACCATGCCTTGATGGGGCATCCATGAAATGTCTGGGCAACCTGTGCCAGTGCCTCACCACTATCACAGTGAAAAAAATTCTTCCTAATATCTAATCTAAATCAGCTTAAAGCCCTTTCAGCTTAAAGCCATTTCCCCTCATCCTACCCCTGCACTTCCTGATAAAGAGCCCCTCCTCAGCTTTCCTGTAGCCCCCTTTAAGTCCTGGAAGGCACCTATATGGTCTCCCCAGAACCTTCTCTTCGCTAGGCTCAACAAGGTGTTCTTAAAACATCTAAAAATCCACAAGTACCATTTGGGCAATTTGGGATGGGCTACCAGCATGAATGATGAAAAATATGGGGAAATTCACATTTGTTTGCCCTAACAAACATAAGAAGCATGATTCCTTGATGTGAAAGGTAATTTACTCCAAGATGAGTAAGCAATGAAAATGCTTGAAGGCTGTTTTAAACAGCCATAAATAAAATCCCTATATTCAAATAACTTATCTTACATTATTCATAACAGAATGCTTTTGTCCACTAAGTAACTTCTACTATCAAGGCAGGCGAGTTTCTTAAAATGCTCAGTAAAACTGAAGATTATAAGCAATCTATATCAAAAAGGTGCACAAGCCCCCAGCGCAAGATTGCCAAGTTCCCTTCTACACAACCAGAGATTTTTCCACAAATCGCTCTGTATTCACACAGCTCTTAGTGACTCCTAATAAAAGTCTTCTCACAGAGTTCTGGACGTGATCAAAGCCTCTGAGCTCACTGCTGCTGGGATGCTGGTTCACATCGGGTCACGCTGCAAGCCCAGGAAAACTAAATGATTTTAAATCAGGTCCTTGGTGCAGATCCTATGCTCTGCATTCTCTCTCTACCCCATTTCCCCCCAGCTGACTCCAAATTTCTACATGTAGCAAATACCTTGATAAGATATTTACATTACTGCTGATATGATCAATTCCATAAACAAACCTATTTTTTTAGTAATAAAACCATAACATTTTAAAACTTTTTTCAAGTTCTGTTCTTTCATAAGGCACATCTTAATCTCACACCTTGCAGAAAAGAAACAAAAGACATTTTTATTCACTAAACCTGTTAACCCTCTTGTAATTTTTATTCACTGTATTGGAGTGGCACTGTCAATACCAGTTTACATTTTAGAAGAGCAGAGATGTATTAAGCATCTTTGGTTTAAACAGACACATTTACTTCCCTTGCAACACTTGGAACACAGGATTTATATCTCACATTCCATCAGTTCTTAAAAAAAGTTCTTCAACTTGGCTGTAACCATGACTTTGCAGGCTTCTGCTTCTGCTTCTGCATGCAGGGGTTATCCTTTCACTCTAAGTATCCTATTTACAATGCCACATACTTGGAAAACACAGTTAACATGCCTCTGTATTTCCCTTTTCTACATTTGAAAGAGAACTCCCTATTCCACAGGATCAACTGTTGCTACATTCAAACGAAACAATTTACATTTTTTCCTTTGGAGAGTCACAGCTTTAGGGATTTTTTGTGCCTTTTTTGGTTTGGTTGGATTTTTAAGAAGTCTGTTTTCCTGTGAGTTTCAGTACAGTAGCAGCATTGCTAGTATTGCCTCTAAGCTTTAAATTATCTAGCTACTAATTACTTAAATAAGGGAGTTTTGCTCTTGTTCCTACAGATGCAACACTATTTTCCTACACTGAACAGAATTTTTTGGTTGTCTGAACTACAGATGCAACCAGCCTCAAGCTTGTATAATGTCACTGTCAAATACTGGATAACTACAGTCTCCCCTTACCCTTGTGAAGTTCAGAAGTTCCCACACCATGCAGAAGGAGCTTTTCCATTTTCCAGCTCCACAATTAACACATTAAACAGAATCGTTTTCAAATAAAGCCCTTTAAGAACACAGTGGACATTTTCCCCAGCAGTTAATATTAAGGGCAAGTAATAACCTTTCTGAACATTCCCACCAGCTTCTAGATGCGCACATCATCTCGTTCCTGGTATCTGCATTTGTCAATCTGGTCATTAATTGCCTCCAAGAAATTCTTAAAAATCTTAGAGAAATGTATCATCTAACCTTGTGTTCATTAAATCTGCTTTTTCTCTAAACACATTAAAGCAAGTTGCTCTGTCTCCAGTGAACCCATTCAGAAAGGGTCTCATATTCTTTTAGAAGCCAAGGTATCACCCTATATTTACCACTGCTCCATTAATCCAAAAAAAAAAGACAAAATACAAATCTGTAATGGTGGAAATCAAATTTAAGAATAAGAACTAAATTGTTTAATTCTGCTTGATCTATCAATACTGAAACTTTTCCTAAGGTTATTCTTATGCTGATGGATGTTTTAAATAACTGCTATCTTCCCCAGCGGGGTGTTGACAGGACGTGCTGTAGTTTTCTTAGTCCAGAAATACCGAAATGCACTGTGGCAAAAGCATCACATGACCATTATATTCTCAAACAAACTAATTAAATTAAAGATAATAAAGGTCTGTGCTCCCTATTAAGAAGAGTCCTTTAATCCAAAAGGAAATAACTAATGTGGACAATCAGACAACACATGCAATTCCTAATGTAAAAGATAACATCCAAAGCCATAACAGTGCAGATAGCATGCTTAACAAAAAAAACTGGTTTTAAAAGCAGTTGTTTCTCTCAAAACCTACACACACTTCTGGAAAATTGTAATTTAAAGAGAGAAATCAAAGCTCTGTCCTCTCTTTTAATCCATTATACTGTTGAATTTTCCTCAAAATGTGGAGTGTTGAAGACATTCCAGAAGAACAGAAAAACCACTTGTACCTTTCTTTAAAATTCAAAGACAGGACAAACTCAGAGTAAGGCTGTCAATCCAACATCATCTTGTCACAAAATAATGGGAAAGTAGGCACGTGGATCTGTTAACAAAGGATCACACAGATTTATAGAGTATAAATTAAGAGAACTTTAGATACTTTTTAAAAGTAAATTATTGCAACAAACTCCTCAATCCAGACTAAGCTATACTAAAATCTGGTGAGTGAAAGCTAAAATTAAACAAATTTTTCATAAACAGGTTTTAATTTCTTTTAAACTACTGGAAGCATTTACAGAAAACAATTTACAAGGACCTGAGATGTATTTTCCATCGCTGCTTATTTTAAATTCAGAACTTCACTGGCTCAGAGGTAAGGATTACTTTAAATAGGACTGGCTTCATTAAAAGATACAGTGCATGTTATGCAGGTGATTACACTAATCGCACCTCTCTTTTCCAGCATGCCATTCTGTCAAAGTATCAAAACACACCGCTTAAAGTTTTGTAGAGGGAATGCTTAGTTCAGTCAAAATATAAAACCTGGAGGATCTTGCTACTTAACCTCAAATGCATGACAAGACATAAAAAAAAATCAGCAAAACAAAAGCAAAGAACAAGATATTCATTTCAGAAAAAATCTGTACCACCATGTGAATACAATACAAATGGTTGTTTTATGGTACCAAACAATTAACCAGGAAAGCTGATTCATCCGCTCCAGCAAAAACTAAATTCAGCTTTTATCGAACTGAATTCCAGAACCCTTGAACTCTAGCAGTGAGCACTATATACAATCTACAACACTACTTTCCATTAAGATAAGAAGCATATAGATGTAAGAGTTCCCGCTAATTACAAATGTGTCGGAATGGGTCAGACAGTCCCGTGACATCTAGAGATTTATGCTCCATGGCAACATAATTCACATGGCTGGAAAGGCACTGGCACTGACTGATACAATCCACTATTTTCTTTAAAAATAGTCATAAGATACAGAAAATTATTTGATGTGAAGAATGAACAAGCTGAGGTTTTTTTGTTTTAAGCAATGTTTCTCCATCTTTAGCTAAAGGGATTACTTACAGAAGCGAGAGATGGAAAGATAATAACCTAGTGACAGCTGATGTTTACATTATACATACAGAGCAGTAGTATAAAAAGTTACTATCATTGTAGCTAATTTCTAACCATAGTACTATTTTAAAGTTTCCTCCTTTATATATTATTATGAAAAAAGCCAATTTTCAAGACAGCAGATTTATTTTATTTGGATCACATCCATGCCTCCAATAACTTCAATGTATGTTGACAGCCATCAGTGATGCATGAATGTTTTTGGGTTTTTTGCAAGGGTCCTCACAGTAGAACTAAAGAAAACAAAGATAAATCAATAGCAACGAGTGTCATCACTGTTCCTCTTCATTGCACAAGCATGGGAAGTATCCCATATCGCCATTTGCCCCAGCTTGTGGTGTGTTCATTCTTTAAGCTGCATTGTGTATCCAAATACTTAGTCCTATACTTCCCTATTTATCTTCACAAGTGAGAGTCTACTACGTCTACTATGTTCCTATTCATACATTTCATGACTTATTATTTTTTGTCTGAGATATAACTGCGTTGTCCTCTTAGCATTAATTTGGAGTCCAAACCAACATTACTTGCAACATCTGCAGAACACTGTGAAGCCTTCAATAACACTGTAATTTTTCAAAGCACCCAAACTCATATTTAAAAATAACCAACAATTTCCTCACATTTATGTTATTAAACAAGACCTGAAATATGAGGAAAAAAGAGGAAAAAAAAAGGGCAAAATAAACTTGCAGCTTTCTAGTTTTCATCAGTCAATTATCATACATATGGACGTTGTCTATACCAGCCAGAACATCTACAACCACTGTTCTAGAAACCTGTGGAAAAATTTTTTTTTTTAATTAGCTGTCATATCTATGATACAAACACATATGAACTCAAGATAGTTCCAGCAAAATCAGTGGCCAGTCTAAACTACATCTGCAACTGCTAATAGATTGAGAGAATCTATCAGATTCATCACCTTGACTTGATAATTGGGCCCTACATCAACCACAACTTTGAGCCAGACCTACTTGCAGCTGTTCTTTCAATTAAGTGAACTAAAAATACTACAAGGCCTTTGAATTAGTAAAAATAGATTTTATTAGAACGCAGCTTGGCCATTACAATAAAGAAAATCATAGAGAGAGAATCAAAATTGAAGGGATTTATGAACAATTTTATCTCCTTTCTACTGTGTCCTTCCACAGTAGATCTTTTCCTTTGGTCTTACTCTCAGGTCTAGCACTTTGTGGAGGTTTGTTGGGTCACACCACATTTTACTACATCTTTGATAAACTGAAAAAGTCCATTTCTAACGCTGTTTTAACACATCATCTTGGGTGTCTGTTCATTCTTTTTAAGAAGGCATAAAGTTCATGGTAACACTACAGGTTCCAGACTTGTTCTGTATCTCACGCTGACTTCCTGATCCACCATATTCCTATAATTCAAACAAATGATAGATAGTCCAAGCCTTATTATTTTATCTTGCTTCCATGTCCTTTCCCTTCCTTTTATGTTTCTGAGAACTAATCTGTGTAAAATGCCAACCCACAAAATCCAGTGTTTAGCTGTTTCTCCTTTTTGCCTTCCCTCCCTTCCTTCAATCAAAGAAGAACTTTAGAGTAGAATTGTTTTGAAGTTCTTAAAATGGCTATGAAAAGGATAGGTGAAATTTAACTTAGATAAATGTAAAGTAATAAAAACCAGAAAAAAAGGACCAGCATCCTGATTACACATATAACGATGGACTCTGAATTGGTCATTAATATCCAGGAATATAAACTGTGTATTATAATACCTTTATGTAAATGCCAGCTTAATACACAGTAGCAACCAAAAATAAATAGAGGATTTTTTTCTGAAAGGAAAAGAGAACCAAACAGAAAACTCTCTTGCAGAACTGAGAAACACACGGTGGCAACAAGAACCATAAAGGGCTTCAAGGGACAACTAAACAGATTAAAAATATTCATTATGCAGAAGAAAAGACTGAAGGGAAATACAATATAGTAAACAACCCCCGAAATACCACGGATAAAGTGTAACAGTCTTTTCCTTTTGTGTTTTTCAATGAAAAAAATATTATATAGACAGCATCGAATAAAAAATAGTAGTAAAAAAACCTACAGGTTAAGTTATCGGCAAAGGGTTTGGAACTCCTTGTCATAGGGTACTGCAGATGCTAGAAGTTTACATCAGCTCATAAATTAGGTCAATACATTCATGAAAGGGAAAGGAATGTACAAAAAGAACCACCAGAAAACAAACAAAAAAAGCCCTAACATATTGATCTGCAGCCCCTGAGCTGCAGGCTGTCTGAGGCTTGGAGGATAGCCCAGCAATGCATCATGGAGCGCTTTCTGTACCCTTTACTCCAAGGAGTCAACTGTTTCATCTCATTAAATGGAGTCTAAAACTGTTGACATCCTGGCCTGCTCTCTACCCTGGTATAAAGAGAGAAACAAATCACTTGGAGACAATCTCCAAGAAGATAAGGAAACCTCAAGGGAATAAAAGATTGGGCCAACTTTTTGGAGTGAGATAAATCTACTCCCTTTCTTCTTCTTGTGTGACAAAATAACAGGGGCATGCAGTGCTATTGGAGCAGGAATAGCTTTGCCCTGACAAGGCAGATCAGGAATTGAGTAACCCAGTAGACAGTGAGGGTAAACACAGAGATGGCAGGTCCAATTTGGCTTTCAAGCATGAGCAGCTCCATTTACTAAAAGAGGCACACAGAGGAATCATTCAGCTTAGCACAGAGGCACTCAAGAAAACAACTTCATATCATAGATCTACAATGTTCCTGGAAGTGTGGAATCAGTACTGAGAATGACAAGCACGGAGAATAACCCCAGTGTTGAATCTGTGGTGATACTTTCTTCTTCAGTACCTAAAAGGGAAAGATGAGTGGCACCGTTTTCAGTGCCGCTCACACCACTAGAAGTCAAGAGGGAGGTTCAGACAACACTCTGTGGGATGCTGGTGCCAGAAGAGATAGAAAACACATCAGAGACAACATACGTAGACTATGTAGAATGTTCTATTTATTAGTCAAGACAAGAACCCTTCTCTTTGTCTTGTCCATAGAGGTAATGCACGTGCCCTCCCCTATGCCTTGTTTCAGCAACAAAATACAAAGATGCTTTGTTAGTCCATGTCAGGTTTATCAGCTCCTTAATAGCATTTTAATTTGACAGAAAAATGTCATATTCAATCAAACATGCACATTATTTTCTTCCCTTCTCTAGTCCAGTCTTTTAAAGGACCCTTAGTAGTTCATACATTCTCAAAACCAGCAATACAGTTTAAATCTTTTATACTACTTTAATCCATTATGATCTTGTGCAATTACTTAATGGTAAGATAGTAGCTAATGAGAAAATTCAAAAGAAAGCGAACGCATTTCAAGAAATAGGATTCTATTTAATAGCATTTAATTAATTCCTTAGGTCATAGAGAAGGGCTCAAATATTCATACCAGCAATTATTATTTTAAACATAATAAGGGCAATCCCTTCTGAAACCAGATATTATAAAGAAAATACTTCCCTTTTGAAACTTCTTTTTCTTTCATTTCTGTGTGTCATGGATAGGGAACTATCCCACTTGAATATCTGAAAATAATATAATCTGACAAATCAAACAGATGCCTTAGCAATAAATATTCCACTTCATTTCTGGGTGATTCTTGCATTTGTCTTTCATTTGTCATCTACTATAACGTTAGGTGAACACACACTGCTTTTAACCAAATAAAAAATGTTACCAAATTACACCCCCCCCCAATTTCTTTTCAATAAATTGTTTCAAAAGCAAATGTCATTTTTTCCACAAAAATAAATCAATAAACTACTACTGTTTGTTTTTTGGTTTTTTTTACAGCACAAAAAAAAACACTCTTAAACTCTCACAGCGGGGCAAAAATTAATAAACTACAAGGTCATATTATGAAATCCTATCAAATTATCCCCAGCTTTCCTGTTTCTGTTTTCTTTCATTCTTATAAAGTGCTTACATGTTTAATTGCTACCAAGACAAAATAGCTTGTGCAATGCTCAGATAACTCGCTAGCTCCGGCTTTGTTACAAAAAGGACCGGAGTATAAATGACAGAAAAATTAAAGCAAAAGAAATCCTTCCATCCATTCCTTTTTATTTCTCTCTTTTATGTTTTCTCTAATGACAGCACCTATAACGTTTAAACTTTCCAAGAGCAGAGCAGCAGAAATTTACTGGTTCTTAACTCATTTTATTCTTTGTATCATTCCACTAGAACCACTTCCTCAGCTTCCCCTGGAAGTTCATAATGAATTTGAAACACTGAATCTTCCATTACGTTGAAATTCCTTGTTATATAAGAGCTAGATATGAATTTGGGAACATCATCATGCAATTGGCATCAGAAGGAAACTTTTGAGCAGACAGGTAACCACTTATGCAATTTGGGGAGAAAATATAAGTCCTCTATAATTTCATTAGTTTATTGCAAGTAGTAAATTCAAAAATTAACTGAAGTTAAACCATAGCCATGTAAGCCTTGCAACAATATAATGCATCACAACAAAGATCACATTTAATCAAACTCACAAATTAATCTAACCTATTAATGCATGCAAAACTCAAGCCCCGTTATACAGCATATTACTGACTCATACAATATGCTAATCCTGGAAATCTACCATTATCTTGCCTATCCCTATGTAGTAAAATTTATTTACAGGAACACAGGCTTGAAAATTCTATCTAGATGGGGTACATTAAGGTAGTAGTTGTTAAAAAACTGAATATTTTAAGTAAAATTTATGGACTAGAGGCTTTTACCAGGACTATTGCAGAAATACATAAGTATGAAGTATTTTAAATTGGCTTAGACAAGATTATTCTTTTCCCTACAAAAATAATAAAACTTAAAAAAAACTTTAAAAACCTTAATGTTTTATTTGTATTACTACTGAAACATCACATTGAAAGCCTGAGCTTGAGAAGATCAACTAATGTGAGTTATTTACCATAATGACATTATCAGACATCTTGAGAGCACTTACTCCAAAAGGCTGGCTTAATTTATGACATGTTCTAGTCTTTCCTCTCATTTGTACTCATCTCAGGACAAAAGGAGCATTGCCTCCGAGAATATGATGACCTAAAAGGAACAGACCTTCACCATTCATCTTCACTTTCAGAGATACAATGTCACCTTTTGCAATTTCTATACAATTCTCTTCACATTGGGAGCCACAAACTTACCTCTTTTCACTAATATTTTTGATGCTACATGTTTTGTTTAGAATCACAGCAGTCATGCCCGAGAAGAAAGCATGAAATCAAAAGAGACTATTTTGTGGAATTAATTTTGATCCTGTCATCAGCGAGACAAGTGCCTAAAAGGGAAAACACTGGCATTTTCTTAAACATTCTTGGTACAATCAGTGACCTAATCACTGCTGCTGTGTCTTACTTTTATTCAGACTTATCTGTTCATCATCCACAGTCCCACTCTCTTCGAATGCCTTAAAATAATCTGTTTCATTTTAGCAGCAAGTAACAGAGGGATGAAAAGAAGCACAGCTTATCCTGGCCAGATAAAAGCCATACCCCGTAAGGTCCCAGCTACTTCTAGTTCCATTAAAATAAACTTAATTAATTTAAATGTAACATTTTCAAACTAAGCTTTGTACGGAGTTGACCTTGCTCTCTGAAACAACCTTTTACACCGCCCTGTTTGAATCACATGAATTGTCTCTTTTGTCACTTCAATTCCCTATGGTTATGATTTTTCCTTTTCATATCCTGCCCTTATCAGCTGCCTGCTACAAATACATCTCATAAATTACACTGTCTTCAAGGACCGTAGTATAACTTTCTACTGTTGTTGTAAACTACTGCCTAAAATTACTAATAAAATTGTATGGAAATCTACAGTTATATTCTAGATATTTAATTCATCTTCTTGTGAGATAATATGAATATATTTCTGTAGCTGAAAGATTGTTGTTGGGTTTAGAATTACTTCCTCCTTTTCTTTATTTTTACCGCCTCTCAGATAAAAAAAAAAAGAAGAAAGTAAGTGTACTTTAAAATAACCTCAGAAATTGATTCCTTCTAGGTAAAAGAAAAAGAAAAACATGTATAGCTCTTCCTGAAATTAAAAAGATCAGTTTGAAAAGTTATTCTTAATTTCCACAGAAGAACATAATATATGGATCAATTTTAGTAGGAATACGAAGTTGTACAAAGCCAACTTTCTAATATAAGAGACAATTTCTGTGCCTTTCATTGTTAAACAAGAAGGAGCACCAACTTATTTACTTATTTATACATTCTTTAACTCCTTCTCTTCAAATGTGGCAATTACTGTAGTGTTTAAACATAAAATTACACACAGTAGGTTTAAAATTTTATGTAAATCTTTTCATTTGGGTTTCTATTTTTGCATTCAAAATCAAAAATTCCTTCTGATTGCCAGTCAACAAAATTTCAAAGCAAATTCCATTCTAAGAAGGAGATGTTGGTTTGGAGATTACATGCATTTCTTGCCTTTCCCGCTGTCCCCTTTCAGTTTTCCAGTGCTACTGGTTTTCCAGCCAGACCTGATAGTGTGAAAGTCCATTTCTAATCTCACCTCTTACAGAGGCCTGACTCGCTCAGACTTGCCGAGCCACACAGTTCAGGCTGAAATGGGATTTGTCACACAGGATTTTTTCATGTACTACACAAAAAGCTTAACGCTGCACATTGCTGATCCAACAAAACATTGTGGCATCCAACTACAGAAGCCTGAATCCAAAAAGATCTGAACCCTGGCTCCAGTTTACAAGTGTCTGACGAGTTCTTCATGCATTTGCCTCTAAATTCCCATTTCCTGTTATGCACCATTAGGCATGAGTGGTAAACTAGTTTTTCCCACATGCCAGTATATACGTAGATTCAATTATTAGCAGTACTGGATCATCAGTTCATAGAAATTACCATTTAATCCAATATTTGTCTATCTTCTGATCTGCATATCCTCCTCCAGATAACAGCATATATGTTTTAGAGGACACTTGCTAGTTCTTTCAAGAGATATATGCTGCCTGTTATTTAATCAAGTATTTAAATTGTCATTACTTGCATCACCAAGGTCTTTATTACTCCAGCTGAAAAACGATGTAATTTCTTCTAGGCTCACATACAGTAACTGAAGGGCACGATAATGCTGTTTCACATATAAAGTTCATAGAATCATAGAATCATAGAACAATCAGGTTAGAAGAGACCCACCGGATCGAGTCCAACCATTCCTATCAAACACTAAACCATGCCCCTTAGCACCTCATCCACCCGTGCCTTAAACACCTCCAGGGAAGGTGACTCAACCACATCTCTGGGCAGCCTGTTCTGGTGCCCAATGACCCTTTCTGTGAAAAATTTTTTCCTAATGTCCAGCCTAAACCTCCCCTGGCGGAGCTTGAGTTACTGCTGAGAAATGCAATATTAAAACTCAAGAACTTGAGAGCATTAGTTGAAATTTCCAAATAAGGCCAAATGGCACTTCCAGTTTGACTAAAGCTAAGTAAAAGTCATCACATTCTTCTACCTCAAATCACAGAAATCTCCATTTATTGAACTCTTATTCTTCCCTTGTGGTGTAAAACAGAAAAGAAAACCTGGTTTAAGGAGGTAGAGAGAGGAGGTGGAAATAAAAAGTGGAAATAAAAGATGAACACTTTTTATCCCTTCGTACAAATGGTAGCAAGTATTAAATATCGAGCAGTTACGGCACAGTTTATATTTCAATGGAGCAGAACAGCATCTCTGCCTAGTCCCAGTGCAGTTTAGAAACACCAGCACCTGGCTACACCACTAAGTTCACCTTGTTGGGTGGACAGGAGGTTTAGGCTGAATATTACGAAAAAATTTTTCACAGAAAGGGTTCATTGGTCACTGGAACAGGCTGCCCAGGGAGGTGGTTGAGTCACCTTCCCTGGAGGGGTTTAAAAGACGGGTGGATGAGGCACTGAGGGACATGGTTTAGTGTTTGATAGGAACGGTTGGACTCAATGATCTGGTGGGTCTCTTCCAACCTGGTGATTCTATGATTCTATGTTATGTTTGCCCAAGCACAGTCCCAAGTTATGACAATTCTACTATTTTCAGACCAAAAGTGCATTATCACTTCCCATCTAGAAAACAAGCAGTATCATCTGTCAGTTTGGGTGATTATTTTACCCCTGGAATCTCATCTTGAAATGCGGTCTGGCTTACTGTCATGGTTCAGCACATTAACCTAAGATCATCCATTCTGACTGTCAGCCCAGCACCCCTGTGCCTATTAAACTATGTCCCAAAGTTCCTTATCTGCATATTTTTTTTTAATAACTCCAGGGATAGTGACTCCACCACTGCCCTGGGCAGCTCGTTCCGATGCTTGACCACGCTTTGGATAAAGAATTCTAATACCCAATCTAAACCTCCCCTGACAGAACTTGAGGCCAATAGGCCAATTTCTCTCATCCTATCGCTTATTACTTAGGAGAATAGACCAACAACCCACCTCACTATGACCTCCTTTCAGGTAGTTGTAGAGAGCAATAAAGAATCCCCTTGGCCTCCTCTTCTCCAGACTAAACAACTCCAGCTCTCTCAGCCACTCCTCATAAGACTTGTACTCTAGACCATTCAACCAGCTTTGTTCCCCTTCTTGAACACACTCCAGCACAACCTCTTTCTTGTACTGACAGGTCAAAAACTGAACGTAGCATGTCAAAGTGTACGTAAAAACCAAATCTATTGAGAGTACTCAATAATGTCTTACTTCAGACAGACAAATTACATTAACAGCTTCATCTTTATCAAAAAAATACTTATATTTGAGTAATGATTCCACCAGCCACAGTGGAATCCTCCAGACACAGAACATACATTTGCCCTCCTACTGATGCCACAGGTAATTACTTTTTTTTTTTAATAACTTGGGTATTGACTCCATGGTTACCTCAAGTAGTTTGTACATAATGAAATACTCAAAACCAGATTATAAGTAAAATATCGAATCAGGTTCTCTAATGACTATTTACTTTAGAAGGTATAATTGGAAAGTAGTTAAAATATGCCAGCAACTCTAGAAAAGCTAAATGAAAAGCTAAGTTCCCATTGACAGCCACATTATGATTTCTGAGATTTTCATGAAAGGTCTTACTGGAGAAAAAATAAAGCGAAGCTTCATAAAATAATAATCAAACCAAACCAAGGTAAAATATATACATATATATCACTTAGGACTCAAGAATTCTAAACCACTTCAGCTTTGCTTTATGCTGTGTAACTCCTACAGGAACTATCGAGTAATTTTGTGGTACTGCAGCAAAATGCACTATATTTTCCAAAAATATGTCCTTTTTGGGAGGTTTTTTTGTTTTTTTTCTTTTTTTGCTTTCCTTTGCAAACTATGAAAATACAAGACTTAGGTATCAAGTAGAAATCTCAGCAAGATTTTGGATGGAAACAATTTCAGTATCAGCCATGGATACCCATATGCTTAGGCATGTCACAATGTTATAATGGCATTCACTATAGAATCATAGAATAACCAGGTTGGAAGAGACCCACTGGATCATCGAGTCCAACCATTCCTATCAAACACTAAACCATACCCCTTAGCACCTCGTCCACCCGTGCCTTAAACACCTCCAGGGAAGGTGAATCAACCACCTCCCTGGGCAGCCTGTTCCAGTGCCCAATGACCCTTTCTGTGAAAAACTTTTTCATAATGTCCAGCCTGAACCTCCCCTGGTGGAGCTTGAGGCCATTTCCTCTTATCCTGACCCCTGTCACCTGGGAGAAGAGGCCATGAGCCAGAGGACAGGGAGGAAAATCAGAACAAAGCTCCCTCAATCCATGAGGAAATGGCAAGAGACCTGCTAGGCAAATTAGACACACATAAGTCTACGGGGCCAGATGGGATCCACCTGAGGGTATTAAGGGGGCTGGCAGAGGTGCGCGCCAAACCCCTTTCCATCATCCACCAGCAGTTTTATGTAACATAAAAGAAGCAATCATCTGAAATAAGGACCACACAGAAGATGATCTTGTACCCAAGGAAACAGAACAGCAAAGTATCTCATTTTTCACACCAGATTACACAAGCAGTTACAAATTCTAAAGGAAGTATGCTAAAAGGGCTACTTTCCAGTAAAAGAGAAAGGATACGATTTTACAAGCCCAATATTATGTTTTCATTCATAAAATCTGGGAACAGGGCCAGACTTGACTGCATACATTCAATCTGACCTTTCAGGAACATTTATTTTGCTGCAGAACCTCTATACTGATACATAACTTTGAATTACACCACTAATGCCAGTCACAGATATCACCTCCCAGTAAAGCAGCAGTTATTTATAAAATCCTTCTGGGACCATCACTCGTAAAATATCCGTCCTACAGATTACACCAATGACCCCAGCTGTCTAAAGAAAGTGACAGTTCTGGATGCTAGTGATGCAATTCACTAAATTGTGTTGATTAACACAGAACTGTGCAATAATAGCAGCAACTACATCCAAGAAAAAAACTGCTTTTCTATGACTGTGCTTGAACTTTTCAGCCAAGAAGAATATTAGCTTACCCTATCAACAGGAGGTGGCTGCAGCTGCATCAAGAAGCCAACCTACACCTAGATAGAAGTCATTGTAGACAGAAGTCAAATAATTCCTCATGACCATGCATATAGCATGCACTCTACAGAACAAAGATTCATCCCAGATCGGGATCCCTCATCCTGACCAAAGTCAGAAGCATGCAACGAGCTGTTACCAGCAGAACAAAACATCACCTCACCCACAGGTCCACAGGAGGGCTACAAAGATAATCCGAGGGCTGGAGCACCTCCCATATGAGGACAGGCTGAGAGAGTTGGGGTTGTTCAGCCTGGAGAAGGCTCTGAGGAGACCTTATAGATATTTTCCAGTACCTGAAGGGGCTACAAGAAAGCTGGGGAGGGACTTTTTACAAAGTCTTGTGGTGATAGGACTAGGGGCAATGGGTATAAACTGGAGAGAGGCAGATTTAGACTAGAAATAAGAAGGAATTTCTTCACAATGAGAGTGGTGAGACACTGGAACAGGTTGCCCAGGGAAGATGTGGCTGCCCCATCATGATTTTTTTTCAAATCCTTCCTCAGCTTTAGATTTTTTGCAATGTCACCTGACCCATGCCATCCTCTTTCCTTGCAAAAAACAGAGTGCTTCCTCCAGTTCACCAAAGTACTGAAAAATTCATTTTGTGTTTGTGACATGTTCAACATTATAATTTCAGAACCACACAGCCACACAGCTATTGCATTCAGCAAGAAAACAGAACATATAAAATTCAGAATGCAACTTTGGCGCAGTTGAAGTAAGAAGATCTGGACACTTTAAGCAACCAGCATCTCATTCACCCAGAAACTAAAGACTGGCTGTATTAGAATTAATTTTCATTATATTTCAGGTTTTTTAAACATCTAAACCTTCATATAGCTCAATTTCTCTAATATTCAAATATTTTCTTACAAAAGAAATCTAGCACCAATTACTTTTCTGATAGCATTCCACTAGTAAAATCCATGTAAAAGTACCAGAAAATTCACAGAATCACAGAATCACTAGGTTGGAGAAGACCCACAGGATCATCAAGTCCAGCCATTCCTATCAAACACTAAACCATGTCCCTCAGCACCTCGTCCACCCGTGCCTTAAAACCCTCCAGGGAAGGTGACACAACCCCCTCCCTGGGCAGCCTCTGCCAGGGACCAATGACCCTTTCTATGAAAAATTTTTTCCTAATGTTCAACCTGAACTTCCCCTGGCAGAGCTTGAGGCCATTCCCTCTTGTCCTGTCCCCTGTCACTTGGGAGAAGAGCCCAGCTCCCTCCTCTCCACAACCTCCTTTCAGGTAGTTGTAGAGAGCAATGAGGTCTCCCCTCAGCCTCCTCTTCTCCAGGCTAAACACCCCCAGCTCTCTCAGCCACTC
Source organism: Phaenicophaeus curvirostris (assembly GCF_032191515.1). NCBI lineage: Eukaryota > Metazoa > Chordata > Aves > Cuculiformes > Cuculidae > Phaenicophaeus > Phaenicophaeus curvirostris. The sequence continues at coordinate 74,593,072 of NC_091395.1, forward strand.
CTCATAAGACTTAGAAACTACACCTGTTCTGGGACACTCTCTTAATCTTTTAAAGGTATTTTTTATAATTTACTGCAATAACTGAAACAATACATACAATGCATTAATTTTTTGAGCTATGCCATCTAAGTAGATTCATTAAGAAACATAAAAAAATAAAATTGAAAAAATCTGACCACTAACACAGTATACACATTTCAAAGTCTAACCAGATTTTAATTGTACTTTTTTCAGATATTTTATCATAAGCCTACTGAAAAACCTGAGACTCAAGTCTCAAGTGATACCGTATCATTCTTCAGATTATTTGAATTAACTTCAGTTTTCTTTTTAGGTTCTGATTCCTGGTGCTGCAGTCAATCCACCACATTTAAGTTATAATTATGATCCTGAATACAGCAGATTAAGAGAGCATTCATCAGTAGTTTGGCAATGCAAAGAAATGAAGCTGACACAAAGAGTGGGGAGTTTTTTCTCCCCTTGCAGAAACCTGTTTTATTGAAAACCACTAGCAATCTTCTCTTCAATGGTAAAAGATTAGAGTTGCTATTATGTAAGACTGATGATGACTACAAGGTGACTAAAGCGTCCAAAATTCTCAAGTGTGATTTACACCTTCATCTTCCTGAAGATAATATAACTTTTTTTTTTCTTTTCTCTTGTTTCCCATGCCCTTTCTATTGCACACACATCTCATGGCTTTATTAATGACCCTTGGGGAATATTTCTAAATTTATTTTTTCAAATGACTTGCCCCAATTATTTCTTCTCTTAGCAGCTCTCAAAAACTTTTCCCATCAAAACCTTCTTCCATCAACATTGGATTCAAAAGACATATGTTACTTTCTGTTGACAGCTTCTGATTATCATCACTGTATTTTTGTTTGTTTTAAAGTCATGAACATGACATGCTTGCTTGTTCTAAAGTCACTGAACATGGTATACTCAAGCGTTTGAAAATAAAGTTCATTCTGTACACACCAAAAAGTTAAAAAAGGGAAGGCAGATTTTGACTCGCTCTTGTCCCCTTTTATACTATTAAGCTGACGGTGTATGATACATTTAGCAGAATTAAATTTTAGATTATATTTTAGATAATCAGAAGTAATTTCTCCCTGGTTACAGCATCACACATTTCAGAACCATCTACATGAACAATAATCACTGGTAAATTACAGTGTCAGATCTTTGTTTACTAACTTTAGACCAGAAAGCTCATAATGTTGTAAGAAAAGAAAAGAACCTGTTTACAAAGGAATATGCATTGCTGAGGACATCTGACTTGGATCTATTCATTTTAAAGGTCAGGGAAGCCACTGCTGCGCTACTGAGCTTGCAGGGGGACCTTGACCTCAAAGCCTACTTCTTGTGTTGAGTCAGTAACAACTTTATTCTGCCTAGCTTTGGAGAGGCTGATATAAAACCACTAGCTATAAAGCCAACGTCTAATTATGTCTGCTTATTCTGCTTAGCCAAATTTTCTTGGAAAATAACCTATTATACAACTAACACTGAAGTATACGGTCAGTTTGTGAACAGAACAGATAAAAAGGAATGGGACTGTGTCAGGCAACTTAGAATTCAATGATTATTCTGAATGCTCCGATTAAAATATTTACTTCTGTTCTTCCAATTTTATCTGTAATTTCTTCTGTTATTTAAATGTTTCATTGCATACATAATAAAAACCCAGCAAAAAAAGAATTTCCATAGCAACTATTCCAAGGAATACAATTCAGCAATTCACACTATAAAATTCGATGGACTTTGACCAGTGCTTTTCTTTATCTAGATGAATTTTTTTATCTATATTAAAGTGGAAATATTAATATTGGTCATGAAGAGTTTCATATTAGCACATTATTAAAATCTAAACTTCAGCCAGAAGAATGTTCTGTCATCCCAAGAGAAATTGTGATGTTAATCTTCCAAAGCTTAGCATTTCCAAAACTCTAAGGTGATTCTAAAGACATTTCAAGCAATAATTTGCTTTAATATTTGAAATGTCTACAGCGAAATCACACAAAAAAAAAATCAAAGAGAATTTATGGGTTTTACATTAAATAAGAAATTTGCACAGCAAAATGTATAGAAGTAAAGCTTCTCATTAAGAAGCAAGGATCTATATTTAGACTAACCAAGTACAACTAAGGATATACGAACAACATGATTGAAGCTACCTCCATATTCATAACGGTCTGAGGAACTGCTGGTTTTAAGACACGGAAGAGTAGTGGTGGGTGGGTTTCTTTGTGATATTCATTAATAGATAATGACAATTAAATGCAAAGGTATAAAAGCATCTAATATCCCATATGAAGAAAAAATTAGTTAATGCAGAAAGTGAAGTCTTCAATCAAAACCAAGACAAAGAGTATCCGTGTAACTGAATGACCACAGAAATGTTTAACTGCTTGATTAAAAGCACACAGACAAATGTGTCTACAGTTTCATAAATAACACTCACTGGTAATTAACTTAAGTGCTGGTAGGGATAGAGAAGCGACTACAGATATATCAACCTTTGCTGTAGGCTGCCTTATCACAACAAAATCATTTTACCACATTTAAATGAGATTTGTTAAACATGACAAGAATTCATGTAAACTTAAAGAGAAAGATCAAATAAAGAAGTCATGGTAGAAAGGGGGAAAAGGAGAGTGTGACACGCCTAAAGTCATAGGAAAAAAGGAAGGGAAAATTATCGACTGAAGGAAGTACAGAAACTTTACAAAGAGCAGAGAAAAAAAAAAAACAACAACAAGTAACATAAGAAGAGGATGCTCCAAGGTGTCCATCTGCTGCTTTAACCACTGATTAAAAAAAAAATAAAAATCACAGAATCAGGAGATCCAAATATATCCCAAGGTCTTAAAGTCCAAAGGCTTTGAACTGTAAATTATTTGCACTAAAAAGTCTATAAATAACTGAGATGTAAAGAAAAAAAAGGGGGGGAGAAAGGAAACATTAGGATATGAAAAGGCTAAGTATAGAAAGTACAATTTATACTCTCTTTAATCACAGTAACTTCTTATAAGGAACCAGCTACAGGAATGCACAAGTGCATGTCAAAATAAATTAAATCCTACTAGCCATAACTTCCATAAATTGAAAATACCTGGACCATCAGTAACAACACTAAGGGCTCTACAAAAAGCAAAAAACTAAAGCAAGAAAGGGCAAAAAGCTCATTTGACTATGTAAAACATCTCATTTTAATCAAGCAATCAGTTGATTGCTCTAGAGTGAGAGGTCACTTAAAAATAAAACAAAACAGAAATAAACATTGACTCATTACAGGAATGGGGAAGATAGGAAGGACCAAATAAAATCTTATCCAACCTTACCCAAAAAATTCTTTTAAAACTTGCTGTTCTCCAGCTTACCAGTATGATATCGACACAAGAATGCATTCTTAACCTAACACTCACAGACATTTATATGCCCCAGAATCCATGTATATACACATTTTGGATTGTCTGAATTGCTACCTTTCAAATGTGTTTCTACATCTTTTATTCCACCATTCTCTTGTGTCAAGGAAAAGCAGCTTTGGAAAAGCTTTTCCTCAAAATTTGCTATGTGAGCTCCAAAGGAAGAAACTGAACAGATGGTTTCTTGTCAGCAGGCACAGTATAACAGAGGATTTGCAGGTAAGAGCAGAAAAACAATTTTCCACTGACACATTCCCCTCCCCCCAAAACACAGGACCAGTATTTCACAGAATCATTTAGGCTGGGAAAGATCTTTAAGATCACCACTAAACCTTATCCCTAAGCACCAAATCTACACCTCTTTTAAATACCTCCAGGGATGGTCACTCCACCACTGTCCTGGGCAGCCTGTTCCAATGCTTGATAACCCTTTTGGTAGAGTAATATTTCCTAATATCCAATCTAAACCTCGTCTGGTGCAACTCAAGGCCATTTCCTCTCGTCTTATCACTTGTAACGTGGGAGAAGAGACCAACACCCACCTCACCACAACCTGCTTTCGTGTAGTTGTATAGAGCGATGAGGTCTCCCCTCAGCCTCCCATTCTCCAGTCTGAAGAGCCCCAGATCCCTCAGCTGCTCCTCAGAAGACTTGTGCTGTAGACCCTTCACCAGCTTCATTGCCCTTTTTGGAACCAACCTTTCCAACGTATCACATCTTGGGAGGAACTATTCTTTTTTCCTACATTCTGTATAGCAGAAGCTGTTTATGGTCATAAAAGCAGCTAGAGAAAGGAGAGAAAAATGCCTCTCCAGAGGCAACTGGTTATGTTTTTTTTTTCTCAAAGGCAGATACATATGCAGATATCCCTGTAGGCAAGCACCACGCTGCAGCTGCGTTTGCTCCATCCTCATTTTTCCCTAACAGTTCTGAAGCGAAACTCAACTTCATGCTCCTAAGAGACAATTTTAAAATAATATAGAAGGGAGTATTTGTTACCAAGCTATAAATATTATATTAAATTGAGCCTCAAAAATTAAAATTTGTAAGATACGATGTGTACTCAATGTCCTTGATGCCTATTCTATAACATGAATTATTAAATCTGCATAGATCACATCCATCTGAGCAAATTAACAAGATTCTATTGTATTTTGAAACAGAAATCACACCAGAGATCAACACTATGTTGTCAGATAATACTTAGAGTGTTTAATCACTTAATCTTTAGAACTTCTGATCAATACAATGCACTTGTAGCTCACTAAGATGAAAACTAATCAGAAAAACTCATTTAGATGTGCAAGTTCATCAATTTATAATGAAGCTGAGGATTTGATTTTTTTTTTTTAACTTTATGTCTTTGGTAACTAAAATTTCACTTTCAGACAATTCATGACTCTGTAGTACAACTTAGCAAGTGTATGTAAGTGAATACTTCATTCTAAAAATTTAATCAATAGTTTGGTAAAACAACAGAAACCTATCAGAGCAGTGAAATGAAAAAGTTGGAAGAAAAAAAGAGTAGATTCAGAAGAATTATTCAATGAAAAGGATTTTTCACTTTAGTTTTCCAGGAATACTTTTCAAGATCATATTTTACTGTTTTTCTGCTATAAATACAATATTAATTTCTAAGGCAAGCCTAAGGCACTTATTACCCCATGCAAAATAAACAGCATAAAACTGCCCTATACTCTCCGCAGCAGCTGCCAGGGTCAGAACTGAAATTCCAGCAGCATTTTTACAGTGCTATTCATCTAAAAATCACAGTTGGTTCTATCTTTCTTCTTTAGAAGTCACTTCATTCATAGTACCACACAATACACAAGCCAGCATTATAAAATTGGTAAACTATCTGAAGAAAACTATCAAGGAAAAAAAGTCTTTATAAAGGAGTGATAGAACGCAAACAAATTAATATTGAAATATAACACATTCACTCCATGCACCCTAATGAAAGCTGAGCTGTTGAAGCTGGGGAATTTGCTGCCTAAAAAGCTGAAAGCAAACTCTGGCCGTGAGGCCAAGCTCTTCAGGAGATGCGATGATAAAACTGGTTTTGTTTCAGTCTAACTCCACATCTTTTTCATTCAAAGTTCAGACCATCAGTATCTGAAAATGCTGGAATTACTTCAATTCATTTGGGCATTTAAAATAAAATAAAATAAAATAAAAATCAGTATAGTAACCAGAAAAGAATCAGAAATTTACCAATACTGAAAAGATACGATGAACACTCAAAATTAAGCACTCATAATTACAGATAGCATTTAAATCACTGTAAGATATGTTAAGAAAATAATGTATTCATTATGCACACACATTTTATTAAAACTAGGAACATTTAAATGCCAATTTTCTGCATTATCATTGTATTTTCCATTCAAAAGCTCAACAATCTGATCTGTCTATCAAGTAACATTATTCAGGACTCTTTAAATGTAAACTATTAAAAAACTAAGTAAATTCACTTAAAAGAGCTTGTAAGCTGACAGACAACATGAAATACCACAAAGGAAGATAACTATTTTGGGTCAGTTTGTCAAGTTTGTCTTCTGCATGAAAAATACGACTCATTAAAATTAACTTCAATTTTAATGGGAGTATTCTACATAGTTAGAATATTTAGAATAAATTGGTTTACATTGAAAGACAAAAACTAACATTGAAATAGGAATATTGCGGAGCTTCCTGGCTTTATTTTATTAGGAATGTAAATGATCGCTTCTATTTAAATGTAAATCAACTAGTTCTAAAGGTCACCGATCGGAAAGAATTATTTGCCTCTTAGAAAAGTAACTGATAATGATAAAAACGGATTAAACTTCGGTTTTTTTTTCCTTTCAATGACAATTCTTTAACATGAATGAGAAATAAGACAAGGAAATCACAGAAAGAGAGATAGATTTAGATGGGCTGTTCAGAAGAAATGTTTTGCTGTGAGGGTGTTGAGGCACTGGCACAGGTTGCCCAGGGAAGTTGTGGCTGCTCCATCCCTGAAGGTGTTCAAGGCCAGGTTGGATGGGACCTTGACCAACCTGATCTAGTGGGAGGTGTCCCGGCCCATGGCAGGGGGGTTGGAACTGGATGATCTCTAAGACCCCTTTCCAACCCAAACCATTCCATGATTCCATCTACTATGTCATTCCAATAGTGATCTATATTTAGAGACTGTGGAAAAAGACTTTTGGAAAGAGCACTTGTGATTAGAACACACACACATATTTGAAAACATTGTTTAAGGAGAAAAAAACCAAAAAAAACCTGCATTGTCAAGAAGATAATCTGTGCATATTTGACAGGTCTTTTCCCACTCTAATTGCTGGGATTTCAGGACTTGCAGAACATACTTACCCTACAGCAAAACAGAATAAGAAGTGTTTAAGACAGCTCTGATGCCTAAAACACCAGAAACAAAATACCAGAAAAGAGATGATCTCTTTTCAATTGAGTCTACCAGCCGCATGTGTTTGTGTTACACAAGTTCACTTAGAGCATTCTTATGCCCTTTTAAACTATATAATCATTAAAAACAAAAGCAAATAGATACTCATCTATTACAAACTTAACTTTTCACACAAATATGTCTAATGCTATCATGTTCCATATCAAATATGGAACAACTCCTCTGTAGTTTTAAGGAAATTACTAATCAAAACAAAGTGAAATAAAAATCTTTATCTACTGTATGCACTCCATGTAGAAATATGCGTAGAGAGAGAAATATATACAGTGAAATAATAATGATGCTATTACCTTTTTCAGATAGGGCAAGACTTCTTTATTGTTCTTTAACTACCTATCAATATCTCTACTAAATGAAACTTTCAGATTGTGAAAGGATTGTGTTCAGGATTTATTTCCACCATTTCCAAACATTATTCCACAGTCCAAACTAGTATGTTAGGCTATTTTCAACCTTTATCATCTTCTTCAAAAAAGAAAAAAGTGTTTTACAGCATTGTAAATGTAGTTTTAAAGCAGTCATTTAAACCCAGAATGGCTTTAAATAAGTTTAACTATAACGGAACGTCTTGGAAAACATATATGAGATCAAGACAAGCAATAAACTAAGCAGTTGAGCATCTTTCTCATATATGGTACCTCAAAAGCAAAGCTGGAATAAAATATCTCACTGCTAGCTTTTAGTTTCAGGTTCTTATAAATTTGGGTCTAGTCACTCGGAATGACACTAGCTCTCTGCCTGATGTTGACTGTGGTTGGTTTTCAGCATTGTTTCATAGTAAGGAGGAGATAAATTTTTTACAGTGAATTCCTAAAGCAGAACCTGGGCACAGAAACCTATAAATATAACTTCCAATAATAAGTGAGTCAGTAAGTCCAGAGGCTAAGGCACAAAAATCCCAATATCCAAAAATGCTGGCACTGGGAAAGATGTCCCTTGGGCAAATTTTTCACAAGCCAGTAGATTCTGTTAGGCTGTAAGTAATATTCTCAGATCAAAAACTTGAGCTCTACAGGAAGTACAGATGCAACCTCTAACTTGGCTTCAAAATAGATTCTCCTACCAGTTCTCACCCTGTTTAAGCTCTTTCACTTAGCGAAACGAGGGTGGTAAACTTGGCATCTCTCATCAAACAAAAAAGTACATATAATTTCTTCAAATCCTCACACCCATTTTCCGTATTTCCCCTATTTAATGAAACAAGTTATGCTCCTACCCAGCAGAAATGACAAATCCATGTATACACTAGTATGTTTGAAAAGAGTATGTATTTCTGGAGCACGTTCTTCTGCAGTGCCGGGCTGCGCTCCAGAGCACCTACACCCAGCATGCAACTACTACATAACAAATAGTAACATAAACCATGGAAATCCATCCCAATTCATGCAGAGAGGATGGCACAGTGAGAGGATAACAACCCAAACACCTGTTCTTTCATATCTACCCTCAAAAGGTGTAACTCTGTAAAAAGGTTCTTAGCATTGCTGGTGCTGCCTGACCCGCACAAAGACCAAAACCAATTGATGCGAGCTATTCTTTCACTTCTCATTTTGATCTTCATGAGACCCGTGTCAGTGGATATATTTTTTTCTAATATTTTACCTTTTTAAGAAGTATTTCCACAATTTCAGACACTCAGATGTCAGAAAGCCTCAGTACTCAAACTAAATTCAACCTTGAAATTTCCATTACTGAGCCTCTGGAATAATACAGGAATAATCAGAACTAAAAGAGCGAGGACTCATTTTTTTTCCTTAATATATGAAAGTCACTCTGCATCTATAAACTCTATATTCTACAGAACTGCTGATCTTCTCAATAAACAGACCAAATGAAGAAGGAGAAAGCTATCAGAGGAGAAAGGGGTTAAAGTGCCCAACAGAAAACCAAGGCTTTTCATTTTAATACTGATAATTACAGAAATGAAATAATGCTGGCAAATGTGATAGCAATTATACACAGAAAAGGAGTGGAGTAAAGGGAATAAAATAATTTTAACATTACTGACACAATCTGCTTCGTGTAAATTCATATTTTTTTTTTCTGTTTTAGGTAGGAAATTGTAATATCACTTAAAAAAAAAACACAAAAAACCCACCATTAAAAACCCTTAAGCTGACTAAAGTGCTACTGCCCAAAAATTAATGCCATTCAAAAAAAAGTTTGAAGCCATTTCTTTTTTTTTTGAAGCAGAACTACTTCGGTGTGCTGCTCAAAAATGTAAATAGAGGACTAACTTAAATTTTATTCCAGTTTCTAGTTCAGATTTACTCCACACAGACATCTCAGCAAGAAGCAATTCAGCACAGCCTGTTTACCTGCGGCAGAGCTGCCAGAGCAACATCATGGTGCAGGAGCTCATTTGTCTTCTCTTCCTAGATTCGATCCCATTCCAGCTCCCTCGCCAATATGACCCAATGACATTTCCTTATGCACTGTGATGCTGGGCTGATTGAACACCCCAATTACCTGCATCCATGTAAGGGAAGCTCTAAAAAAGCATTATGCTGTTTTGCAGATGCTAGTGGGAAGAGGTTTACTGAGGGATAATCTTGATTTCTTGATCTTGCATGCTATGAGGAGAACACGGCTACTGCAGTGGGTGCCTTGAGAGTGCTCACAACCCACTCAACCAGATCTCTCACCAATGAGCTGTTCCTCATCAAGCAGAAACATGTGTGAAAGTTCCTTATATATCTCTGATATGGGTTTGCCAAAAAGGGAAACCAAAGGTCTTTTCTTCAGGTCCTGCTCCTGTTTCCTGGGTGCAGCCTGAACATCACTTTCATCCTCGAGGTAGCGCAAACGGCTGCATGTCCTGAGCTGCTCCCATGGAAAACCGCACGTCAACTACAAACGATGCTTGAATTACAGCAGCAAAATATAGGTACTAAAAAGGTCAAACTGCATATTGCAACTTCCCATTTTTTATCTCATACTTTCTGGTGTGTGCAAATTAACAGACTATTACTAACCCAAGTCAAAACTAAACTGGTAGAGGAAGAGATGGGAGGAAAATTCAGATGCCACTAAATTGGACCTTACCTAATGAACATGCTAGTTTGACTTCCTGGCTACAATTAGAAAGGAGATATATCCCTTTTCTAGTAGGCATTGCTCATAAAACCTAGTGGCCATCATAAACCAATATTCGCTTTTTACAACCACTATTTCTTCAATTGTGAGGACTATAACTCCATACCACTGGCACAATTGCTACAACAGAACTGAGTGCTATAACTCTAGATGCTTAGAGGGATATGTTATAACCAGAAAGAGGGAGGGAAAACACCCACATTTAAAAAAAAAATAAATTTCAAATTAAAAGTTTGAATGCATCCAATACAATCATTTCTTGGATTGAAAAGGATCTTTCTTTATTAATCCTACAGCTCTGACTGATCATGAGGGAACCAAGAAATCCTTCCCTGTCTCTAAGAACGATGGTATTTTCATTTCAGCTATGCCTTCACCAGTCCCAGATGATATTTATTTATCACTTAAGATTTCATGCCACAAAGAATTTTACCATACAGATGGGAAATTCAGCATTTAGGCAAATCAGGAGTACTTTTCAACCCAATAAATATTGCAAATAATAATAATTATGCAAAACTTCTTTCCAGTTTTTTTGGTCATTTGCTTATTTTTTTTTTTCAACTCACAAGCCCGCCATGCTGACTTGAAAAGTATTTGAGAACAGTTTTTAATACCACTATTTCATCATGGAAATTTATATAATCTTGTAAATGGAAAACTTACTCTCTTAAGCTTGCTGATTTATGTAACAGTTCTAAAATCCAATCTCTTTTAAGAGATTGCCTTTGTCTTTTTAAAGACAAATTTTGACTACAGAGGCATTTTCAGCCCCACTTCAGCTATCACTTAAATTCTTCTAACATTTTTATATTTCTCCAATGCTTCTAAACTTCTCCAGTCTCCAAGGACATCACACAAGTGTGTCTTGCATGAAATCTTCCACAAAACTACATCTAGACCATGCGAGACTTGGGGGGCAGAGGTGAGGGAGTAATATAAAATATTAATTGAATGTGTTTATTTCATGACTTTCTGTGCCCACTTACAAGTATAAACTTCCTTCAAAAGCATGTTCGAGGGCAAAAATTAATATACTTGATGATGTATTCATACTTTTCCTCAGCTTTCTGCTAATACTATGAATGCAGCAATTAAAAACAACTGAAATACACTCTTGAAATCACTGGTTACCGTCTACGTACAACTCCATTCAAATTCTAACTTAATTCTGACGTCATCCTTAATCTATGCAGAAAGCTTGTTTAGCCTTGCAGGTAACTTCCGGAGAACCATTAAGTAATGAAATTTTCACTTGTTCCAATGTATTATATCAATATAGAGTACACTAATCCAATATTAGCCCCCTCACTCTCCTCCCCTCAAAAAAGGGAAAAAGAAAATCAATAAAAATATCTTTACTGCTACAGAACGCTTAAGTATCAGTTTAGAATACTGGCACATTAAAGTTTAATGTGGAGCAACTGGCAAGGGCTTACATCAACATTCAGGTGACCAATACAAATAACCCCTCAAAAGGACGCTTTATCACTTTACCTTCTTTTTACCATGACTAATGAGCATTGATCAAATCAAAGGCCTTAGCTACCTGCTACGAGTCTTTTCCAGCACAAATCCCTTCCTGCCATAATCAATTTATCTACCTGCCTCAAGAGAATCAGTGTAGATGTCAGCATGGCTTCTCATGCAGAAGAACATTTTTCAACCTCTTGAAGCTGTAAGTCCATTATTTTAAATAATTTTTTTTCCCAAGTACCTTATGTTTTCTATAGAAAAGTGAATAGAAAAAAGGAAAAAAAAAACAACCATAAAGCAATAAAAACTGCAAATACCGCAAAGATAAACAGAAAACAATGAAAATAGTTCAGCCACTAAATCTGAGTTATTTGGTAAATTAGGCTCATTCAAGAAAACTGTTGTAATATAACAAAAATGCAAAAGTACAAAGTAAGAAAGAAAAAAACTTGGCTACTTTTGAAAAGAGTGAGAATAGTGTGAAAAGGAATTACTAAAGGGTTTTAAAGGTCATATGGAAAGCAGATGAACTGCCATACTGCATGCAGCCCTGATAGTCAAGGTTTCAGAGCAGTTGCCAAGAAACTAGAAAGGTTAGGAAGGAAGTCATGTGTCTTCTCTACCTTGTGTCTGGGTAATCATATCCACAGCCAGAAATGAAATAAACTGTCCTCTCTGTCCTCTTATACAGGTATTTTTTTTTTTTCCTTTTATGTTGTCCAATCCAAGCTACACCTAAATCTTCCAGATATTATATCAATGCATCAGAATGTCATAAGAATGTATCTGAAGCTAAGCTTCCTCCCTTCCTCTTCTTGGTATTCTCATCCTGCATCTCACTTGCTGAATTTCTGGTAACGGCAATCTTGTTCCATCATATGCACTCAGGAAACTATTATGAAGATACTTTAGGTTTTTGTAAAGTTAGTCCTTCCTCAGACTTCTTCCACTAACTAAATCACCCTTCTGCGTTATATTGCTCAGCTTTACTTTTAAAGCTTTTCAAAACTTTGCTAAAGACACCTCCTGGGCAGCAGTTTAATGAGCTTTTCCTTCTGCAGCAGTGATGGGGTTTGCAGCATCCACCTATTCCTCACTTCTTCCTAGCCCCGTGCTCTGCTTTGCGTTTTGCTCATACAAAGAACTTGTTCAGGTACATAATGAACCAGATGAAGCCAAGATAAAAAAGATCCAGATTTAAAATAAGCATTTTTTAAAAAGAAAGTTAATTTAGCAGAGATCACCTCCGCACAAATATTACAGCACAGCTCAAAAGATGCAGAACGAGAATATCAACAGCAGCTGTATTAGTCAGCCCTGGAGCTAAAGAGTTACTGAAAATAAGCCTTCAGCAACAGGACGCTGACTTCAGCTACAAACATCCTATAAAGCAGCTGACTAAACTGTTAAACAGGTAACTTTGCACCTTTTCAAAGCTGCATTTGACAGCTGTAAGGAAACTCTTCCAAAGACTTGTCTCCTCATTACTTTCTCTCAGCTTCCTCCTAGTCTATCTTTTGGCTGCACCATGTAAAGAAGCTCCACAGCAGCTGGGTTGAGGTGGGTTGTTGTCACCAAGCCTCACCTTGTGGAGCAGTTCCTGCACTTGGGGCACAACAACCCTGTGCAGTGCTACAGACTAGGAGAAGTCTGGCTGGAAAGCTGCCTGGAGGAGAAGGACCTGGGGGTGTTGGTTGACAGCGACTGAACATGAGCCAGCAGTGGCCCAGGGGGCCAAGAAGGCCAATGGCATCAGCAGGTCCAGGGAGGTTATTCTCCCTCTGGACTCGGCACTGGTGAGACCGCTCCTCGAATCCTGAGTTCAGTTCTGGGCCCCTCACCACAAGAAGGATGTTGAGGCTCTGGAGCGAGTCCAGAGAAGAGCAACAAAGCTGGTGAAGGGGCTGGAGAACAGGCCTTATGAGGAACGGCTGAGAGAGCTGGGGGTGTTTAGCCTGGAGAAGAGGAGGCTGAGGGGAGACCTGATTGCTCTCTACAACTACCTGAAAGGAGGTTGTGGAGAGGAGGGAGCTGGGCTCTTCTCCCAGGTGACAGGGGACAGGACAAGAGGGAATGGCCTCAAGCTCCACCAGGGGAGGTTCAGGCTGGTCATTAGGAAAAAATTTTTCACAGAAATGGTCATTGGTCCCTGGCAGAGGCTGCCCAGGGAGGTGGCTGAGTCACCTTCCCTGGAGGTGTTTAAAGGACAGGTGGACGAGGTGCTAAGGGGCATAGTTTAGTGATTGATAGGAATAGTTGGACTCGATGATCAAGTAGGTCTCTTCCAACCTGGTGACTCTATGATTCTATGAACTCAATCTGTTTGCACTCCGTTTGCCCAAATCCAGTTGTTGCTTTTTATTTGGAACAGAGAGAGACTGAGTCCGGGTTTGTCGGGTATTTCCATAGCACTTAGTACAAACAGAACAGGCTTTCCCCAAGCCTTAAAGGCACTAAAATACATGAAAATCATCCTTCTCTTCCCTATCAAAGAATCGTAAAACTCATCACAACTCGCATGTGTGTGACAACTACAAGCTGAAGTTCTCTTGCTCCCTTCTGCTCCATTTTTTAAAGCAGAAATAATATCTGGAAGCACTGGAATAATATTATATATTATGAATCAGGTTCTTGCTATATGCACACAGATTTAGGAAGCAAAATGGACAATAATGAGAAAGAGAGAAAAATAATTTTTTCAGGGATTACTAAATAGATGTCATTAATGAACATAGATTGAACTTCAAAAAAAAGAAGTCAAACTATATATGTCCATCATTATATTCTGGACTTCGAGCCTACAAACAGAATTAAAAGAAAAATAATTACTGAAAATATAGTTTTGAGGCCATAAGTAAAACTAATTTTTTCTCATCATCAAAGAACCCCAGTCTGAGATTTCCTTTTCTTTGAATAAAAGGGTCTGAATTTTTTTTTAGCACAATTTTTGCAACCTGCAAGTCTTCCTGAAACGGCAGAAAACCTGTTTGGAGAGCATTTTTCTGCCAGTAAAATTTGATTGGTTCAACACGGACCTTCCATGTAATGTTCTTATAACAAGGAAATTAGTTGGTGACATAAAACTCTGAAAATGGAAAGACTGTAATGAAAGGCTTAATATGCTTTTTACAGCAATGCTGAAAAAAAAGTGATGCCATGTTTAGGTTGTTCATGTTTTTATTCACACCCCCAGGCAAACCAGCAAAAACTCTATGAGCGGTGTGATTTTATTAAACATATTTATAATGAAAAATTTTTTTCCCTTTTGAAAACAAGTGACTTGAAGAAACACTCTAGCATAGTGACTGCCAACTGGTGCCTGGGTACTACAGGCTTTTGAATTCACATAGGATTTCCTATTATTGATGGAAGGTGAAAGAATCACAAACGCAGAGAGAGAAGAGAAAAAGCAGACTTAAGAAGCCAGGAGCACATGAATTTTAAACAGATGAGTAAAGTACAGCAACTTCGTAGGAGTTGGTGGGAAGCCTGCTACACTCAGAAAGCTGCTTAAACATCCCCTCTGCTGAGCCTCTAAGAGAATCATAGAATCACAGAATAACCAGGTTGGAAAAGACCCACCGGATCATCGAGTCCAACCATTCCCATCAAACACTAAACCATGTCCCTCAGCACCTCATCCACCCGTGCCTTAAACACCTCCAGGGAAGGTGACTCAACCACCTCCCTGGGCAGCCTGTTCCAGTGCCCAATGACCCTTTCTGTGAAGAATTTTTTCCTAATGTCCAGCCTAAACCTCCCCTGGCGGAGCTTGAGGCCAAGAGGATGCTCAGGACACCCACTGACTTCAAAGAAATCTGCAATCATCATGGATTAGAACCTGCCTTGATTGCATCCATTTGTACCAGAAGCGAGACAGCACTTGTCTTGTGAAAGCACACTACAAAACAGTAGAGAGAATGTACTTAGCTTTCTGGATATAAATCTCTGCTCTTGAGAAGAATAGAGCAGAGGGGTATCAGACAAATACATACAAGTAACTCAACTTACTTGGATTGTCCTAACATCACAGAAGAAAAAAACCTGCCTGATCCTCTTGAAATTCAGATAAATCCATGTGTCAGAAAATAAGAAGAATTTAAATATGGGATCTTTCTACATCTCTTACGTAAAGAGGTCTGAAGAACAGTGCTGGATCCTTAAAATATCCATCACTCTACAACTGTACTTTCTGAACCAGCAGACATGTATAAACACACATGGATACAGACTGTACAGTTCCAGTGAGAGATACAGCATCAGCTACTTCACTGACAATTCTCCAAATTCATTCATCTGGAAAAGTAACAGCCATACCCACATAATCAAGTTACCCAAATCTGAGAGGCTGTCGGTTCTGTATCTCCAAGTTCTGTAAGTAGCCAGGTCAAAATTAATATGATTTTTTTTTAAAAAAAAATGACACCTCAACCTCAAAAAAAATGGAATTTCAGACATTAGAAAAATGAAACTTTATTGCATGAGGTTCTATGCGAGGACATTCTAAAAAACTACAAGCAGTTTTTTGACTGATACTATGGTGCTGTTTTCAAAAGGAAACAGATTTCATCACTTATGGATCCGAGATGCATCTGGAGAAGCATTACAAAAGAGAATAATTTCAGCTCAGAAAAAAAATATTAAAACCAGACTACATCTAGACATATAGATATAGAACAACAATAAGGATTTTCCTTGTCTTCAAATCCAGGACAAAAAGGTGCAGTAACTGCAGGGCTGTATTTTGAATTGTTCGCAACCTGTCCAAGCAATTACCATCACTATGTGCCCTGATCACAGAGGAAACCAGATCTAACTGGTTTCTTTTTCAGTCTTCAAAACCTTTCCATCTGACTACAAGACAAACCTTCCTGGAACTGAAAATCCTCTGGCGTTGCAGGGAAAGAAAGAAAGGAAGAGAATGCATTTTCTTCCTTACTGACATTAAAACCTGAAGTACCTTCTTGCATAAACACATAAAACATGGAAATTTTGATGGAATTAATTAAAAAATGACTGTTTTTTAAAGGCTAAAGGTAACACAAGTAGTAAACAGGTGTGTTTAATAAAGTGCCAGTTCTTCAAAAAAAGCAATTTAGCTAACATCAGATTAATTTTTCCAAAGAAGAACTTTTCTTTTCATACACAGTTTCCATCTTGATAGTGAATCTTTAATCAGTGTGTCTGAAAAAATAATCTCTGGGAAGATTATGACAACAAAGGAACTAAGATAAATTTGAAAATGGCAATGAAACTTTTCAGGTCATCAGGAAAATAAACTACAACAGGTACTTCAATGGAATATAAGCAGTTTTTAAAAAGGGTTTTCATGGAAAGTGAAGTGTGTTAAAAACAAACAAACAAACAAAAAAACACCAAAAACCCAAGGTGAAACTGTAACCTTATGTACCTTTTCAAACAAAATAATGCATTAAGCATTAATAGAAATTGGCAACAGTCAGACAATGTTAATCCAATATTTCTAAAAGATGAAACTAAGCCACGCTCACTGCAGTGTGGAACTTAGCACTTAACAGTAGCTACAGTATCTTAGACACAGAGAGTAGCAAGTGTGAGATCTATCACTTCAAAAAAGAATACATGGTTATCTAATTATAGTGACACGATGCTATTCATTGTATCCATTTCCTCTAAAACACCTTTAATTAACAGTTCAGTCTCAGACACCTCTCTTGTAAGCTCTTCTGTGAAAACCCTTCACAAGCTGTTTTGCAGTTAACAAGGATGCACAGAAACTCCCTGGCTTTCCTGCTTTGTGACTCTACTTTGTCTGCCTCTATTGGCTGCCAAATCGCTGGAACACTCCTTGCTTCCAAATCTCTTCTTTAAAGAGATTCATAATTGGTTTTCACATCTTGAATGATTTTAGAGAATTATTTTTGGCCTCCCTTACAATATTTTGGGCATTAAATATTTGCATAGTGTGATAGTTTTTAGATAGTGTGATAGTTTTTAGATACGTCAATAGTTTGTAAAGAGTTCCTGTACTGTCCTGATTCCTCGTGGTCTTTTCTGTATTTTCTATTTTAATGAGTACTATTTACTTTCTTTACTGCTTTGAAATTGCTTAAGAACAAAAACCTCTAAGAAATTAATATGTTTTAGTGCTCCTTCTAATTGCCTTTGAAGCATGTCTCCCTGTACATGTAGTTCCTTTTGGAGATGAAACGCTACTGTAGTGAATTCAGCTTTTTTTTTCCACTGCCTATGAGGCTTTGAACCAAAATGTGTATGACCACTATTTCAGATGGTTTTTGACAGTAATGCTTTTAGTCCTGTGCTCATTCAAAACCAAGAGTCTTCTGCTTAGAATCATAGAATCATTAAGGTTGGAAAAGACCTCTAAGATCATCCAGTTCAACTGTAAGCCCAACACCACTGTGCCTTCTAAACCATGTCCCCAAGTGCCACGTCTACGCATTTTTTGAACACTTCCAAGGACAGTGATGCCATTACTACCCTGGGCAGCCTGTTTGAATGCTCGATATCCCTTTTGGTAGAGTAATATTTCCTAATATCCTAGCTAAACTGTCCTTCAAGCAATTTGAGGCCATATACTCTCACCCTATCACTTCTTGGGAGAAGAGACCAGCGCCCACCTCGCTACAACCTCCCTTCAGATAGTTGTAGGGATTGATAAGGCCTCCCCCTCAGCCTCCTATTCTCCAGACTAATCCACCCCAGTTCCCTCAGCTGCTCCTGATAACCCCCGTGCTCCTGACCCTTCAGGATTTGCCCTTCTCTGGATGTGCTCCAGCTCCTCGATGTCCTTCTTGTCCCAAGAGGCACAAATCTGAACACAGTATTTGAGGTGTAGCCTCACCTCTTCTGTCATCCTTGCCGACAGCGCAGCAAAACTGCTTTCAGACACCTTCTTCCACTGTCGAAGAGCTTTTGCTATTTCATCACAGAACTTCAATTCATAACATTATAATCACAGTGCCTGATAAAACAGTTAACTTGTTTATCTAACTGGATTCTAAGCTTTCTGGAAGGAAAAGCACAACCTCCCATCTTCCCTGTAGAACTTGTATAGTACCACTAGTCCTCAGACTGAATTCCTGCCACCACTTAGAAAAAAAGAAGTTGAAGAGTGACGTGACCATTTCCTAATAATAAAAACAATAAAAGTAGTAATAAAAGCAGACTACTACAAAGTACTGCAGATCTGATCAAGTTCAGTGACCAGGGTAAAGATGGCAGATGAAAATGCATCTTCCACTACTGAAAATATGGGGTGCAACATTAGGAAAGCAACTCTACTTTGCATATATAACGCTTGGCTTGAAGTCAGCAACTGATCTTGAAAGCCCTCTAAAAACCAGAACCGAACAACTTTGTTCAGGAAGACAAAAGAAGGGATGCAGTGGAATACATGTACATCACTGTATAAATCAACTTCACATCTACATCTTTAATGCCATGTATATTTTCACCCCAAAAAAAAAACCTGATGCATCTCCAAGGTCTCCAGGACCACTGAATGCTCTCCACATGAAGAGAATCTGAACACACTGAAATCTTCAATTTTCAATATAAATCGCAGAGAAGAAATATGATTAAAAATCAAGTAAAGACAGCATAGAGATTAAGAGAATTCACAATATTTCCTATGATACAAGAACCAAAATGCACCTCAGCTTCTTCAGTCATCAGGTTTCTAAGTATCAAATGGGCAGTGCTGCTTCCCTCAGATTTGTGAAACCAATTGCAGCAAAATGTTTCAGAGATGAAGGGAACACAAAAGAGAGAAGTTATGAAACAATAACACATCTGTCCTCAATTAAAAGCTACTGTCCAGTTGCTACCCTGAGACTCAGGAACTCCAGAAACAGCTAGTTCTTACAGGCTAGGATGGAATAACCAGGGACAAATCAACCCACACGTCCTCTTTGTTTTCAACTACTACCTCAGAAAGAAAACCAGACTTCATTATTAACTTTGCTTGCAATCACCATATTTAATATTTTCCGAGTAGCATAAATATTTTTACACAATTAATCTTATGCAGACTGTGGCATTTCATATATTTCATTGGATCAACTAAGATTTCTGCAAAAATCCTATACTCGTTCAAACACAAGCTACTTAATAGTCAAGAAGCTTCATCAAGCTTTTGGTGTTCAGTTATTTTGAGGCATCCTAGCACTGGTGTTTAGGTTTAGGAATGAAAGTTCCTTAACATCAATGGAGGCATCTTTAACAATTACTCAAACTCCTCAAGCAGCTATTCCTAGTCATCATAAAAGTCTACTAAATCCAATTCATTCCAAAATTTGCAGATTTGCAGATGTGTAAGACAGCACTTCCCAACTTAAATTAAAACTTTTCTGATCTGTAAATCTGTTAAAAGCAAAAATATACGCCCCAAAAAAAAACATTGTCCCCCAAACACAATAATAACAAACTATATGCTCCACTTCACAAAGCCAGATTTCATTCACAAATGTATCAGGTTTATTCTCAACAGAAGATGACTCACTGCAGTTCCCTCCCTTCAGTCTTCAAACATTTTGTCAACATTTGCAGGAAAGTGAGGATAGCTTGATTATGAAAAGGGGGATTTTTTTTTCATAAACTAAGAGCTTGCAAAAGATAGAAGCATTCTCCTTGTACAGAAAAGAATATTTAGTAACAAAGACATAATGTCATTGGGATTTATCCATGTGTCACAGAGTAACAGAGAAATAATAATAATAATGCGAAATTATTACTACATGAAGGTAAATAATAAAGCAAGTTTGGCCAAATCTAGAGGTAAATATCAACCACTGATTGACAGCGATTGACTAAGATTAGTTTTATTTACATAAGAAATGAACAGAAATAAACAAAGCCACAAAAGCTTACAGTTTTTTTTACTCTGGATTTTATAACAATACACTTCTCTTGGCCAAAATGCAATGGAGAAGGCGAGAATGCTGAAAACCAGTAAAAAACAGAATTTACTCTCAGTCTTTCATCCCAGCCTATTTTTATGTTATTTGACAGGCAGCCACCCTAGCAGCCCCTAAAAAGTAAGAATGTCACAAATCTTACTTTTATTGCCCTTTTCATAAAAAGCTCTTCTAAAGCTCATGTTTCATACGTCTCCTTACTCAAGACA
The DNA here is from genome assembly GCF_032191515.1 of Phaenicophaeus curvirostris. Lineage (NCBI taxonomy): Eukaryota > Metazoa > Chordata > Aves > Cuculiformes > Cuculidae > Phaenicophaeus > Phaenicophaeus curvirostris. The sequence continues at coordinate 74,613,674 of NC_091395.1, forward strand.
GTTTTTACTCTAATGTTAGCTTTTTAAACATACAGGTATTTTAAACGGCCTTTCTTGTTGGGTTTCCCAGTTGCACATAACAGCTTCCAACCTCTCTTTCATAAGTCAGAATTCCTTCCACTCATTTTTATTTCTTAATGCAAGCCAGAAAAATGCCTCAATTACTTTTTAACTCTCCATTCTGTACATCACAGAAATCTCTTCAAATCAAACAAAGGAAAGAGAGACAGTTCTAAGATACAAAACAGTTTCTCACAATAACAAAGAAACATGTACAGAGATCTCTGTTTTTCTCAGAAGCACTCAGGCAAAGCTCTACGATTTTACCTCTTCTGGGGAACAAAAACTCTACAATTCCCTTAAATCAGTCCATAGGCTACTGCCTGCATTATTAATAATAACTATTATTCAACTCTACCTAATTCCAGCATCCACAGGCCTCTTCAGGCACTGTTAGAAAAAGCAGGAAGACTGTTCTTCAAACTCAAATACATTTAACTATATTAGTAGCAGCTAAGAGAGAGCAAATAAAAAAACCAAACAAGTAAAAAAACCCCAAATAAGTAAAATAAACAATACATGTACATAGGTTCTACCATCTGGTCGTAAACGATGAGTTTACTCTTCTTGTACACTCCCAAATCTTCAATGAATGTTTACTAATGCTGGCTTACAGAGCGGGCAAAAACAACTCATAAGCAGGAACATGGAATTAGTACGTTAAAATCCAGGTTTTTTTGTTAGTAACCTCCACCATATTTTCTTGAAGGCTGCTTTTCTAGAGCTACTTGGAATATAATGGGAGACAGATTCCAGCTGACTTTTCCCCACCTCTTACTAAATGGGACTATGATCATATTCCATTTCAGTGTCCTTTGGTGCAAAATCTGTTTTTCACAAGATCTGTGATTCCTTGCCTCAAGAGCAGTCTCAGCTAAGGAAAGTCATGGTAGCTGCAAGATACACAACCTGACATTTATGGCTATTAGCCTGAATCAATTACTTGATCTCCCAAGCCCTCAAGTAAAGCTTCTTTTAAAAGATTCCTGTACTAAACCCAGACAAACAAAAATCCCCTTAGAAACTGTTTTTCCTATAGTTCATCTTATATGGATCTTTGGCTAAAGGAAAATGATCGCTATTTTCAAATAACATCTGTTTAAAATTGATCGCAGGAGATTACAATGTCTAGTGAGATTACTCTCTCTCTTCCCCATTTTTCCCTATTTGCCACTATATGACTATAGAAAACCTTAGCTCTCTTTCTTAGGTAGTTGCTTCTGCTTGACCTCTAGAGGCAAATTATTCAACAGTGCTTATCATAGGTAAGTCTCAGAAAAACAGTCACGTGAGCTGCAGGCTCTCATGTAATAAAAATCTGATCACAATGGGCTCTCATTTTCTTGTGCCTCTGAATTACCCCAGTCCTTGAGACAGATGCTATACAATTTTTGATGAAGAAAGAAACTTGCTGTGGTGAAAAATCTTTTTTTACCTTAAAACACGTTCAAACCATGTAATCACTAAATAAATAAATAAATAAAAACTAGCTGTTTCTGGTTTGTCGCCTCTTGGATTTAAATGCAAGTAGAAATAAAGGTTCTTTGCTCATTACGGAATGTTTATGAAACTGCACAAAACTAATTCACCATGCTGGACTGTGACAGCAAAGCTGCTGGAAACCCACAATAAAAGAGACAGTGATTTAATTTCCAACACACCTCAGTGAACCGCAGGTGGTTGCTATTAGAGAAAAGGAGAACCAGCACTGCTGACAAGTCTGCACCAACCTCCCCCTAATCTAGGGCGCCCATTTGGGTGGAAGGGCTATAAACCCCAGGAGTCGTGCATAAAAAGTGACATTCTTTCTAGAGGACAGGCAGCTGTTGCTTAGAAACTGTTTACAGACAAATCCTGCTGGTCTATCTAAAAAAATTAGGTCATTCTTGGCTCTAGGTAGAGGAGATCTTTATTGATATAAAATCGTCCACATTGTCTCTTTATATTTACTGTCAATAATTAACAATGCTTTAGGAAAGCTGCTTGGATTCTCTTTTTACCAATGATTGCACATTCCTAATGGCAGAATTACCAATTATGATTCTATGATTTGGTGGCTAGAATGGATTCACACCACAGGTCACTTAGGGGGCTGAGCCTAGGCTCCAGGACCATCCTAGGAGATGATTGGCAGTAAAAGTGAATTCAAAAGAGGAGGGGGAAGTGCTATTAATCTTCTGATCCATCTCTTAATTGTTGAGAAGGAAAAAAATCTCAAAATTAAGAAAAGAACAAGGCAATAACACTAAGCTAAGCTAAGCTTCAGTTCTACTTTTAAAAAGTATGATGAAGCCAGGTCTACTGAAAAAAGAAAAACAAAAGGCCATAAACACTTCTACGAAGCTATGAGGGAACAAAGTTAACCTGGAAGAAGAGAAGGTGAGGTTTGCTTTGGATCATTTTATCAAGGGAAATGGACAAGGAGCTCCTAAGTGTTCAAAAGTTATCAAGCACTTACTGCACAAAGAAAACAAATTAGTTCAGAGAAGATGGAAGAGAAAAATTATATCAATCCAGAGCCAGTTTTCTCCCCTGCATAAATAATCCACGCTTGAACACTTTTTTCCTCATATAAATAACTACATTTATAAGAAGCCTCAAGTAGCAAGGCTCTTATATCATTATTCACTTAAAAACCACTACAAAAATTCAGACAAATCACTGCTTTCTAACTAAAAGAAAACAAAATGCAGAGCTTGTAGTAATAAACAGCTCATTGTCATCATTCCAGAGAAAGTCATCTTTTTCTCTTCACTTAAAAATAAATGTACTACAGGCTTGTTTTCTTATATTAAGCAAATCATAACAAATGAATACAGGGAGAATAAGTACTGCCACATCGTAATTAGGGTAGCGATGGTCCAGATGTGATAGAACCCCAAAACACAAAGCTGGTATTTTAGAACAAGTGCCTCTGGTTTAAACTTCAGGGGTAGATCTCAAACACAGTTAACAAAGCACAAGTTCTCTGTTGTGTCAACGTTAAGGTCACCATTCCATTCTTTAGGCAGGAACAAAAAGGACCACGAAAGCATGCGTAATTTAATCTCTGTTGCTTAATTTAAAGGACAAACACAACCTTGTGCTCTGAGGTGGTGAACAAAGCATCTCTTCTAAGTTGACTTGTTGAAACCATAGGTGAAGTTAACACATACAATAATCGTTTGGATTTCAAGGGTTATCAAAACGCAACACGAGTTCAAAGCCTGTGAAAATTGCCTAACTACCTCATTCAATGCATGACTTCCCACAGAAGGCAGAGCCTAACAGGATCACATCCTGCTCCCATGTGCTAAAAATATTGACAGAAACAACAAAAAAATAAAAGTCTTTTATGAACTACAACTATTCTTATCTGCTGGAGAACAGGCCTTATGAGGAACGGCTGAGAGGAACGGTTGTTTAGCCTGGAGAAGAGGAGGCTGAGGGGAGACCTCATTGCTCTCTACAACTACCTGAAAGGAGGTTGTGGAGAGGAGGGAGCTGGGCTCTTCTCCCAAGTGACAAGGGGCAGGACGAGAGGGAATGGCCTCAAGCTCCACCAGGGGAGGTTTAGGCTGGACATTAGGAAAAAAAAATTTCACAGAAAGGGTCATTGGGCACTGGAACAGGCTGCCCAGGGAGGTGGTTGAGTCACCTTCCCTGGAGGTGTTTAAGGGACGGGTGGATGAGGTGCTGAGGGGCATGGTTTACTGATTGATGGGAATGGTTGGACTTGATCCAGTGGGTCTTTTCCAACCTGGTGATTCTGTGATTCTATGATTTCCCAATGGTGCATAAAGCCACACATGAGACTTGTGAAGAGTAAAGGAGAGGTCAACTTGATCTTTATTCATGCAATTCTGGCTTATCTACATGGAAAGCAGAATTATTTTCAATTTAGTCCTCTGTCAGGATTTTTGGATTTTAAAATGACTGTTAATGAAATCACAAACCTTCACCTCAAAAAGTAGTAACAAAAATAGCAGTAGGACAGTAAATATTGGACTGCAGCAACTCAGAGCAGATGCACAGCAAAAAATCATCTCCATACATTCAGTTGTCTTCTGATAAAATACAAAGGGTAACAGATTTTACTTTACTGAGGTCTCTCTACAACGATTAGCATTTGCTAACAGTTTTCACACAAACACAGCTCTTAAAAACTACTGTTTTCCTTTAGCTTGAGAACAAAACTTAGCACAAAATAGTTCAGCATTGGAACTGTTCATTAGTTGAACATATAAGCTACCCAGAAATCACCCAACACATACATAATTATTATAATAAAAAACCAAGGTTGTCAGTTTTTTATCTTTTCCACACTATTCTGCAAAATTCAGTTTTAACACATTCAAATGTTTTGAACTTTAAAAACACCATCAACATATAATTTTCATCAAATTATTTAAAACTATATAGACGTACACTTCTGGGACTGAAGTTTGGACTAAAGTTGAGAACTGACAATAGATAAATACCTTCTTCAACAGAACTAAAATTTGTCGGGGTTTTTGTTTTGTTTTGTACTTTCAAATGATAAGACCTTGATAAATTGGGCTGAAAACCCAACAATGTTTTAGTAGTGATTAAACACCTGCAAGAACTGCACATGGCAGTATCACTATCATGACAGAAGAAATCTAAGTGATTACAAACTTTCATCAAATTCATCTATTTTAATTCATGGGCCCAAAAACAAAAATTCAATAGTCGCTTATCACACAGCAAAATCTGCTTGGAGAAACAAATAATGATCTCTTTCTAATCTATTGATAATGATCACCATCCTAGACCTATCTTGCATCTCATCTTGTAATGTCTTCCATAGCACTCCCTATATTTAGAGCCACAGACCCAAACTGAATTTAGATTCTTCATACAGGATATTCTTCATATGGGACACATATATCTGCAATACAGATAATTTTAAGACAACATTTATAATGTTGTCTTAATGTCATTGATTTCCACTTATCTGAGGGATCTCTGAAATGTCGGTACACTCACCAAAATTCATAATGATTTGATGAACCTTGCCACACTAAAGACTAACCAAGAACTGTGGTTCCTCCCATGGCACTCTGCCACCTACGTGAGCACCTTTGAGAGAAATCTAATGAAACTCATCAAGTAACTCAATGCCCTGATATGGTTGGGGCTTTTTTGGTCACTGATATGAGCCATGGTATAGGTTGGGCTGGAAGGGACCTTTAAAGGTCATCTAGTCCAACCCTACTGCAGTGAACAGGGAGATCTTCAACTGGATCAGGTTGCTCAGAATCCCAGCCAACCTGACCTTGAATATTTCCAGGGATAGGGCATCCTCCACCTCTCTGGGCAACCTGTTCCAGTGTTTCACCCTCTTATCATAAAAATTTCTTCCTTATATCTCGTCTGAATCTCCGCTCTTTTACCTTAAAACCATGACCCCTAGTCCTATTACAATAAGCCCTGAACCCAGAACATTGTACAGAAGTAAGACGGCATTGACACACACAATACAGGACGTGCATAAGACCCATGACTGAATCAAAGAGCAAGCTGAACACTGTTAAGTGTCTATTATGGTGTGCTACGAGCTCACGTTTAGGTAACTGAGTACATCTGTAACATTTTGTTCAACTGACCCCACATGACAGAATGAGTTTCTCACTTCTGAGGAAAAGCTATCTTTGGATCTAAACAGGAACAAAAAATATCTCATTAAAATAAAAGCTTGAGCAAAGTGCATTGTATATTTGCAGCAGACAAGAAATCAAATGCAAAGATAAGCTGACATACTGGACACTTAGTGTTACCTTCTTTTTTTTTAAATTAATGAAATGTTAAAAAATCCTGCTCACAGAAATCATTTGCCTTCTAGAGCATGTAACAGATACAATTAGTACTCACAGCAGCTCTATAAAGTAACACATATAAGCATTTCCATTTTCCAGAGATTTAAGCAACTTATGTATGGTTGTATTACCACACCAGACTGGCTCCTGCTACACTTAGAGGACACAGACGCACAGTCAAAGGCTTCACAACTGTTGGGTAAGAGCTTTGCAACACTAATGGAAATTCCGTAATTAATTTTAAAGGCTCAAAGATTTAACCTTGCATAATCGGAATGTCCAACTAGATCTTTATCTAAGGCACCCAGAAACCCTTCTGCAATGCTGGAAGAGGCCTCCAGTAACATAAATCTTTCTAGTTGGTTACTAGAAAGCCTTTCTCACATTTTACACATTTCTGGAGATCGGTGAAATGTATTTCAGATTCAGGGAACCCATTTTTTTACAAAAAGACTACTATGTGAACACCAGAGCTATGAATCAAAATGGGTGCCCTTTTTTTAAAAAAAATGTATAAAGAAGTTAATCTACACAAGTTATTTAGGGTTTTTTCCTGTATTTACACACTTCCCTCTTATTTAAAGGGGCTCCAAGTATTTGAAGCTGTTGAAGCACCAGACCTTTCTCACAAAGCTGTGTTTTGACTGCATTTCCTACACCTCAAACTGTAATGGCCATAAGGTGACTTCTGTTCTAAGTAATTTCTAATTAAAGTTACATGGAAATTATTAAAAATACATCTTTAAAAGAACAACTGCAAAATTCTTTTTCACTTTCATGATCTTGGTTTCATCCCAAGGAAATAAAAACTTCTTAAAGAAGAATAGAAACAGAAGAGAAACACCCAAATCAGCGCAGCCAAGAGCTGAAAGGACAAGGTCACTCAGCATCTTGGAGATCCAGGTTCAAATTCTCAATTCAGACCACTAATTTCAAGCACGCTTGAAAAAGTAATTTTAAACTCCACCACCTTATTTCTTTGGGAAGTGTGGCTTTCAGTCCTTCTTTAGAAGCTATTTCTTTTGTGTAATTAAATGCTAGTTATTCTGATCCACCCATGTCAGAGTTTGCCTTGCTCATGCTCTGTTTCAAGAAATACTTAAGTATTATGGATTGGCTCCTATGGGTTGATGAGGAAAGTTCTTAGCCATGACAAGTGCTGCAACATCCTTAAGAGTACAACAAATCTTTCTTCTGGATATCATGACAACAGAATGGACTTCACACCATCTCCAATGCTTTTATGGAGAAAAGAAGAGAACCCAATTTTTACATCATTATGGAAAACTGCTAGAAAAAAAAAACCAACACACAAATAGTCCTCTCTGGTGTTTTCCCTCCTGGCTGGCTGATCGTTTTATGGAAAACTGGCCAAGAAGCTGTTCTTGGGCTATGTAATTTTTGGGGTTTGTTTCTTTGGCTGACTGTCAACCACTCAGCAAAAACAAACTCATTAGGCTGACAGGAGACCTGAACACTCATGTTGTCAGTGCATCTTGGCATCAGTCTTGTAAACCCAAAAGCTATAAAGCAGTTCAAATAAAGTTAATCCGACTCCACCCTTTGGATGCGACCAAGTTATTAAGGGTCAGCCAATCTCAAGTCAGTTTCTTCCAACAGCTGAGCTAGAGGGTACAACTTCAGCACCTATCAAGCCAGAATAGTCCTAAAACTAGTATCAACTAAGGAGAACACATAGTGTGTAGCCTTAAAAAAGCAGCTAACTTTGTGTCATCATTACAGCTCTCAACCTAATTTTGTTTGCAAGCCTGCTATTTTTGCATCCAAACCACACTGCTTTTCTCTCATGTGTTGAATCTGTCCACACATCTATGATTTTCTCTTGTTGCCACCAAATGTGTAGCTTGCTGAGCAAATACCCAGCTTAAGGCTCACATGAAGGCCAGTAATGAGTGATGTTTTTACTTAAAGCAAGAAGAAAAGTCACCATGACTACTAGAGTCACTCAGCTTTCTCAACTACTTCAAGGCATTAATTCTGAAGGCTTTGGGGCTATGTTTGCACAAAATGTATGCTCCCATATTACACCCTCATGTAAATTAGGTTATGCTGCAGAGTTGGAGATCACCTGGGATGGTACAATATTTCTGGCTGGCATTTCAAGAAGACTCTGCAAGAAGCAAGGTGATAGATTCTCTGACTGCATTAAGGAAATTGTAATTGAATATATTAAATATAATAAAGATTAATAATGAAATGCTATTTCTTACCCTGCCAATTGAAGGTAAATACTGAACATTGATACCCTTTTTATTTTCTGATTCTTAGACTAAATTTGTAAACAAAAATACTGGTGGTAGTAAACACAGAATAACAAGGCAAGTCAAAAAGTATTCTAAGGCTGCAGAAAATGCTCTGGAACTTACATTATTTAGAATACAAGGAAAGCACAGGGGAATGATAAAATTTATATAAGGTTTGATCACACAGACAGACAATCCCACTCAGAACTTGTGTCCCGGCTGCTCTTTAGCACCTAGAAGGCAGCTGTACGGTACCATTACTCTGACCTGCACTGACCCCGTATTTTCTGGGCTCAGGCCTGAAGGCAAAAGTTTGAATTTGAGTATAAAAGGAAAACCTTTGTTCAAGGATGCAAGCAACCTAAAAACTTTTCAGAGTGCAAGAGCAGATCAAAGATCCAGTATGCTGGCTGTCTTAGCCATATGCTGAATTCTCCCTAAGCCATGCAAGTAAAATCAATTTGTAAGACAGCAATAGTTTTTAGCCTTTTTTTTTTTTTAATGCTCCTGTTCTTGCTAGATATCAGATGTGACCCAGAAACAATATTTAGCAATGAATGAAGCAGGCTTGAATTTTACATGGGCAGCCCACCCAAGTACAAGTGAAAACTTTGCATACTGAGCCCTCTGACTGCTGTTCCCAGCCAACAAGAATACTTGTTTGAATCTATTTGTTCCTATTCTACCCCTACACAGCCTCATCCTCCTTCATTCATGGACTTCCTGATGATTTCTTTTTCTTAGAAGTATTTCTTCGTATCATCTGAGTACTGGAAATGTAGATTACAGAGATAAATGATACGTTTAAAATTAGTCTAAGCAGCTGTAATTTTACATTTGCATTTCTGACTTGATTATAGTAAGCACTCAACACCATTTGTATGAGAACTAGGAATGAGTTCATATGCTGCAATAAAAATATACGAATCCCTCTCACTTTGACCCCAACCAAAAAAAAAAAAAAAAACCAAAAACTGAGTAACAAATGGCAGTTGCTTCTTTCAATTCTGTACATTCATTTTAAAGATTCACTTGCAGATTTTAACTGCAAGTATTAAATTAACTGGCTTTCCTATGTTTTACAAATGAAAGAACTACTCCCCTGCTTCCAGATTTTTTCTGTTAAATTATGTCAAAGAGGGCTGCTTATGCTGATGAGTGATAGACATCAACAAGAAAGCTCAATGACAATTGTTTAATAGCCAAGCTTGGCTATGTGCACGCACTGCTGGCCTAAAAGATGGGGGTATTTTTGGATCATCATCTGTTTAAAAAAAACAAAACAAAAAAAAAAAAAACCAGAAAAGAGATACTTACAACATTCATCTTTCCTGCTCTGAGTGTTTCTTCCTTGAAATTTTAGTTATCTATTTTATACCTTTCCTTGAAAGGCTGAGCAGTTTTTTATTAACTTAAACAGTCAAAATTTGTAACCATCAGTCAAACATTTCTGAAGAGTTTTGATAAAGTCTCTATCAAAACTGAGCACAAATGATACAATGTATTTTACTGAAATATTCTGGCACAATTTAAAAAGTTACAAATTGATCTTTTTTTATTTTGGTAAAAAAACTGAAATAAGCGTTTTCATCACATGATCTTTTACAGAGAAGGAGAAAAAACCCAAAAATTAATTGGCTTCTATATTCAAAGTTTCTCAATAAATATGGTGGTAAATACCAAAGTGACTGCAGCTTCTGCTTCCACGGGTTTAAGCATGAGATCTAGTCATCTTAGTTCTGCTGCTTTTATCTGGTGAAATAATCAGCTGCTCTATTACACAACACTGCCCATGAACAAATTTCACCTCTGTGCATCAGCCCCATCTTGCTTGCAGATGCAATATTGCATCCAGTGGAGGATCCATGATGGTTAACCCAAGAATTAACCCTGGGTAACTTATCCCAGCTGATCATATATTAAATGAGAAGGAGAGATCATCCAATAAATTAATTCTGTATTCATTTATAGTCATTAACTGAATTATTCTCTATTTATTTATCTCATCAACTTATTTATTTTCAAAAAATCTCTAAATTGACTCAAAAGTTACAGAACACTAAAGTGGATCAAGGAGCAAAAAACAAATTGTTTTTCCAGAAGGAGAAAAAAACAAAGTAATCTCATCCCATCTATTTATCTACCTCAGATTATTTAGGCAAATTAACACTGTAAATATTTTTTTGCCACTTTTCAAGAGGTTTTATCGATGTTTGTTAACATGATTCCTTTGGAAAGGACACAATTGTTGCTACTAACATTATAATACTACAATAGAAATAAAACCAGTGCTTACTAAAGTTTTTGTAGTAATATTTTACTCCATAATCTAACCTGAAAGCTAAATCTTTAGGAGGAGTTCCTTCAGAGCTTCTTTTGATGTTGGAAAAGATTTAGGGAACTGATAGAAGCAGTCTTCTCAACTCTACACAGGATGAACATAGTTTCTCCTTTTATAATATAAGGAATAAAATATTTCCAATTCATCCATTTCTTATAAGTAAAATAGAGATAACTGAGAGACTCAGCTGCTCCCACTGAGCTGATTGAGCTTCAATGGAGAATTTACATAAAGACAGTTTCCGTGGAATACAGAGGGGTGGCTTTTGTTAGTAAATAATAGAGTATTAGAAATTAAAGTTGATTAGCTGTAGAAAAGGACAAACTGATTAATCCATTTACAAGAAGCTTTAAGTAACTTAAAAGCTTAAATCCCATTTGCAGAAGTCATCTGGGCAACTGGGAGACTATCCTGATTGAAACCACTTCTACTTTCTACTTATCAGAGTGTATTCAGAATTTAAGTTCTGCTTATATTCAAATTGTCTTCTGTTCTAATGATACTTTAAGCATAACCTAACATATACTTGTTTTTAAAATGCATGGCTTCAAAGAAAAGGACAAGCACGCAGGAGAGAAATATGTGACATAATAATTACTATAACACTAGTGCTAACCACAGATTGGCGTATCTATAAAAATAGCTTTAAAATTATCTAAATACAGAGATTCTTTTATGTAACTGCAAAATCTACTAATTTTCTCACCTCTCAAATTAAAAGCCTGTGAGATGTTTTAACTGTTACAGGATTCAGCTTCACTTAACCAAATAATTCTCCTTCCTTAAGGAGCCTAAAAACTTGGGCAGTCTCTGGAGCAATGTTGGAAATGTTTCTCTACTGTTCTCTGTCCTAGAATACTAATGCAAGGGATGATGTGACTGAAAAGTGTAGCCAGCCAAAAAATATTCCGAAGGAAAAACAACTTGCTGTCAGAAATGCTGATTCAGCAGAGTAGAAGTACTTCAAAGAAAGGTGTGCTTTGTCAACACAGCCAACGAAAAACTACTGAAAAGCTTTCCTCCTGCTCCCCATGAAGTCAAAACGCTTTGTCTGATGACAGGATATGAAATTTGAAACAAAATATGTATATGGGGGCAGAGGGGGTGGTGATGGCCCTACTCGGGAAAATGATTTTGCTGCAAATTTTGAACTTCAGCATGTTGTTACAACCCAAAATACAACACTGTTCCCAAAGACTAGGATTTTCCATAACACAAAAGCCCCGATTTTCAACCAATTGTAAGTGATGCTCACAAGTTAATTTCCTAGAGTAGCTGACGTTTTGTTATGCAAACATGACCTCAACCTATCTTTCTGTTTGAAAACTTCCATGAATGCCTTCTTGTATAAAATCCTTGTTTAGAAGCAGATACCTTAGCACTCTCTCAAGGGCTCAGTATGATGTTGAGGAAAACATTTAGCAAACTGAGGTGTTGAGCTTTTATCCAGAAACCTGAGACAAAATTCATTTACATCCATCAAGTGCTGTGTCTACCCAACTGAAGATTCAATACAACAGTGTTTTCAGTCTTTGAGATATATTTAGATGTATTATGGAATCCCATGAGAAGCTAGAAAGCAAAAGTTACTCTGTTATTAAACACTTCAACAGGCCAAAATCTGGTTTCTGTTCTTTGCTGTCTTCAACTGATTTGTTATTGGTCTCTTTAGTTTCCAGCAATGCTCAAGACATGCTAGACTTTGAAGAAGTTTGATCCCAGACAGGTTCAAGGTATCACTAATACAGCTGGAGGACGATCCCCGTCAATAATGGGGCTCCACAGAGGAACTAGAGTCTCTGCTGCTTCAGGTTCCTGCAGAATCCTGCTGTGTTGGAAGTCCTGCCTTGGGAAAGCTCTGGCTGGTCAGCTGAAACACTGTTTATCTAATTCGTCAAGCATGTTTATCCTAGAAAATGTTATGTTTATACAAGACAAACAAGTTTATCTTAATCAAGAAGTAGCTCTTCTCTAGCCTCTTAAAATCCAGCTCTTTTTTTGTCACTTTAATCTCCCCCTCCACTTCTGTTCTTCTCTCATCTCCTTGCACCTCACCTCAAATTACCTTTAGGGGAACAATTTCTACAGACCTGACCACAAAAATTCTGATTAAGTTATGACCTAAGTAAACTACTGTAATTACTATTACGTTAATGCTGTTATTCTTCATCTCTGTATGCCTGCTCTTCCTGTTTCCAACTACATATTGTATTATTTATCCCTGTATAGCTTGCCCTTCATATTTCCATTTGGTGTTATATCTAAAACCAAAATATGTCCAATGCTTTGGACTGCCTATGAATAAAGTATGGAGAAAATAAACAATTTCTTATAATGATTTCTCTAATATCTTTAGCCAAGCCTTGAGACATGCTATATAAAAAGGAAAAGCCTACAGAAATGCAATAAATTGTATATCTGTGCCATTGTACACAGAAAAAAAAAACAACTAATACTCACATGTTCAAACAGCATATAATACCTAGAAGGCATTGTCATAGCTACTACAATTTGGCAACAAAACAGATTTCAATAAATACTGCTACTAGAAGTCAGAAGCCATAAATAATGTGGAAAAAAAAAGTATTAAGGGATAAAAACTTATACACTTTTTCAATCAGTAAGTGTAAAAAAATGGTAAGTGAGGATGAAGATATTCCTTGGTAACAGGAAAAAAAAAGAGGGAGGAGTGGGAAGATATGTAAGAACAAAAAGAAATCTTAGCCCTCACACAGGTGTGCTACTAAACAGAGACTGTTCTACACTATCAGTGCAAAAGAGCAGATCCATTCAATAAGTAATTCTGCATTTGCACAGAAATGGGATGATTTGCTAGTAATTCAAGAGAATGATTAGCTGTTTCTTCAGTTCATTGCAAGTACAATGGTGAAATATTACTCTGCTATAAACATTTTTGGTCAGCAAGACCAAAGGTCACCAGAGAAGAGGATTCTCTCTAAAGTGTCTATGCCACACACATGAACTTTTAGCTATCCTAAACATTTCAGAAGTCTCAATGAACACTAATGTTATGACCACACTCTAAAAGAGCTGGTGAGACCGTGTTTATAGCCACAGGGAGGATAAAACAATGGCAGTCCGGAGCAAAACTATAATTTAAGAAAAATTGTATGAGATTCAACTGATAAAACATAGCTATATAATAGAATAAATAATAGGAAGTAAAATTAATGAAAGTTGATCTTCTTAAATTAATCAGGCTTTATTTAATTAAATAATTAATCAGGGTGTATTTATAGATATACCCAATTGGTAGAAATGTCCTTATGCATGTATAAACATCTGCATCACAACATAACTCAGATTAATGTGGAGTTCCCAAAGGTGGAGCCACTATCACGAGTAAGCTCTTCAATTATTTATAAGTCCATATGACATAGATGGGGCACTTGGGGACATGGTTTAGTGGTTGACTTGGCAGTGCAAGGTTTATGGTTGGACTTGATGATCTTAAAGGTCTTTCCCAACCTATACAAATCCGTGACCAGTCATGATCAAATTTACACAAGTTTTAAATGGACAGACTGCTACACAAATGAGAATCAGTTACAAAAAGCCATCAGGAGTGGTTGATGCATTCAAACTAGCTAGAAACAAAACATTCTTAAAAAAATATACAAAGTTACAAAGCTGCAATCAAGAAACCCATGCTAGTCTACAGAGTGATGAACTCTTGTGGAAAGAAACAGTCCCACAAAGGGACTCCAGAAGAGGAGACCAAAATGCTGTGCTGCAGAAAATAAGGGGTTAATATGTAAATGTGATGTATAAACAGAAGAGTAACACTAGAGAGGCAATATTTAAACTCAGAAACCAGACAACACATTGGCATGCTGTATCCAGCTCACGTTTTCAGAAAAATGCTAAAAAAATGGACTTGGAAAAATGCAAACAAGTTGTGAGGAAAATGCATGCGGTGACAATTTTAAAAAATTCTAGGTTAGGTGGGTTTTTTTGAGATAGAAAAGAGAGGGATTACTGTGTTACAACAGATTAATACCTCCATGGTAAGACAATACTTTGAGTTCTTTAGCACCATGCAGAAAGACACATCAGCAACCAGTGACTGGAAGTCAAAGCCAAATAACTTAATAAACAGCAGATTCTCCACCTCTTTCAGTCTTCCCATCAAAATTCCAATTTTTCTGGAAAATGTTTCAGCCAAACCCAAGTTATTACACTCAAAAGTAACTGGATAAAACCCAACCGACTGTAATAGTCAGGGGGTCAGAGGAGAAGATCTAATTGCTTCCTTTGGCTTTAAGGTCTCAGTGTATGAATACTCTTGGTTCCCAGTGGCTCAAAGGCATTTCAGTAGTACCATACATGTCCAACATTAATATTAAAAGAAGAGCTTTCAGAAATCTGCATGAATTAGGGTTGTATTGCCATGCAAGGGCTCAAGTGACACCGTTGCTTTTCTGTTGAGGCTTTTGTTGTCAGCATCAATGGAATTACAGCTCTCTTGTACACAGCTGGGGTGGCATTTCTGTAAACAATGATTTACACAATTGAGCACAAAAGTTCATTCCTCAGGTCAGTACTACTACTCCTCAACTAAGAATTCTGCTTGACCTGAAGTGTAAAAAGCCTGACACAGTATGTAATATCAATCATAGACACTGTGGGTACAAAGAAAAAACGGGAGTATTGTAAAAGCCACAAAGCCAGTAAAATCTGTTGTTTGCATCAGCATTTAATACTAGTTCTATTTATGCCACTCATTTACCTCAGATTCAAACAAAAAGCATTTGCTACCATCCTGACAGGGTAACAGAATCACTATTTTGTAGGGAATATCTGCCAAGATAGTGTATAGCATGCGTGTGTTTATGATAGAGTTGATCTACAGTATCAACTGCTGTGGTATCTGTAGATTTCCAAAACAACAGGGGTTTCAAAACGCATCTATCCCGATGAAGTAAAAACAAACTTCTAACTCAGCAAACGGAAGCTTGAAAAGGGTGAAATTGTCTGAAGCATGCAAACACGCAAATAAACACAAAGCACGCAATAAACGTTCTGCCACTACACAAGTGATGAAGAGAGAAACGCAACCACCAACAGATCATTTCAACTGACGGAGCACCACCTTGAAAGGAAAACAGGCATCGCACACGAGATGCGAGGGAGAAGCAGGTGCATGGTACCTACTCCTTGCACTACATCCCATCAGAAATACGTAAAAGTTACTTTCCGAGCCCCGGGCTCCCTTAAGCACACGCATCCCCAACGCCAACTCCCCAATGGGCAAGGCTGCCAGGGAAGTCCTGCAGCAGCAACGTCGCTCCCCACCACCAACCACCACGTCGAAGCAAAACTTCTTCCACGCCAGAAGCCGCGCAACGAGACCCTTTGGCCCTTCAGCCCCCGTCCACGCAGCTTTTCGCCATCCCCAGCCCGCTCCAAGCAAAGACAAAGCCACGCTCTAAACTTCCACTCTTTGCCATGGATGGGAGCTGGCACCTGGATTCCGGCTGCGATACGAAGCGGGTGGTTTGGAAGGTCTCAGACCTTGGAAAAGGCCTAGAGGGAAGGGATGGAAGAAGCTGGTTTCTGCCACCGCCCGCTGCCCCCTCCCCAGCACCGCTCCCCGCGCCCCTTCCCCACCGTCTCCAAGCTGAGACAATCCCAGCAGCAGCAGCTGCAAATTAGAGAGACGCGCGGTGGATGGAGAAAAGGGAGGAAAAACCTCTGATGCCTGAAGAAAGACGAATAATCAGAGAAAAAAAAAAAGAAGGAAAAAAAAGACATAAAATAATACAGAGATAGGTTTAATCTCCCAGCGATGCCTGATAAATAGGGGAATAAGTGAAACAACACATCCCTGACCCTTTCTGTTGTTCCCTAAACATAATCCCCCTCTTCCCGTAATACACACACACCACAAAATGACCATTAATTCCAACCCGTTCTTTAAAGGAAGGGGGATTATCTCTTGTCTGTGACCCACTCTGCCTCTCTCGCTCTCCCTCCTTCACCGGGCAAGAATGAAAATCGCGTTTGGCAAAGGGAGGAAGAATAAAGCACGGTTCTTTATTTCTAGTGGGTGTGAAACGTGGGCACGGGGAGAAGGAGTCTGGGGGATGGGGAGGAGGGGAGAAAGGTGGCTGAGGAGAGAAGAAAGGGAAGGAGGACCAGGAAGCGCCAGGAAGAAGGAGAGGAAGGCGAGATAAGGGGGAAGGAGGATGAGGGAACGGGGATGAAAGGAAGGAGCTCGGGGAGGGGATGAAAGGAGGAAGGGATGAGGGGAAGAAAGGAGGATGCTCTGCCCCGGCCTCACCTCAGCTCGGTGGGTGGGGGTGGGAGAATCTCTCGCCGCCGCCGCCGCCGCCTCCTCCGCCTCCTCCTCCTCCTCCTCCCGCGTTACTGACGGGGCTGGGTGTGCGGCGCGGCTCCCTCGCCCGGCGCCCGCCTCCCCGCCCGCCTCCGGCCCGAGCCGCTCTCGCCCGGCTCCGCTCGCGCCCGGGAGGGGAGCGGGCAGCGCGCCTGCGCCGGCGGGCGCCGAGGGGAGCGGGGGGCGGGCGGGAGGGAGAGAGAGCGCGGCCGGGGAGCGGGACCCCGCGGTGGGAACGGCGGCACCGGGGGGGGGGGGGGGCGCGGCGGAGGGGAGCGGGGACGGCGGGGAGAGGGGAATGGAGAGGGGCTGGGGGGGAGTGGGTGATGGAGAGGGGCTGGGGTGCGATGGGAGAGGAGAGGGGCTGGGGGGAAGAGGGGCTGGGGGGGTGCGATGGGAGCGGGGAGAGGAGGGGAGAGGGGCTGGGGGTGCGGTGGGAGGGGAGAGGGGCTGGGGGTGCGGTGGGAGAGAAGAGGGGCTGGGGGTGCGAGGGGAGAGAAGAGGGGCTGGGGGTGCGGTGGGAGAGAAGAGGGGCTGGGGGGAAGAGGGGAGAGAAGAGGGGCTGGGGCTGCAGTGGAAGAGAAGAGGGGCTGGGGGTGCGGTGGGAGAGGGGCTGGGGGTGCGGTGGGAGAGAAGAGGGGCTGGGGGTGCGGTGGGAGAGGAGAGAGACTGGGGGGAAGAGGGGCTGGGGGGGTGCGATGGGAGCGGGGAGAGGAGGGGAGAGGGGCTGAGGGTGTGATGGGAGAGAAGAGGGGCTGGGGGTGCAGTGGAAGAGGGGCTGGGGGTGCAGTGGGAGAGAAGAGGGGCTGGGGTGCGGTGGAGGGGAGGGGAGAGGCTGGAGGGGAGTGGGGGATGGAGAGGGGCTGGGGGGAGATGGGAGCGGGGAGAGGAGGGGAGAGGGGCTGGGGGGGTGCGATGGGAGCGGGGAGAGGAGGGGAGAGGGGCTGGGGGTGGAAGAGGGGAATAGAGAGGGGCTGAGGGTGTGATGGGAGCGAGGAGAGTAGAGGGGATGGGGATGTGAGGGGAAAGGGGTTGAGCGTGTGATGGGACAAGGGAGTGGGGAGAGGAGAGGGGCTGGGGTGCGGTGGGAGAGAAGAGGAGCAGGGGGGGCGATTGGAGCGGGGAGAGGAGAGGGGTTGGTGTGCGATGGGAGAGGGATTGGGGGTGCGATGGGACTGGAGAGGGGCTGGGGGTGCCGCGGGATTGGGGCAGGGGACATGATGGGACAAGGGCCTGGGGAGAGGGGCGGGGCTGGGAGCTGCGGGGGCTGCGATGGGGGTGCGGTGGGAGCGGGGCAGGGGGGTTGTGGGGATGGGAGCGGGGCTGGGGGTGCGATGGAGCCGGAGGAGGCGTGGAGGCTCGTCCCGGCACCGCGATCCGGCCGAGGAGCGATCCGCGTCCGTCCCGTGCGGGACTTCTCCGAGCATCCCGGTCCCCGGGGACGGCGCTGGAAGCTGTGACCGGGACAGCGAGCTGGGAGGGGGAATTGTGTGGATTTATCCCCCCGATGATGCCTTGGGCTGTTTCAGGTGCCGCACGGAGGAGTGATCTGCACACCGCGAGGTGGATTGCAAGAACTTTGCTTCTTGTGTTCTTTTATGCTACAAAAACTTATCTTTGCGGCTTCGGTGTTGCTTGGGTGTTGTCCAGCCCTACTTTATCTGCGCCAAATGTCAGGTTTTGTCCCTCTCTGCAAAGCTTTGTGCTCTTCTTTTCTCTGTTGCGTCGCTTGCATCGCTGATCTTACCAAGCTGGAGGTTTTTCTCGCTTTGCTGCAGCATCTTCACCTGCTGTTTCCATCCTGTTTCCATCACGTGCTGCCACCATCCTGCTCCGAAATCGCTGATCCTGGAGTCCCGTAAGCCCCAGTGGCAGAGGATCCCTGTGGAGTAGGTGTCATTGAAGGGACTTCAATTTTTGCCAGTTTTTCGCTGATTTCAGTCGGTGCGAATCCCACTGACTTGCTGTTCTTTGCTCTACTTCTGCCATCCATCTGCTTCCCCAGCTTCTGCGTAAACTCACGGGCGACAAGGAGGGGGAGAACAAGTCTTATGAGGAGCGGCTGAGAGACCTGGGGTCATTTAGCCTGGAGAAGAGGAGGCTGAGGGGAGACCTTGTTGCTCTCTACAACTACCTGAAAGGAGGTTGTGGAGAGGAGGGAGCTGGGTTCTTCTCCCAAGTGACAGGGGGCAGGACGAGAGGGAATGGCCTCAAGCTCCACCAGGGGAGATTTAGGCTGGACATTAGGAAAAAATTCTTCACAGAAAGGGTCATTGGTCCCTGGCAGAGGCTGCCCAGGGAGGTGGTTGAGTCACCTTCCCTGGAGGTGTTTAAGGCACGGGTGGACGAGGTGCTAAGGGGCATGGTTTAGTGTTTGATGGAAATGGTTGGACTCAATGATCCAGTGGGTCCCTTTCAACATGGTTATTCTATGGTTCTATGATTCTTTTCTTGCCTGTTTTAGGTTTGGAGGGGACTTGCCAAAGTGGTTTCCTTGCCTTGGGCTGTAAGGGAATGATGTCAGTCGTGCAGGTGTCTGTTGGGCCTCAGTTAGAGTCAGTAGTTGCCAGTCTCTTTCGTCTCTCTTCCACAGCCTGAGAAAAATATTGTCAGGATCTACCTTAATTTTTACAACGAATAAATAAGGAAGGAAGCTGAATTGAAGCCTTACTTCCCTTTATCAAGACACAACACCACAATCCTGGGGAGAGTTTGAAGCAAGGAAAACAGTTTCTTAGGCAAGAATTACTTAAATGTGATCACATTCATCGTGGCACGTACTTGGTACAGCCATATAACAGATATAAGTAGTCACAGACAGTAGTACACAGATATATTTTGGATTATTTTAACCTCACAGTATCTTTTAGACTGAACATGACCTATTCTCTGTGTGTAAACAGAAATCGTGCTAGGCTGACCTCCCCTTGATGGTGGCGTGTAAATTAGTGCTGTAAGGCAAAGTCAACATTTAGTTTGTGTCTTTAATAGGCTTTCAGGTTTTTTACTTTTCTAGCTACTGTTATTACCTTTCCCATCCCACTGAATGGAGCCATGTGGTGTTAGAAAACTTTTACCTACAGACCTGTTTCTTGCCTTCACTTCTGTTTGCCACATCTCTTGGATTGCTAGTTCTCTAGGTAAGGATAATGCTTTACTTTGTTGTAACTGACCAGTCTACAGTGATATTAATAGAAACAAGCAAGGTTCCCAAACAGGACATAGTAAATTACCTACACTTTTGTCACAGAGTATTACATCGGTAATTAATATCAGCTAAATGTTTCTCCAGGAATTTGATCAACATAACCATGAGCTATAGTGTACATGCAAGGACCACAACTAGTTAATAAGCATAATTATGAAAGATGATACAACTTCTTCCCTTCACCAGCAACTAAGCTGCAAAATATCTCGTGCAACTTCACACTAAAGGACTTGTTCGTCTGTCTGCGCATGTTTCTGTTTAAAGTGAGTCAATTTAAGAAACAAATCAGATGATTGCTTGTCTTGCCTAGATTACTTTTATCAAAGACTGAAGACATGGATTGCTGGACTGTTGCTGGAATGTGATAAAGGAACCTGAAAATCTGGAAAAGCCATATGAACTTATTTTTTCATGAACGTGAAAGTGAGCTCTGTCCACTGTTTCAACATTTCTGTCTTTCCTTTTATTTATTAACCAAATTTTGGAACTACCCTTATTTTTTTATCACTGATAACTGTCTCAAAGAAAAGGAAGAAAACTGATTTTGTCACCACTGTTTACTGAACACTGAGATGAGCTACTGAGCTGCTCTGTAAATGACTGTAACTCTTAGCAATCAAGGGATGCCACCTGACAGGTCTTAAGAAATGCAACTGCCATGGGATCTTCCACTACCAGCACTCAGCTATGTATAGAAAAGAAACATCACCAAAGCATCAGAAATGTTGGGCATTTTGATTAGCAAGACAGACACAAAATCTCTTCTGCTTAAGTGAAACATGTAGGTGCTTTTTGTAACTCAATACAGGTTGTTTTTTTAGTTCTGTGCCAGCCATGGAACTGTCCATCGCAGTATAGAACCCAAATACTAAGAATGTACATGGAAAATAGTCATGAGTAGAATAGCAGCTACAGAAAAATACCAACAGGTTACAGCTCACATTTATCAGTGAGACTGGTCCATGTGGGCCATTTAATCTTTACCAATACTTAAAATTTTTGTGTTTATTTATGCCACACAGTGTCAGTAAGGCTTTGAAGAGATCTTCTAGTGATCTTCCAGTACTTGAAAGGGGCCCACAGGAAAGCTGGAGAGGGACTGTTCATAAAGGCTTGTGGTGATAGGATGAGGGGGAACAGGTATAAATTGGAGAGGGGCAGATGTAGGTTTGATATAAGGAAGAATTTCTTCACCATGAGAGTGGTGAGGCACTGGCACAGGTTGCCCAGGGAAGTTGTGGATGTTCCATCTCTGGATGTGTTCCAGGCCAGTTTGGATGGGGACTTGGGCAGCCTGATCTAGTGGGAGGTGTTCCTGCCCATGGCAGTGGGGGTAGAACTAGATGATCTTTTAGGTCCCTTCCAACCCAAACTAGTCTATGATTCTACTCAGTGGAGTAACTACTCAAATAGCAGTTGCATTCAATGTAGGGTTTGCTGGGAGCAGCTGATTGAAGTAGAAAGATGTGCAGAATTTAGGACAGAATGCACACTCAAGCACCAAAATACACATGGGAAAAAGGTCCTGGATGAGTTGGGGTTCTTGAAACAGCATCCCACGTACTCAGATGAACCCTCTGAATGGGCCCAGTCACCTCACATAGTCCTCATCTATATAAAAGGCTATTGGGAAATTAACAGGGTCTTTGTTGAAAGGCATTGATGCAGGACCTGAATCTGTAACGGCATTGTGATCAACCGGAGGGTAGATGTTCAGGAGAAACTGGAGTGTCTTATGAGCCCTGTGGACAATTTTCAGTATTTATGTTGTGGGGACCACATGGCAGAGAGAAATTTGGGATCTGTAAGTGCAATTCTCTTTGCAGCTTTGGAAGAACTCAAAGCTGCATCATCCTTGGAATAATAAGTGAAAGACATCAAGGTGTTTTAAAATTTAAATTTAATTAACCTTATTTTTCCCCACATTTGTCTTACCTTTGGGACATTTAGCTTTTGCCATAATAGATACGTCATGTCGTTAAGCTCTTTTTCTCTATTTTCTTCTATTTTCCTACCAACTAAATACTGTACAATATCAGCTTCTTCAGTAAGACCTGATAGTTGACATGCTTGCAGTCCTAAAATGAGTTAGTCCACTTCATGAAGTATTACAAACTATGTTTTTATCTTCACATCTAGCTCTTATGAAAATACCACAGCAGGAATTACCCCCCTTACTCCAACATAAAGTATCAACATTGTGCCTGGACGCACAAGAATACCCTCCACACCTTTTTCTCATCTTTTCTCTTGTAAAACTTCCTTCTACGTGAAAAGAGATTATTGTTAAAAATGATCTTGACTGTTTGCTTCAGGAACATGAAGGTTTTTGAGTCCTCATTTGCTCTGTTATTATCTCAAAATCTTTTTGTGTCTACATGGACTTTCTTTTACTACCTAATCCTGAACCCCTGTTCCTATTTGGACAACATTTGTGCTTTATTGAAAAAGAATTTTGAGAGCAGGAAAGCTCTCAAATTTCTGATGGGATTTCTGATGGATAGGATCAGTTGACTAGTATCTAAGTGAGAGAGATTGAGGAGGATCAGTATCTCTTAGGCAACTCCAGCAGATTTTGAAAGCTGCAGGTGGAACTTAAAATGCTTTAAGCTTCTTTTAGGCTCAGTTATTTTTAAAGGCAGACCAACTAATAGTTTGTTTCTTGAAAGCAGATTATTGCCTGCCTGTACTGAAGGGAGATCATCAGTAGATCTGAAAGATATTGAAGTACCATGTGTTAATAAACATTACCTTTTGGACTTGTTTGTCTGACTGCACATAAATATATAGGGATTGTTTAAATCAGTCATCGTCCCAGAGGACATTTGGGTTCCTTTTGGATAGCTATTTTTAGAGACCTGTGTTTTGGTTTAAGTGTGCAATGTTTGCTCGAGTACTGGGTTGCTAATATTCCTTGCTTCTCTGCAGTGAGACATTTCTGTGCTAGATATTAGCATCAGCAGTGCAGTAAGCAACAGCAAAGCCTTCACAGCCTGCAGGTCATTTAAATTGGATGTTTTATGTAGAGTCATCGGCAAGGTGGGTTCTGACACAAAGAGTCTCCTGCCTGCCATGCCCTCTGCCATCTCTTCTGACTGTTTTCTCTGGCTGAAAGAAATCTTCCAGTCACAGCAACCAGGGAATTACCCTGACTTGTAGCGCTGAAGTACCTAGAAGGCAAGCAGCAGATGCAGTTTGTTTTGAAAAGAGTTCAAGGGGTATGTCTATCCACTTTATTATGCTGGAGAGGATGGGGCAACTACCTTCACTTCTTTCAGAAAGCTGACTTTAAAAATTCAAAAGAAAGGCTAAAAGGACACCTACTTTTTGCTATTGTCAAGCTGATGTTGTCTAGATTAATGACCACCATAGCACACTGTTGTAAAGCCTTTTCCGTAAAAGGTTACTTCACAAAAGCGCAGGAATAGACTTTAAATTTTCATTACATTTTGTTTTGAAACATTTTGTTTTGTTTTTTGAAACAATTTTGAAACAATTTTGAAAACAAATTTGAAACAATTTTGTTTGATAGGAATGGTTGGACTCGATGATCCGGTGGGTCTCTTCCAACCTGGTTATTCTATGATTCTATGATTCTATGAAATTCAGTTGGTGCCACCTATTAGCAGGGCAGGGTAGCATTTTTTGCAGTCTCCTCTCATCCTTTAGTTGCAAGAAGGGCAACATGCGGTAGATATATTGCACCTCCATATTTTGAAGGGGGGTTGTGGGGACAGAAGGGTTTAAAAATCTAGCATACATTCATCGGATGTGCTATAAACTTTGGATTATTCAATTCAAATGCTATAAAATGTCTCTTTCACATTTATAAAATGAATTGTGTTTTATCTGGCAGCAGCTAAGGAAAAGATGAGACTTGGGAAAATGAATGACTGACTTGCCTTTTTAAAGTTGCCTCAGTTTCTCTATATCTACATTGTCTTAAGTGCACATATATCAAAAAAAAAAATTGTTATATCTTTTCTAAAAGCTCTTCCCTCCTACAAAAACCTTGATCAGATAAGCAGCTCTTAAGCGGCGAGCACTGCTTTCCATGTTGACCACCACCGTCTAGCTGTTTCCCATCTGTTGTTTGTAAACACCTCATGTCTTGTGCTGCTGATGTTGTTGCCTCCTCGGGAAGAAAGCTCTCTTTTCTTATGTTTGCACACTGCATCAAAACAACAGGAAATCTATCCATGACTGTGAAGCCTACGCAATGCTAGAACATAGGTTTTTTTCTTGCTAGGGATTTCAGTTAGTGAAATTGTCAGAGCTAAACAATTATGTTACAAACTGTAAGACAATGTAGTTCATATGTACACAGAATGTGTATGGTCAGGTAACCTGGTTTGGGAAGGGAGAACAAGACCAGTGAGAGAGAGACCGAAGAAGGGAGGTGGGCTGAGTCTGTGAGAGAAGAGACAGGAGGTGGCAGAGGGATTAGGCAGAAGGTGCACAGATTAAAGACCGCAGTATGTATTTTTGGCTCATGCCTTTGCAGAACTAGTTGAAGTTGTCTTCTGGAACTGTTCTGTGCCTTTCTTTTTCCAACCCAAGAAAGTCCTAGGGAGAATGATTAATATCTGGATATTAATAACAGTCACATGAGAAGAGTGATCTCTTCAGAATCTTCAGAGTGAGAGACAGAAAGGTTTTCTGTGCTGTCATGGCTCCAAGTGCAGTTTATCAAATATTCCTCTGTTGAAGAAAACAGCCAATGCCTTTACCTCACTTCAGGGAAATTACTGTCCTCAGCCTTCTGCTTTTTCAATTATTGCATCGTGTTGTGCTTTCTGTACGTGTGAGGTGGGATGGAAAGCTGTCAAGTACTTGCTCATCCATGTGAAAATTGCTGGACTCACGCACTGAATTCCTGCTCTGCAATATCATTTAAGAGTGTTGGGCTAAACTTCGACACTTTCTTAAGCTTTACTATACCAACTCCTGTTGTCTTTATGAGACTTTTAGTAGGCAAAACACGACAGGGAATATCCATATCTGACATTGCATCCTGCTAAGCTAGAGGTGACTAGATGTAGAACTTTGGTCTACAAGGTAAAGAAACTTGTTTTTCTTTTCATTAGCCTTTCTTTTTGCTTATAATTTCTGGTTTGCACTACGTCAAAGATTTTCCATGCTTAATTAAAGTTTAAAACAGATAGTTGTGATATATTACTTGCTCAACATTTTTTATCAGAAGAAATGCAATCACTTAAATGTATTTTCTATCTTGTGGGCAAAAAGCAGTGATAAGAAAGAATCAAGATTTGGTTTAGACACAGTAATGTTTGCAGAAGTTATCTCAAACGTCTTGAAGAATGTAAAATTTCTAATTTCTTTTTTATTTCTGTTGACAGAAGTGCAAGAAGATGCATCTTTCCATTAACATCTGTGAAAATGCACAAAAGACTTTTAACTAAAACATGACCTAAAGAAAGTTGATGAGGTTGTTAGTAGTCTGCGTCACAAATTAAAAGACTTTGGATGTTTCTGGTCTTTTCCTTCAGGCCATGATGAATCATGAAAACAACAGAAAGTTGATTTTTCTAAAGGGCAGCAGCTGTAAGTAAAAAGAGGAGAAAAATAATGAAAAATATAAAAAAGGAAAGCTAATGACATGAGCTACTATTGGTCGTGACTATTTTTTTGCAAGCTGAAATCTTCTTGCATCTTAATGGATGTTTTGACCTAATTTCAGAGTCTGTCTTGTTAATTAACTTTTTTTAGAAAGGTCAAACCTTTTATTTCTGCTAAAGATCATGTACTTCAACTAGGAAATCTTTTATCATCTACAGTAGCAATATAGCAACATAAAATTCAGATTTTTTTATTATGAACAAATTAATAAATCATGAGCAATACGCCTGCAGTATTTCACACTCCTTTGCCCTTTCTTCAGTTTTCAGTGACAGCTAAAGAATGATATAAAGAATTCCTTTCTCTGTTTGTCTGTTTGTCATGACCAGTATGAATAATTATCCAGGCTAATAAAGCAGTTTTGTAGCAGCCAACTCACCCTCTTCCAGTTCAGTGATGAATGTTGTTTCCAGCAGAAAGAAGATGAAATGCTGAAAATCCACATGGACCTGTTCATTGCGAGAGCAGTGTAAGAAGAATGCTCCACATAAAATGAGTGTGCCACGTTTAGATAAAAATCTTTATTTCAGTGTAAGAAGTGCTATGCACATTCAAATTGAATTATGCAGCTTATTACTTCAGAAAATGGTTGCACCTCATGATCAATCGGGTCAAGAGGTCATAAGGCCTTACATAAAGCACACCTCAAATGGGGATGACACTGAAGGAATATTTACATTTTCAAAGCATTCTTTGTGTTTGCATGACAGCTGAATGAACCATCCCTTAAGAAAAAGAAATAAAGAAAACAGAATGCTTTTTCATTGAATTAATGAACCTGCTCCGAAATTCTGAAGGGGTGTCTAGCAAACTATAATGATCATAGCACTTGCAATGAAAAGAACTACATTATCCTTTGGAAATGTCTCTGACAGGGTACTAGAATCCACTCCACTTCATGATTTCTTCATGCAAATTACATACAATACTTTGTAAAAATGGAGTAATTTCTATAGCAGAATTTTGGCAAATTAACCAAAGTAGGTTGCTATGACAGTTCCTACAAATATTTCTATTTTAGCTTTGTTTTGTATTATAAATATGTCAAGATGAAGCCATTTCTGTCAAAACAAAATTTTTTCCTCTTGAGAAAACTTTCCAGGCATTTTATTTAATGCCCTAATTTTCAATATTCATCAAAGTCAAGATGGAGGCTAATTTCAAGTGCTGTAACTTGTATGTGCATAATCATAAACCCACAAGAACATCAGTTTAGTCTTATAGATGAATAATGTCATTAGATACAGTATTGTTAGCACAATTGACTTTGTTTACTGCTCTGTATGACAATGGCTGAAAAATAAATGACACTTTGGCTAAACTGTTTCTAGTGGTTTCTGGAGTGGAAGTTAGTGGTACAGATACAAGCCATCGTCAGAAAATGTTAACAGTTCTGGGTTTTGTTCCAGTAGCACAATGGCCAGTGAAATCTAAGTGGATACAAGGATTTGTATCTAGTCCTTTGTAAATAAGAAACAGGTGAACTCCCAAAGGGAAAGAGATACAAATAGCACAGATTTATCTTACAGACCACGTTGATGAAATCTTACATAAGGATCTCATTTACTGTCAGTGCTGGAAAAGCACTGTAAGTGTTGGCCAGCAGTGTTGGTGCATTTACAACAGGATCAAGTCGACTCAAAGTTTTTATGGGGGATAGTATTTACCACACTGGGAGCTGAGTCCTCAAGTTCAGAGGTATAGAAAGGACTGCACTTTTTCCAGTTTTAGACTTCTTTTACATCAGAATACAAGAACCATAGTTTGGAGAAGGAGCTGTGAAACAGCGTTTGCTAGTGTGGGACAACAAAGTTGATAAATTATTGTTAAAAGATATTTCTTTAAATAAAATTTGTAGGTATACCTCCTGGAAATTAAACCAAACATGCCCTGTACTTGAGTTAATCATGACTTTTAAAGCAAAGAGGGGTTTTGGATTATCAGCTGAGTGAATTGTCCAACAGTGGCTGACATCTGTGTCGCTTTATGCCTCAGTCTCTCAAAATGTGATCTGAGAACTCTAGCATGGTAGCAATATATGCTTGAGCTCTGTCAGGAAATTAGAAATTATTTGATTAATGGCAGCTTATTTCTGCTGCTCTGAAGTTGCTAAGAAAGAAGGAAAAGGGAACATCCCAAAGCAAAGAAGAAGATAACTAAAGAGTATCTTGCAAAAGAAAGGGTAGGCAGGCAGAAAGTATAATATTCCAAAAAGCAGGTAGAAAAGAACTGATGAAAGAGCGATGAGCTGAGGAACTGCAGGAGCCGGTGTTGCCTGCACATGTTGAAAGGTATTGTGCATGAAGTGTTAGAATACAAAATTTTCTCTTCATTTTTTTTTCCACCAAACTGCAGCGTTGTCTCAAGAGATAGAATATTAGAATCACCAGGTTGGAAAAGACCCACCGGATCATCAAGTCCAACCATTCCCATCGACCACTAAACCATGTCCCTCAGCACCTCATCCACCCGTCCCTTAAACCCCTCCAGGGAAGGTGACTCAACCCCCTCCTTGGGCAGCCTGTTCCAGTGCTCAATGACCCTTTCCATGAATTTTTTTTTCCTAATGTCCAGCCTGAACCTCCCCTGATGGAGTTTGAGGCCTTTTCCTCTTGTCCTGTCCCCTGTCACTTGGGAGAAGAGGCCAGCACCCTCCTCTCCACAACTCCCTTTCAGGTAGTTGTAGAGAGCAATGAGGTCAGGAATGGTGGAGAAAGATGGACCACATAACTGTATATGAGATGTTATGTAGTGCTATGGAAAATTATTCTTACCAGGAAATGTAAGTGAAACTCCTGACTTTTTATTTTTTTTTTATATTCATACTCTCGCTGACTTCACTCCTTCATCCCCGCACATACACTGACATTAATAGGACTTTTGCAGTTGCAAGGGGCAAGATCCATTTACTTTATGCATTTGTTTTAATGCTTCGAGTTTCTTGTCCTGTTAGCAGGCTATAAATGCATATAAATTGGGAGAGCTTGGGTAGTTGGATTTAAAAGGAAAGTACTCCTGCAAAGCTGGTAAATTGTATAAAGCCGATGAGAAAACAAGTGCTTTATGTGGGGGCTTTGAGTCTTCTAAAGGACTTTTGGCTTGAGGCCAACATACCTGGCACACGCACTCAGGTGTGTCACCTATTACACTATTTTGTACTGTGCACAGAAAACCCGAATATATAAGATGATTTTTATTGGAAGGGAGCATGATTCCAGTACCTGAAGGGGGCTGCAAGAAAGTGGAGGAGGAAATTTTTACAAAAGCTTGTAGTGATGGGCCGAGGGGCAATGGGTATAAACTGGAGAGGGGCAGATTTAGGCTAGACATGAGGAGGAATTTCTTCACTATGAGAGTGGTGAGACACTGGAACAGGTTGCCCAGGGAAGCTGTGGCTGCCCCATCCCTGGAGATGTTCAAGGCCAGGTTGGAGAGGGCTTTGGGCAGCTTGATCCAGTGGGAGGTGTCCCTGCCCATCACAAGGGGGTTGGAACTTGATGACCTTTAATGGTCCCTTCCAACCCAAACCATTCAATGATTCCATGCTTTTACTCAGGTTCTAGACATGGAGAAACTGTAAAACTGAGAGTCAGTGTATATAACACAACTTGTTTAAAGAGTCTGCAGGTGTAAAATTATGTAATTGTGAGAAGGACATGAGGACTAAAAATATCTGTAATTGTTTACTTGTTATGAACATGTTTGAGGGAGAACAATCATAAAAATATACTATAATAACAAAAATTACAAAACAAAGATGCTCAGGACAATGTGGAAAGGAGAAAAAAAATAGGTTAAAGCTTATAGTATCCAGATTTTCCAGAAGTATATGGTCAATACAAACCATCCTAGGAGAGGTACCGTAGCTGTAAGTTACTGATACTTTCTCAACTTATCTAACAGTTAAAAGTTTTCAGAGTAGTTTGAATCTGTTTTATTTGATTCTATAAGCATTTAAAAATAATACTGAAGATTTAAGAATAAGGCATGCAAACAATCAGAAAACATGAGCATTATTTAGAAATAAATGTAGATGTGGTGCCTTGACCCATTTGGAATATTAAGAAGTAGTCTGCGTTAAAGTATTGAATATGTATTTTCATTATTTATTGAGAGGCCAAAAATATCTTAAGTGCCTTTTGGGCGGTGTGTAATAACATCCCTTTCCCCAAAGTGGGTCAGGTCTTATGCAGCTTTCATTAACAACATGGATCCCCTCTTTCAGAAAAGATCCCACTGTATAGGAGGAGCTAACACAATGAAAGGTCCAAATTCTCTATGTCTTAGGGCCTCCTTTGACCTTGATATGCTGAACCTTGGAGCAACAGCCTCAGGATATGGTCTGGTATATATTAATGACAAATTATCATGAATTCTTTCTGTCTTCAGTCCTGCAGAAGCACAATGATGATGGATACTGGCTGCTCGGTCTGCCTCCAGATGAAACTCCTTCTTTCCCATTACGAGAACAACAGGGAGCTTCTGATGATAGGAGGGAGGCTGTCAGGTGATGCCCATAACAGGAGATTATGTAAGAACAAAGGAGCAACACGATCTGCATTTGACATAATGAAGCACCTAATGCTAACAAAAGTACTGAAAAGGGAAGGAGTGAGCAAAGGTTGTTATCACAAGACCCTCCATTTGTTCAGTTAAGACTTTAATAGTTGTACCTTTTATTAGTTGCAGGGAGTTATAAAGATGTAAATTACAAGGTAGTTTCATGAATTATGGCTGTGTGGATGTCTAATATAAGTTGAAACTGTAAAAGTAAGATATTGGGCAAATAAGCTTTCAAATTATTATATTATGCATCTTGCCTCTCCCTCCTGGAGTTTTTTGTAATGTTATTTCCAAACAGTATGGTTCAGGAAGAATTTTTTTTTCTTATTAAGCAAAAATTCAAGTATTCCAACACATTCTAATATGCTGAGGACTTTTATTTTATAACAATCTTTCTTTTTCTTTATAAGGTGACAGCAGATATCTCTTGAAAAATTGCCTAATCTTTCTCTGTTCTGTCTCCAGATTCTCTCTGAAAACTGTATCATTATAGATTATAATGAAACTCAAAAAGTGATGAGAATAGTAATTGAAAGAACATTGGGCATCTCCAAAATGCGACTTAGATGCTTAGATAAATGTGATAGGACAGAAATAAACTGCCCTTCAAGAAAATTCAGCACAGTTCTGGTAGGTGTATAGTTTGTGATACAACATTAAATACGGTTCATCTGTGAAGAGGAAAAGGAAGTAATTTAATGAGTCAATCCAAATTACTGAAGTAAATGACCATAATTATATACACTTGGAAAATTATGTCATGATAGGACAGAGGAAATTAAAAATAAGATGCTGGCTATTTGGAACCAAAATGTGAGCTAAAGTAAAACTGACACCTTTATTCTGAAGCAGTGCAATAGTAACTGAGTGCTTAGACGTGGGAATGCAGCACAGGAGAGGAGGTGCTGATTCTGGCTGCTATGCAGACCTCCCGTGTGCTGGCTCATATGTGCCTCCTGAGCCTCCTCTGTCTTTAAATTTCATCTTAGAACAATTTTAGTGTCAGTAAAATGGAAATAAGAAGTACAGTCTTTCCAGCCCTGAAGGGAAGTGGATTACAGACCAGCAGGCTACAGATTCATGCAATAAATACATTCCTAAGTTCTTACTTCCCATGCCAAACAGCAGGACTGGGGACTGCTCCCCATCCCTCACCTCCTGCAGTCTCCTTTGTGAACAGAAAGGGTTTACCAAATGCTACAAAACTAACAAACTAGGTTCCTGCTTTTTTTTTTTTTTTTTTTTTCTTTTTTGGTCTGCAAAAGTCCCCAAATTGTGCATTTCTGTATGCCCAGGTTCAACTGCAGCAGGCCAGGCAGTTGTAATGGTTACAACAGCAGCTGCAGCTTTGCTCCCTTTCCTTAAAGTGCGACCTGTAGGTCAGAAATCCCTTAGACTGCCCTCCAACCCAGATCTTCTCAGGCTCTTAAACAGCAGGTTGGCTTGGCTCTGTGACTCTGCCCTTTTCCTGGGGGCAAAACAGCTGATGGGTTGCTACTTTTTGTCCTATCCATCCCTTGCTGGAACATACCCATCAGTTCAGGTTCCTCACGTGACCCAAAGGTACATTTCTGAATTGCAGGTAGCCTTGGGCTGCAGGGACCCACTGATGCAATCAAGATGCTTTGTGCAGCATAGGATGATTTTAGGTGTTTAGGAAGTTCTCTGGGGGAGGATATGTGTACCTATAGCTTCTTAGGAACTAAAGCAATGAAGGTGTCCCTGCCCAAGGCAGAGGGGTTAGAAACAGATGATCTTTATGGTCCCTTCCAACCCAAACTATTCCATGATTCTAATATCTCTCTATAGTAACTTTGTCTTACAATCAAGTAAATATCTAAGGTACCCAAAGTCTTTATCACCTCTTTTCTTGTCAAATTCTTCATGCTCCTATAGGGGCAAACTTCCCTTCCCATAAAAACAAAACTGTACTAATGTGAATGCAGGACATAATTCTGCATTGCAAATTTAAATAGAAGGAAGAAAAAGTTTTCAGTCATAGAATCTTCTGTATTTATAAAAAACTACTCAAAATTATTTAATAATTAAATAACCTTAATATAGACAAGGTATGAGAGCTTTTCTAGGAAAACTCGCATTAAAAGAACTCCAGTATTCAGTTCTTTATGCATAGAGTGCAATAATTTTTTCCATGAAGAGTATTAAAACATGTATCTTTCTGTGGATTTCTGTCCTATATTTTCTATACATGCTCTTCAAAATATTAAAGTATCCCCAGATTTAGTGTTTCCAGGATCTGGACTCCTTCATTGCAAGAAATGGGTTATACTATATAAAGCTTTGAATATGCCAGCTACCCTGCTAATAGACATATGCTGTCAGCCCACCTGGCTGTTGGCAAACAGCAAAGGTAAATATCAAATTCTTTCCCTTCCCCATACTACTAGGACAGCACAAGACTAATTTTCTGTAAACAGCACAGTACAATTTCAGTCCACTGATTCAGTTTTGTTTAGATAATATACAGTATTGCAGGAAGTCGACTGCAATAAAGGGGTCAGTCACAAATACAGAAAGAAGGAAGCGCTCCGCACTTAATTTCTCATGAGAAATGTAAATTTTGTGGTTTTAATTAAGTCTTCTCAACTTAATCCAGGTGGTGGTACACCAGAACTGATGAACATGATTCAGAGCCCATGATTTTTTTCCTCTATGTATTTATTTCTTACTAATGAGAAACAAAAGTCCAAATCATCAGATGGGAGAAAGCAGTGTTACAGCATTCACCTAAAAGAGATCAAACTGTACGAGATACATATCTGGCACTTGTTAGTTCTGGTCTGCTTATATGCCTGCTGGCCTGAAAGGAAAAGAAATTCTCCTTCATGATTTTCTCAGAACTGTCTTGTTAGGGGTCAGCTGGACCTTCTCCTCCACCATTCACAGTTTTTAGTTAAATCTGGACCATCAGCAAAGTGAGAGGATTATTGAATAGTGGGGGAGTTGTACTCTGACATTTTGGGGGGGTCCTGCAGAGCTGTGGGATGAGCAAGGGGGGATGTTACTACCTGATTAATCATGGCTCCTAAGCCATGGGGTAGAAAATATTTGTTGTACCTAAAAAGCACAAGAAACATTCTTGCTCTCATGGACCGGATGGGCTGTACAGGGCATTCAGAATAAATGTGCCTGTTGAGCAGCTAGTGACACGGCATGAAAAGAGCTTTAGCGGGAGAACAAAAGTGATACTGTTTTGTCTTTACTGCTGATTAAAGTCTGTAAGTACTGTATCTACAAAATTATGCACATTTTAAACAAAAATCTGCAAGATGTCACAAGCAAGAAAAACAAGTCACAGGGTGCAAGGCAAAGCTTCCCTCCCAGGCGTTTGTGTTCAATCAGCCTGCTGTTACTGCCCCTCTCTCACAGTGACTACAGCGTCATCTGAGTTGAGTTGTGGACTTCTTGTTTTGTGCCAAACAGTTGCCATAATAGAGCTCTTTAACACTTTCCTGTGCTCAGCTGAGCCAGGATAAATACTAAGTCTGCAGTAGACAGAATTTGTTTACTGATACTGCCTTCCAATGAATGATAGGCTCATCCTGAAATAACTCACCATACCCGCCATCCCCGCCAGATATGAAAAAAATAAAAGCAGAAGACCAGACGTGAATAAATTGAAAATAGAATGCCATAGGAAAAAAATAATCAATGACATACTGTTAAAGAAAGTCACTCTATGGAAAGGATTTGGTGTAGCAAAAATCAGTCATAGTTTTAAACAGGGTAGTACATAACAGATAAGGAGATCTGGAGAAACTCTGGAGAGAATTTTTCTCACTATTAAATGATGATAAAACATCTGTACTTTCCATCCATCACTGATTATGTGAAGGTACATTTGATTCGGTAAATTATACAGAGGCCTAACCCCTCAGGTTTTAGAGAGAGGAAAAAATAGGAATAGGTTATACAACCTTGAAAATGTCAAAATGTTTCTTTTGTGTAGACAGAAACAAAATATTGGGTTTTGTATACTAGGCTATTTCTGAACAGTTAGTTATTAAAAATATAAGTTATTTTCTCCTATAATGAACAGGTTTCAAAAATACCAAGAAAATGTGTCTTTTTTAGTTTTTAATTAATTAAAGATAGAATTACAGATTCAGATCCCTACATATAAAAGGCTTCAGGTCTACATACCCAAACCTGAACCTGTTTTTTCAGTTGTAGTCCCAACTTCTCTCCAAAATCATCTATTTTTCCCTCTTAATGTTCATGCAGACTGGTCTGGAATGCTGACCCTCAGTGAAGTCTTACCCATTTCATATTACTCTGATTGTGTTTATTAAATTTTTTTTAATTAAGTCCTTTTTAAAAAGAAATTTCTACCAAAGAAATTAGATGATGACACCGGGCAACAGAACCATCACTACAACTGCAAAGTACCACCGAGTTTTGTAGGTTTTCAGTCTCATTCACGAAATGGCAATGAACCTGAATTATAAGTTAACCCAACAGCCAATCTTCAAACAAAGTTCGAAGTTCGCTCAAAGTTAGTCCTAGCCCAAATTTGCTTTCCTTGGTCTAATCTGTAAGGCAGTGTTTGGATACAGGAAGAAATTATTGTGTCTTACAAGTTAGAGTGTGACATTTGTTCACAAAGGCTTGTAGTGATAGGACGAGGGGGACAGGTATAAACTGGAGAGGGGCAGATTTAGGCTTGACATAAGGAAGAATTTCTTCACGATGAGAGTGGTGAGGCACTGGCACAGGTTGCCCAGGGAAGTGGTGGCTGGAGATGTCCAAGGCCAGGCTGGATGGGGCTTCGAGCAGCCTGATCCAGTGGGAGGTGTCCCTGCCCATGGCAGGAGGGTTGGAACTGGATGATTTTAAGGTCCCTTCCAAACCAAACTATTCTATGATTCTATGATTTCTTCATGGAGTGCCTTTGCCTTCTAAAAGTAGTAAGCCAATGCAGTTAAATTTGATTCTTTTTCATTCTGCGATGGCTTAAGTCGAATTAATTTGCATTTGGTATGGATGCACACAAGAGACTTTATCACAGTTCTGTCGTACCCAGTTACATGGTGAGTGCTTGTTAACTGCACTGTGAGTCTGATGGCTAAGATCACTACGAAAAAGAAAGCTAATCAGATTGTGTACTAAATGCATCTGTATAACATGCTTCCCTAAAGAGTATCTTCAAGATTGAAAGTTCGATCAGTCTGCTTGATCTGACATGGAACTGGGTTGCTTGAAATTGTTTTATGGTCTGAATAAAAAGGCAGTGATACAAGAGCAATGTGGTAGCAAAGACATGTTGGGAGAATGTCAGAAGAGCATCACCTCAAAGGAATTGCCAATTAGTTTTTCCACTCCTACAGCGTGCAAAGATCAAGACAAAATGTGCTTTGAGAACTTGAATCAGGTTGTAACATTTCCAAATGCACGGCTAAGCAGGAAATGTCATTCACTCAAGCCATCATCAAAATGTTTCTGATTACACCCCTGACTAATTACATTACAGTATGCCTTTTAAGTATTGGTTTTATAGCTACAACATTTGGCTAAAATTGATTCCTTATTTTTAGGCACTTCTTCCTATCAACTTGAACCAACAGTGCTCAATCAGATAAGTTTTCATGTAAAATTGCTGATTATAGCCCCAAACTTGCAAAGTACTGCAGAATCAGAGGTGGATGAAGTTGGAGGAGTGCAAAAGAAAAGAACAACTTCGTTCTATAATTCAGACAGGAATAATTAGTGCAGTTATTTTATATGATATCCTAAGGATATACTGAATCTCTATGTCTTATGCGTGATATCAGGAACGGGCACTGCAGATCCTAATAGAAAATAGGCCAGAAATTTGAAATCATTGCTTCTCACAAGCATTTCTGCCACTTAATGGGACTTTCCCATAAATCTAGGAAGCCCTAAGCCTGCAGAATATATCATTTATCTCAGTTGTTGGTGAGCATAGGAGACGTATCTAATGCTGTACAATTAACTTTTGCTTCTTAAGCACTCAATTTGGCTACGATGGTATGAAGAAGCTAACCATCGTTCCAGAAGCCTACAACAACTTTGCAATGTCCAGTTGTCATGTACAGCCCAGGAGCACGTGCAGAGCACCAATGGCTTTGGATAGATGCAACTTGTGAGAAAACATCTCAACTCAACAGGAATATTGTCTTTCCAAATGAAAATTAAAGATATGTGCACTATACATATAGATATATACGTACTCTACCCGTTATTTATCTGATTGCACTTGATACCTAGACAAGTGGTGGGTTGCTCCTTGGTTGGATGTTTGGTTTTCTCTTCTATACACATCTCCCAACAGCAGCCATGTGCAATTAACTCAATACTCATTAAGGAATTGCATTCTTGTGGCTAAGAGGGTTTGGCTATGAAAGCTACTTAAAGTATACCAAAAGATGAATTTTCCTGTCCAAAGCTTCTCGAACATTTTTCAGACCTTAAAGCTGACACATTAACTAAATTTTCTGATGTTTTCTTGCTCAATGTTTAAACTAATGGCTATAGAAAAATCCTTTAAGGAATACATCAACTCTTGCCAACATACGTGGCCAAATTTATGTTTTGTTAATAGTTTTGTACTTATACCTTAAACAACACTTAAGTGCTTCCACTTGACTATATAAATACAGTTATTTTATTCACATGAATATACTGTTCTGTATATTTGTTGTGAGATAGCTGATCTAAGTTAAATCTGGAAAGGATGGGAAAAGTAGGTATTTTCCATCCCTTACTGGTGTTTGGTTTGGTCCATAGGTATAAAGTCCCTACTAAGGTCCAATCTTTGTTGTGGCAGGTGTTGCACAAACACTGAGTGGAGAAATCATTGCCCAGTAATCTTTACAGATTGAGACATGAACGCATGAAACAGGACATGAAGGCTGAATTTGCACATAAATGAAAATAACAAAGAAGCATTACAATGCTTTCTGTTCTATTCTTTTTTTGAGTGTAGGAAGTTTTTCCTATCAATTCTTTTTGATGAAGACAAAAAAAAGCTGAATCATGTCAACCAAAATATGTGCATCTTGCCTGAAAAAAAGCAAAAAGCTAGAAACAATCATTTTAAAATAAAAAAAAAAGTTGAAAAAAAATCAATTTCTTTGTAGTACAAAATAGAGCTTAAGAAACAACTTGAATTACTTTGTTTAGGGTCAAGCAAATACTTTTTCAATTCAAAATGATTTCATCTTTCTTTTCATTTTTCCCAGACCGACTAGAAATGAAAGTAAAATGAATAATCAAAAGAAAATATTGATTTTTTTTTCATTTCAGTCAGCAAACAATAACAAAAATGGAATCAGGTATTCATGCATTTCTAGTATTTTTGTTGTTGCTAATGCAAGTGTAGAGGTCAGAAGTAAACAAGTAGAAGAAAGGAAGACGTGAATAGGTTACATGAGAGAGATGAGCTGTAAACCAGGATTTGAAGAACGATAAGGCAGAGGATGTTTAGGATGGAGCTTTCCCTATGTTTGAAGGATAGTACAAGGGAAAATGTGGATATACAGGATAAGTTGACAGTGAGACTATAAATTCTGAGAATGTTGGAAAAGGTCAGCATCCTGACTGGTTAATGGGTCAGATAGACTGGAGCTGGAAATCGATGGGGTGTGACTTTAAGGATGAGAAGCTATTACTTGTTGTAAGTGTGCAAATGAAGCTAACATTGAGTTATTCTAATATTTGATGACCTTCCTGTATAAGAAATGAAAATTCAAAATGTCGTGCTTTAAACATGCTCCATTCAGTTTCCTCATTTACTCCAGTTTTGCTGTGAAAAACCTTGTAGAATTAAGCTTACTCAGGTTGATACACAAGGCATGTGATTTCAGCTGCCTTTTCAAAGTAGCTTATATATGCCAGAGGGGAGGAAATTAAAAAAAATTTGTATTTCCAGAACTGTTTCTATGGTACTAAAAATGTACAGCGTAATCTGTCTGTTATTTCCCACTGCCACAAAAGTCATACCTACTTGGCAAAAAGCCTAAGTTAGAGGCTATTTTACCTCACATCATTTATTTGGCTTTATTACAGTAAATTTATATATTGATCTTTTCTACAGTAGCATCTAACATTATGTTTAGTGTCCATACTCTGACATGCAGGACACTGCCCAGCTATGAGAGAATAATGCTGTCTGGGAAAGGTAGCATATGGGGAACAATATATTTCTATGATTATGTATATAAAGTTTAGAATAATATATATTATAGAATTACATATGTCTAAAGAAGCAGATTTTTTCTGGGATTCCATTTACTATAACTTTCTTTGTAGATGGGGGGAGTATTCCCCTTTCATGAGGACTTTTTTCCCTTTACATACATTTTTTGCAAATTTCTCAGAAATTTTCTACCTTTAAGTTTATAGGTCTCCATTTATTTTTTTTTTAGTACATTCACACTTATTTGCACTTGGAAAAATATCAGAAAACTAGAGCTGCTGTGCTACTTTCATTGTCCATTTCAATGAAGGTAAATATAGTCAGACATAATAAATAGATGTAGAAGAAAAATTAGGTACTGTTTCTCAGAAGAACATAGAAAAAGTGAGCCTACATATATAGGCTCAAGTCATATATAAATGACTTCATGAGTATTTTTATTTTGGTATTTGCAGGAAGATGGATCCCAGCCCATTAAAACTAACATTTCCAGAAAGGCAGGCACTCTGGTGCATCATCTGTCAAGGTAAGGGTACTAAGAAGCTCTAGCTGATTGATATGATGGATTTTCAATTTCTTCCTTGCTTTCAGAAGGAAGAAAGTGTGGAACTGAACAGCTGGTAACATTTGCTAAAAGATTATGGTGCTGAGATTCTGATTTAAATTTGACTTCTTGGCCGTAAACACATGAACAACACATGAAATGTTCCTATTCCTTGACATATTTTCAGCGGATAAGAATTACTTGAAGTGCTACCTATATAAAAAACGTGTAAGATTAGAGAGCTAAGGGGTCTCTAACTGAAAAGAAACCCCATGTATTTCCTCTAAAAGGAAGTCATGTAAAAGGCACAAATCTTTCTTTAGGGTAGCTGCTACCACCTTCTGTAAGACTGCTGAAACACATGTATAGGAGAAGAAAGGTTAAAAATTAAAATAACATAAAAATTGGCAGTATTGTAAGACCATTTTCTAAGTTGTCTCCTTTAGGCACAGAGCTACAAAAGCCTTTGGTCCTATACATGCCAGAGTAACCAAATCAAAATATCTCTGACTACTCTGCTGTATGATGTAGCTCAGAAATATTTTAGAAATAGAACCTAGCCCATATGCTGTCACAAGTGCTGTTAGCACCTCTCATATATGCAAGTAATGACAGTAGTCTGTGGTATTTGCAGCCTTTGACCAATCACTACATAAACTCTACTTGATATTTTGGTAAATTTTAGAGGAAGATATTTGGCCATAAAAACTAGACAGAGGCCATCAACCCCACTTTGGTTTTTTGTTAATTAAAAATCAAATAAAAAATTCACAGAATCACCAGGTTGGAAAAGACCCCCAGGATCATCGAGTCCAACCATTCCTATCAAACACTAAACCATGTCCCTCAACACCTCATCCATCCATCTTTTAAACACCTCCAGGGAAGGTGACTCCACCACCTCTCTGGGCAGCCTGTTCCAGTTCCCAATGACTTTTTCCGTGAAAATTTTTTTTCTGATGTCCAGCCTGAACCTCCCCTGGTGGAGCTTGAGGCCATTCCCTCTTGTCCTGTCCCCTGTCACTTGGGAGAAGAGGCCAGCTCTCTCCTCTCTACAACCTCTTATCAGGCAGTTGTATAGAGCAATAAGGTCTTCCCTTGGCATCCTCTTCTCAAGGCTAAACAAACCCAGTTCCCTCAGCCACTCCTCATAAGACTTATTCTCCAGCCCCTTCACCAAATTCATCGCTCTTCTCTGGACTCACTCCAGAGCCTCAACATCCTTCTTGTGGTGAGGGGCCCAGAACTGAACACAGGATTCGAGGAGCGGTCTCACCAGTGCTGAGTCCAGAGGGAGAATAACCTCCCTGGACCTGCTGGTCACACCGTTTCTGATCCAAGCCAAGATGCCATTGGCCTTCTTGGCCACCTGGGCCACTGCTGGTTCATGTTCAGTCCCTGTCAATCAACACCTCCAGGTCCTTCTCCTCCAGGCAGCTTTCTAGCCAGACTTCTCCTAGTCTGTAAAATCAAATTAAATCAAATCGTGGTGTTTTCCAAGCTTTTCTATCAGAAGTTGTCTAGGAAATCCATCCAGAAGTGAAAAGCTGAACCAGCATGTGGAATTGCAGTAAAAATAATACAAGGAAGAATACTTTTTTGTTTTTCTGAGAGGAGGCTTTGCAAACACAGTATGAAGTGACTGTGACAGAAATGTCTATAAATCTATATGAAAAAAAAGGCTGTTAAAGGCTAGGTTGGATGAGTCTTTGAGTAATCTGGTCTAGTGGAAGTTCTCCCTGCCCATGGCAGGGGGGTTAGAAGTGAGTGATCTTTAAGGTCTCTTCCAACCCAAACCGTTCTACGATTCTAGGAAAATATGGACCTTAACCGTATCACACTGTAGATGTGGGTTAAGTGATCAGACAGCATCCTTAAACTAATTATTAATGACAGCTTTGAATTATAAGAAAGAATTACAATGAAGGGATGATTTCAGAAAGTATTCTTAATCATTTGATGAGGTGGCCTGATTTAAGCTACAGAAATTTTAATAAACCTAGGAAAAGTCACATAGATAGAAGCAGAATATGAGTCTGATAT
Organism: Phaenicophaeus curvirostris; assembly: GCF_032191515.1. Taxonomy (NCBI): domain Eukaryota; kingdom Metazoa; phylum Chordata; class Aves; order Cuculiformes; family Cuculidae; genus Phaenicophaeus; species Phaenicophaeus curvirostris. The sequence goes on from NC_091395.1 coordinate 74,654,693, forward strand.
TTCACGTACAAAACCACGTCCAACAAAGTGGAGAGTCTAGAGGGGAGTTTGGGTGTGTAGGGGTCTGGAAAGCTTTCTTTATAGTCAAAGACTAAACAAGATCAGTTTTTTTAGTTTATCTGATAAAAAGTTTATTGTTGTGTTACCTCCTAATCTGTTAGTAAGAACATGGAGAGAAGGCTTCTGATAATGTAAAGCTCTTTAATCTAGCTGACAGAAGCATAGCAAAAGCCAATGGACATAATTATTTAAATCATTCTGGAAATAAAATACACATTTTTAAACTGTGGGGGCTCTGTGTAGCAGATTATTGAAGTATGCTATTGATCTGCTATAATTTTAAGTCTTCATGTTGGGATGTTTTTCCAGAAGAGTCCTAATGCTGCCAAAAGTTACAGCCTTGATGCAGGGGAAAGAATGTATTATGAACTGCACTGAAGGTCAGATTAGGTGAAAATAATGGTGGCTTCAGAGTTTATAATCTATAAATATTCAATATTAGGCCATGATTTATACAATTCTGTAGCTTCTGTGATTCGCTGCATTGTCCTTTCAGGAAAATTGAAGTAGATAATTCTATTATTTTCATTTCATGGCATCTTCTAATCTAGCCGGCTTCTTTCTGCCTGCTGAAAAGGAGAGTTGATATCATTTAACACTTCATAAACATGTGACATATGTTCCTGGGCTTCATTTTGTACACTACAGCTCACTGACTCTAAAAATTAATATCTCATGTCCTTCATTCTCCCACGCACCTCGCTTTTCCTTTTTTTTCCTGGTTGTTGTCCCCAATATTGTTAAGAAACCCAGAAAAGTTCCTGCAGAGCAACAGCACCTAAATGCTCTTATAAGCTTCATTTCTGTAACATATTGGGTCATCTCTGCATCTGTTGCCTGCAGCTGAAGCTGTAGATGTGGTTTTAAAAGTCTAGAGTGGGAGCAATCTGTGTAGGAATATTAGAGGATATTGCTAAGAAGAAATACATTGACAGTCAGATCAGTTTATGAGCAGCAGGGAAGTATTTAAAAGGGTTTGCTATTATCAGTGGTTTATAATTGGTTTGCTTAATAAAAAAAAAATTAAAATAAGCTGTTTCCACACAGCGAAGAAAATCTAGATAATCAGCTGTAAGGATGTGTGTGGAGAATGTCTTAAGTTGTGCTCATCAAACACTGACAGACTTTACTGAGCAGAGGTTTGGTAGCAGAAATCTTCAGAGAGGGTACATCGGTGCTGGTAAATAGAATTGTTGAGAAGTGATTTTTAACAAATAACGCAGGAACTGGCAGCAATTTTAACAAACTGTTCTGATGATGGGGACTGACTGACTCCAACACAGTAAAGACTTTGTTGTTCGAAATGCTTTCACTCACATTAGGATCCTGACCACCTGAAATCATCCCAGTTGTAATGACCCACTTCGAAAAAGCACAAAGCATTAAACAGATCGGCCAATCCAGGGCAAATAACCATACTAAAATTTATTGAAAGCTTCACGTACACAAAATAACATATCCTGCAGTTAAATTGAATGACTTTTGGTCTCCACGTAGTTAGACTCCAGCTTGTGATTTCAAATCAATAGTCTGACTCTCTAAAATACGTCTTTGGAAGACTGTAAAAGTAGTAGATGTTCTGGGGCAAGGACTACGTAAAGACAGAAGCAACAACAAAATTCTTGTCCTATAAAGAGGAGGGAGACCAGCACACTAACAGAACGATTCATCCTACTTAACTTTAACCATCCAGGTGTGGAATCAAAGTTAGTCATCCCTTTTTTGTCACTTGTGGAGAAAGATGTATCCTGCCTGCTTTAGATTACTAATTTGGGAATTGCTCGTCAGAAAGACTTCCCTCTCTCTTCCCACTGCTGGTGGAGGACACCCAGGGGAGTAGCCACTGGAAAGCTTCATCTTCCACCCTACATCTAGACAAGACAACTCTTTTTAAGGCCCACTTTGTGCTTAAACCAAGGATGTGGGGTTCAGTCTCTTCAAGGGATACATACAAGGTTATGTTGGTTTCAGTGCATGCACAAGTTTCAATTAAAATAACTAAGTAGACTAGAAAGCAAGGGAGAGCCACAAGGAAAGTAAAATTAAGTTAACCATAAACCTCAAGAATTACAGTTGCCTCTTCAGCCTGTAGAAAAAAATAAGAATACAATCCTAATCTCAATGAATTAAGACATGGAGAAAAATTGTGTCCAAATGAGGTGATTCAACCAATATACTGTCATAGTGTTGTTGGGAGTTCAGGTTCATATACAAAAAAAACCAGAAGAGAAGGTATAGTAAAGCAGTAAAAGAGAAGTTTTGATTGGCATTTCACCTTTTAACAGCTCTCTGCTTCAGAATGATTTAGTAGAGGGTTTGTATTGATTTACAATTATTAGACAGTTATTGTAATTTATATTGATAAAGCAATAAGGGAGTACTGCAAATATTTATTAAATATGAGAAACTATCATACTTGGGTATTAATCAAAGTTGATAATCTACAATATATGTGCTAATAAACCATTAGTGAATTTTTAACCTGCAAACACAATACAACAAACTGATAGATTACCTTCCTCAGGAACAGATAGACTTCAGGGGAATTTAGATTATTTAACTTGTGACACAGCACAAGATTTGAGAGTGGGAAGTAATTTTACCATGCGATTTTTTTTTTTTTTTTAGTTTCTGGCTTCCTTAAGAAAAGAGTGCTAGAACTAATTTTGATTCTCGTTGATTCAAACATCATCAATCCTGTCTGCAGAAATCTTCAACATATTTATAAGAGCGAGTCAGATATTTTATTGTATAATGTAATAAGCTGGCCTGCTTTTATTTTGATGAAGAAAACATAACAAAACTTGGGTATGAGAACAACAACAGGAGAAAAGCCTCAAGGAACCAAAGCCTCTCAGCAGTTTGTTGTGGTTGTCAGAGAAAGAAGCATTAGGGGTCAGTTTAGCACTTGGGTAAGTGCCCTGATTGACTGGAGACCAAACAATAATTTATTCAGCAAATGGTGCAAAAGACTGGGCACACTTTTCTGACCAGTTGAGCTGGTCTCTTTTCACATTACCCTCTCCTTGATAGTGTAGAGGGGTGCTGGAGGAGTCACTGCCTGCAAAGGAGTTAATCTGCTGACACCTCCCAGTTGATCCATTTTCTGCATCAACTCATTTTAATTCTCATTCTGCTGATCGTTTCCTTTCAGGAAGGGCATTTGTAGGAAGGTTATCAGCTTCTTGGAAGGACATCCCAAAGCCACCAAAGCACAAACATAGCCCACTTTTCCAAATGAAATTAAGTATAAACAGCTGCAGACCAGTACTGGCTTCAGTGATGTGAATGGAAGTTTTCCTGTCAATGAAGACCAGAATTTGGCCCTAAGCAAAATGTTTCAACTCTGAGTGACCTGCATACTGCAACTGCTAAAAACCAATTGCTTTTGAATTAGGAATAGGGAAAGAAGGAAATGGGTTCTTGTAAACCCTATACAGTAATGGTGGGCCATATAACAAAAATTAAACTGCTGTTACCAGGGTAGCATAATATGGGATGTGAAACATTAAGCTCTATAGATGTAGAAACTCACTACACGGAAGTTAGAGTTAGAATTACCAGAGGAAAGTGTAACATTATGGCAGATACTGAGGACACGTATGATTGCTCTCTACATCTACCTGAAAGGAGGTTGTAGAGAGGAAGGTGCTGGGCTCTTCTCCCAAGTGACAGGGATGGGACAAGGTGGAATGGCTTCAAGCTCCACCAGTGGAGATTCAGACTAGATACCAGAAAGAAATTTTTCACAGAAAGGGTCATTGGGCGCTGGAACAAGCTGCCCAGGGAGGTGGTTGAGTCACCATCCCTGGAGGGGTTTAAAAGATGGGTGGACGAAGTGCTCAGGGACATGGTTTAGTGGCAGATAGGAATGGTTAAACTCGATGATCCAATAGGTCTTTTCCAACCTGGTAATTCGATGATTTTTGAGAAAGAAATTGGTATGAATTGCAAAGGCTTCCCCTAAACTATCTTAACTAAAGGTCTTTCAAAACTTCCATTAATACCTTAGAATCATAAAATCATCGAATAGTTTGGTTGGAAAGGACCTTTAAGATCATGCAGTTCCAACCCCCCTTCCATGGGCAGGGACACCTCCCACTAGATCAGGCTGCCCAAGGCCCCATCCAACCTGGCCTTGAACACCTCCAGGGATGGGGCAGCCACAGCTTCCCTGGGCAACCTGAGCAAGTGCCTCACCACTCTCATCGTGAAGAAATTCCTCCTATCTTTGGATAGCCTACAAAAGTTCACCATGCACTGAAGATTTCTTCTGCAAAGTTCCAATTTGTGAACCATTAATATTTCCTTTAATTTACTTTGTGTGCTATTTACAAATTAGAATTGACTGCCTATGTAAACAGAGCTATTGCAGGTAGTTATTCCATTATGTGGTATGACTGCTTTTGTTATTCCTCACAGCATCCCCAGTTAAAACTGCCAGGCTATATTACTTACTCACAGGAATGACTCTCCACGAGGATTTTTATTTCTCAGCTACAATATTGATACAAAATATCTTCAATTCTTGGTAGGTATTCATGTCATACACTGTAATGGTCCATCTGTTACTAACACCCTGCTATGCATAATATTTAAACCATGAAGCTTGGGGATAAGAATGGTTAGGTTTATTTTTTGAACTATACCTGTCATTTGCTTAGCAGGGTGGTCATGGTAGGAAGGAGAAGATCACTTGGCTGGTGCGTAGGTATTGATGAAGTGTATGTTTTAATGTTATGAACATGAGGTGCCATGGCAGTACATGTAGTAATAAAATAATCAAGATTAGTGGGACTGTTAGCAGAGACCTGATTTTAAGATGCAGGGATGTTCTGCTGTGTTTTTTCTCTGAGGACCCTGCTCATAATTGTAAATCAATTACACTTAGAGGCATAACCTGTCTCTCTTATTTGATACCATGTCTGGTAACAGCGGTACCTATGGTTCTCAAGCCTTTTCCACACCATCTGTCTGTCCATGATTCCTCTGCTATCTCACTTTAATCTACTTCTCTTGTTTTCTATGAAAAGAAATGAAGGGCACTCGATAAGGGGTGAAGATTTCTTTCACTTTATGCTATTTAGTAAATAAATTTATAAACCAATACAAAGCTGCAAGAGTCCTTTTTCCCCCTAGAAGGAGCACATGTCCAGAGCTTCCATTTACGTCACTAGTTAGGCTGGGGGTTGGTGGGAAAAGAACTTGTAGGTACAATCACTGATTTTCTCCATGGTGACATTTAAAAAAAGGGAAGAAAAAAGTTAATCTGATACATGCTTCAGTGTGGTAAATTTTAGACATAAATGCTGCTTACCCCCAATGTTTTTATGCGTTCCAGGTGGAAGTTCTATGGCTTCAATAGTTCAGCAATATCTGGAGATAGTGCAAGTTCATAAAAGGTACAGAAATTATCCCAGTCCTTCCTAGAATATGCAGCAAGCAATTCCCAAAGCCTCCTTATAACATTTCTTTGATGGGTTCAGATAATGTGTCAGAGAAATGATTTTTCTCTTTGATTACTGCAGTAAAATAAAACGCAATGAAAAAGCAACATCTCAAAAACTTACATTGCAGTTACGTGAAAAGTCACCGTATTCAGTTGTCTGTAAAAGAACATAATAACTAGGAAGTCACAGTTGTTGCTCCTTGTTTCACCTTTATTATTCCAGTGCCATTCTGAGACCCTTACAGAATGAAAGTAAGAAAGGGCAACTCAGCAATCAGACTAATATACATCAACTCCAGATTTAGTGCATTTGGACTCTGAAGACGTTCTCTTTGTTGGCTGAATAGCAGAGACTGGAGGAGAACAACATTTTTTAGTCCTTTTTTTTTTTTTTTAATATATCCCTCTATCTGGCAACAGCACTTAATATTTAAAGCAGGAAATGGAGTTCTGGCTCTAAAGGTCCAAGATTTAGGTATTGTCTTAAGTAACTATATGTAAATATATATCATAGAATCATAGAATAACCAGGTTGGAAGAGACCTACCGGATCATCGAGTCCAACCGTTCCTATCAAACACTAAACCATGTCCCTCAGCTCCTTGTCCACCCGTCCCTTAAACACCTCCAGGGAAGGTGACTCAACCACCTCCCTGGGCAGCCTCTGCCAGTGCCCAGTGACCCTTTCCGTGAAAAATTTTTTCCTAACGTTTCCCAATTTCCTAGTATACACTGCTTTAAGTGTACTTAGGTACTTAAGTTTCTCTAAAGCAATTTGGAATTAAGCAACTGAACACCTTTCAGAAGTTTACAGATCCCTTTCAAGTTCTGCTGCTGCCTTTTTTCCCTTCTTTTAAATTCCTAAGACAACAAGAACAGTCTGTTTTAGTGGCTTTATTTTCAGCACTGCCAATTATGTGCTGTTCTAATTAGAGTCAATGAGAAGTGTGGGCTTTTGCTTCCCCTGTAAAAACATTATCAAATGAAACAGGGCATTTTATTCCAGCCCTCTCATGATTCAGCACATCACAAGTACACGGTGGTGAAGGTGTGAGCACACTTTTTGACCTGAGAGTGAGAAAAGCAGGGAGAGCTGATATTTTGCATTAAGAGCTGTGCTACAGCCATTTGCTTGCTCTGGTTTTAACTAAAGGAAAGGTGGAACAAGCACACCCAAAGTATATACTGACCTCTCAAACATTGCAGGCTGGCTACATAAGACCATAACTACAAACAAAAGTCCTTAAAGGATTCAAGCCTGTATTTTCACTATTATAAATAATAATTCATCAACTTTGTAATCGGCATGACATTTTCACCACAGAAGGACATTTGAGGTTAAGATCTCTGTATCCCCTGTTCAACACTTACCGTTTCCCCTTCTGCCCCAGCTACTCTAGCTGCTACTGGACTTAGGTGGCTCCACACCACATCAAATTTGCATTTTTTCCCTTTGTACTGAAAATCAAATTGAAAAAAACAGCCAAGTGTATCATGGATAAAAAGGCAGGAACAGAGTTTAAATCAGCTGGGAAATTTCGAGATTGGAAATGCCAGTTTCTAGCAAGAAGAAACTAATGGGTCTTACTGAGCAGAACAATGTTCACTCTGGTTCTCATCCTTATTACCCATCAAAAAGGACTGTAGTTACATATTTATCTGGGGAAATATAATGAATAAATTGTAGAAAAGCACTTGTTACCAGTCAAAGACAAGCCCATGTTGTAGCCTAGACATCTCCCTGTGAGCATTATAGCCAGCAGAACATAAAACTGTTTTACTGTTCAAGGTGCATTCAAATACTGTAGCAATAAGAATACTCAGCTTTTAACAAGACAGCAGAATAACTTAGTTTTATTTTTTGGCTGGGAGATTAATTTATTCACAGCCAGTTTGTCAGATATTCAGAAGCAAAGCAGATTCCCCCGTAGAGTTGTTTGTCCCATCAAAGCCCAGTGGACTGAGTTGTCTTTGGGAGGCAATCCTCATCCACCTAGATGAGGTGTTTATATACCAGCTGCATAGTTTTGAGGTTGCTGGTTATCTTGAGGAAATATGATGTGCTTATGTTGAAACAGCAGTAAAGTTACTAATGGAAGAAGATCCGACTTCTGGTATATGCTGCAAAATGCCAAAACTCTAAGTCATACACGTAATTAAGATTTAGCATAGAGTGTCAATGGAAAAGAATATGTTATAAAACATCATTGATGATATGAAAGAATTACAGTGTTGTTGATTCCTTATGGCTTTAGAGTGCTTTCTAATTAATTATTCTGAAAAAAAAGAAGAAAATTGTTGGTGCCCATTGGAAATACAGAACAAAGTTAGTTAATGAGCTACCATAAAACATGAACAAGTTCAGCTGGCATGATGCAGATAAAGTCAAGGAACATTTTCAAGATAGTAGTTTAAAAAAAGGGACATCTTTCAGAAGTTATAATAACATTACCTCACAGTCCAGCTGTTTACATTGTACTTTCAGCTGCTTTGAAAAGATGCCAAAATAAAGTAAATTTGAATATTATCTGTAGAGATGTTCTCTATGGAATAATCACCAGAATGCTTTTCATTAGAACACAATTATATCATCAGCTTCTAATGATCAGGATGCAGAACAGCTGATTATTTTCATAATGCAATTACTTCCTAACATTCTAGAAAACTCAGCTGCATGCAAACAGTTCTTTCCAAATACCTCATTTGTCTGATTAATCGTATGATGGGAACTCCTCTCTTTGCTGCCTTCTAAATGCTCACCTGTTTTCACTGTGCTTCTGAGCTGACTTGGGTCGCCACAATAATAAACAGTCGGGAGCAAGATGGGTTGTGTCTCACAATGTACAGATTGATCCTAATGGGTAGATTTTCAAAGTGAGGCAGATGCAATTGTTCACAGATATTTGCCCTTGCCTTTTTTTATGTGTGCAAACCCCAAGGTATGCATATAAATCAGGTATTTGTGCATGGGTTTTACTAGTTTACAAATGCAGGCAGCTGATGGGATGCTGCATTGCTTACACACCACGGTACTTGATATGTCTTGTGGGTATTATTATACACAGACATTTCCAAATAGCTGACTTTAACCCTCTGGTCCTCACTGTCAATGCAAATCTCCAAGGCTTTTGCTAATGACTGCTGTCTTTCATGTATATTTTAAAATAACTGTAATCCTAGTGGAACTAACCACGTCAGAAAATATACAAGGCTGCAATATTTGATTGTTCAGCAACATCATTTATACATAGATGCTGGAATAAAAATAATTAGCAGTTCTAATGACTTTCAGCTGAAGATCTGAGACCTTCTTTGTAAAAAATGAGTTAGTCTTACATTTAGATCATTACTTGTCCAAAACTCACTGACTTAAATAGAGAAGATACATGTGAGCCATTATCTTGTTTTGCTATTGAAGTCTTTTTTTTCAAGATGTTTTACCAAAGTTCACAAATCTTAAATGAGAAGGCCAAGAATAGGATTGTGTCTTCAGATGCAATAATGTTCTCAGAAGGTGAGAACTTACTTAGGAAAGAAAAGGTTTCAGGCAAGTCTACTGAAGCGTAGATATAATAAGCATGTTATTTACTTGTAAAGAAATCTGAATTAAATACACATGTAAGAAACAGACTTATGAGACTCTAAAACCAAAATTATTGTAATAATTATAATGGCAATAACAATGCTATTAGTGATAGAACTCCGACTGTAAATGCTTATGTTGTTTTGGATGAATAAGTTATTCCTTTTAATTTCCTTAGACTGAAAGTATGCAGATTATCAGCTTTACTCAAAAGAATTTCTTTGCAATTTAGAAAGGGGAAAAATTTGTAAAATTGCAGCTACTTAAGCTTAAAATCTTATGGCAGTTAGAGAATCCCCTCTGCCTAACATTTTATTTCATATTGTTCCAAGTCGCTTATTCTACACCTGAATTTCTCTACAGCTGTTAGCAACTCTGCATTTTAAATTTTCTAGGTAGGTGATGAACGGCAGGCTTAAGCTCTTTTTTTAGATAGAATCTTAGACTGAATACATTTTTACCATTGTGTATCTTAGAAAGAAAAAAAAAAGCCATTGATTAATATTCCTACCTATGCTTTATTCTGATAATAATGGACCTCACTTAGGAAAAATTATTTGTTTTACAACATTTTCCACCTCCTCCCTGAACATTTCTGAAAAAAATGGTTGTCAATATTTAGTACAGATTTTCCCTGCATCCCACAAAATCCCCTTCAATAATTGACATATGTTTCTGCCCAGTGGGGGACATCACATCAGGAGCATCAAAATAGATAAACAGCATGTTTTATCTGCTGCTTGGATTCCAATCCAATGCATTAAACTAGTTGAACTGGTTCTTCAGGCAATTCAGTTATACATGTGAAGTTGTTCTGTAGAAGGGTTTACCTAAAGCCAATTTAACTGAAAAAAAAAAATGTTAAAAGAGAAGAAAAAAAATGGAAAGCCAAATAGAATTCAATGAGAGTTTTCATCTGTGCTGTAGGAAGATATGTGCCTTGCTGGCTGGCTTTTAATGGGTTATCAGGATGCAGGAAAGCATTTTAGGGAGCTTTAGCTAAAGCTGGGGATGCTACAATCCTTTTGTCTGCATCCCTTGATGGGTTTCAGGCATACACCAGGAGCCTTGTGTATGCAAAACACTTCCTGTTGAATCAGTAGGACGCAAACATCTCTGAAACCTGGAGCCTCTGACCAAGCAGTAGGCAAGATGCTGCCTTTTCCCTCCACATGCTAGCAAGAAGATTTGGTAAATATAGAAGTGAATTCTTCAGGATTCTTCTTCTTGGGATTCTCCTTCGCAACTGCTCTTATTCCTGGCAGCTCTGGAAGGTTGCTGGTTGAACTCCTTCCCATTTTCTTCAGCACTTTAAATCAAGCCATTTTCAGTTAGTCATTTTTTACACATTTTTTTTAAACACTTTGTCACCAAAAGACTGGCTGAATTTGTAACAGGAAACCTACATTTTGTGGCAAATAGAGCATTTGGACAATCATTTTGGAAAGAGCTAAATAAAAACTACCTATTTATGAGTAGTTTGAAGGACACAAACTTTTCACAACGTTTAAGGAATGTGAAAAATATTTTGTTGTAATGTAGTAACTTCACATTCTACAGGACAGGCCAACTTACAGTACTAGGAAAGTAGCTACCTCTTTTATTAGATGCTGTATGTGCATGGTGTTTAATGAAGCATGTTACTGATGGTGTACTATGGAAACAGCACCCTGCACAAATCTCTCTTCTCACTCAACTGGGCTTCTGCCACTAGTTTCAAAGACAGCGTGTTATTTCATAATTAGAGAAAGCCTAGCAAAACCACAAAAATAGGTCATCATGTTCAAAACAACTATGATTTGATGCTTCTGGCCAGTTATTTTTGTGCACTGTGATTAATTTAAATTAATTTAATTTAGCTTGTTTTAATAATTGCATAACTTTTATCCTGATGCCCATGCCAGATGGCTCAACCAGCCTGAAAACAGAGATGCTGTAATTGTGGCAGCGTAATAACATTTATTTACTACAAGTCTGAATGTCTGTGATCTCATCAGGGCTCTGCAATGTTATGCTTTGCTGTATATTGCTTCAAGTGCTTTATGCTTTTATCCACATAATCTTTTGCTTCTCTAAAATTATTTGAGTAAATTCATTTTTTTAATGCACTTATCCCTTTTTTTCCTTCTTGTTAGAACTCCACCAGGAGTCTCCCAGTTCTGGGTTCTGCCTCTATTTGCAAATCATTGGTGTTACTTCAGGTTTAAACTGGTGTCAGGTTCCATTCCTGGACTAACTGTTGCCTGGATGACTTCCATGCTTTGGGAATTCTCTCATAACAGTTGGACTACAAATATATCTTCAAGTTGTTAATTCTCTGATTCAGAACTGTGGAAATATTCTACCTTTAAGTTGTTACACAAAATCTTTCATTTTTAAAGCTGGAAAATCAAGAACTTGCTTCTTCTGGCTGAGCAGCATTTCCTTCGGCTTCTTTCTGCTAATTTAATTTACATTTGCACACAGTAGGAAGCAAATGTAATTTTTAACCTTAAATTTAACATCAGTGATTTCCAATATTCTTCCTCTCAGACCTGTGAGTGTGAGCTTTATTTTCCATGTGCGTCCCAAAACTCTCATATGATTTTTCAGAGACTGAGCAGTGCTGTAAGACAGATGGAAATATTACTGAATTAGCTTGTTTGAAGGGAAAGATCTGAATTATGGAGAAATTTTGGTGCATTTTGGTTTGTTTCTTGTCATTACTACTTTTTTTGGCTCTACTACACCACAGATCATCTCCTCTGCTGGTTTGCTAGCCCACCTCGATGTTCTTGGGCAAAGAGTATGTTAATGCAAAACTTTTGCTTCAATAAAATAAATCCATCATTTTGTGCTTAACAGGCTGCCCAGGGAGGGGATTGAGTCACCTTCCCTGGAGGTGTTTAAGGCACGGGTGGACGAGGCACTGAGGGACATGGTTTGGTATTTGATAGGAATGGTTGGACTCGATGGTCCGGTGGGTCTTTTCCAACCTGGTGATTCGGTGATTCTGTGATTCTATGATTCTGCTTACCTGGAGCAGGATCCTATGCCTGGGTTGCGGCAATCCCAAGCGCAGTTACAGGCTGGGCAGAGAATGAATTGACAGTAGCCCTCAAGAGAAGGACTGGTGGATGAGAAGCTCAACATGAGCTGGCAATTTGTACTCGCAGCCCAGAAAGCCAACTGTGTCCTGAGCTGCATCAGAAGCAGCGTGACCAGCAGGGTGAGGGGGGGAGATTCTTCCCTTCTATTCTTGTGAGACCTCACCCGGAATTTTCTGTTCAGTTCTGGAGTCCTCAGCACAGGATGGACATGGATCTGTTAGAGCAATTCCAGAGGAGGCCACAAAGATGATCCAAGGGCTGGAGCACCTCTCATACAAGGACAGGCTGAGAAAGTTGGGGTTGCTCAGCCTGGAGAAGAGGAGGCTCCAGGGAGACCTTAGAGCAGCCTTCCAGTACTTAAAGGGGCTACAAGAAAAATGCAGAGGAGCTTTTTATCAGGGAGTGCAGGGATAGGATGAGGGGAAATAGTTTTAAGTTGAACGAGGGGAGGTTTAGATTAGATATTAGGAAAAAATGTTTTCCTGTGAGGGTGGTGAGGCCCTGGCACAGAGAAGTGGTGGCTGCCTCATCCCTGGAGGTGTTCAAGGCCAGGTTGGATGGGGCTTTGAGCAACCTGGTCCGGTGGGAGGTGTCCCTGTCCATGGCACAGGGGTTGGAAATGGATGATTTTTAAGGTCCCTTCAGACCCAAACCATTCTATGGTTCTATGGTTCCATGATTCTATTTAATGCTGTCATGCTTATTTATGTTGTGGTACCGGAGATCAAGTACTTTTGTCAACCATGCATCAACAGGTCCTGTAGAAAAATCTTTTTTTTTTCCTCATTGCTTCTGTATGTGACAATTTCTGACTGAAATAACAAATAATTTTTATGAAGCTTTTTAGGTAATAAGGACAGTTTTCACTGCTGTAGTGAATCAAATTCTTTTCTTAGAAGAACTGAAATAAATTGATTTTAGGAGAAAATTCATTAGCATGGACGAAAACCTATTTTCACTGAAATCAGATCAGTGGGACATTTGCAATGCATGATCAGCAGCCCACGGTCTAATTACAATTAATCAGGTATCCAGTGTATTTTGCTGCTCTTTTTCAGTTCACAAATAATTTGCAAATCACACTGATTTTCTGGCATACTTATTTCTTGTTTTCAGTTGTTCAATGACTAATTTAAGCAAACACACTTCAGCTCATGGTGTGTTCTTGCAACTTTTATTTATATTCCAGGTTTTTTTTGCTGTTTCTGAACAAGGTATTCTACGTTGGTTCATCTGAATAGATGTTTGAAAATTTCAAAGCGGGGTTGATTCAAAAATAAATGATCATAATTCATTTGGAACATTCACCTTGTTTTGTTTATTGACCAAAAAAATGTATTTGGATTTTAATTTTCCTTTCCCATTATCTATTAAAAGTCACAGGGAAAAGAAAGGTAGGTGAAAATAAAGAAAGCAATAGCCAGAAATTCTGGTGTGTCTTTTTTTCTCCTTTTTGAATTACCAATGACTGCTAAGTGCTGGGCGAAATAAAAAATATCGTTCCTTGAGGAATGGTAGCTTTGTAAAAAGAGAAAAAAGCCCACAGGTTTCTCACATAGGAGGATAAGAAATGGAAAATAATGCTAATATAATATTGTGCACATAAGAAGAAAGGGTGCAGAACAGCTGTTCCTTGGGCAAATAGCTGATTACACCGTTTTCAGTGATAAAAAAGGACAGAGGCTTGGTAGAATTAACAACCATTCTAAGTCTAAATTGATGTTTGAGGATGCTGATTTTACAGCAGGCAGGCAGCTCTAGACTCGCTTTCTTGCGAATGGGTATATTAGGATATTTTCTAATGCCCATTGCGTGTCAGTGGAACAATTCCCCTTGGTACAAATGGACTTTGGGTCAAGAAAGGAAATGTAAAATGGAAAGAATGAGTAGTATGGGAAGCAATTTGGGGGAAGGAAATCCAGGCCATAGATGGGTCTTGTTTATGTATGTATAAGCCCCAACTTGCTAAACACAATTCTGACTGGGTGTCTGTGCTGGAGGCTGGCAGCCTATGAACTCTTTGCAGGGTAAAAAAGCAGAGACCTTTAGGCTCTGCATTTTAGCAGGACTAAATTCTCTAACTGTCTCCAGGTTGCTATACGTAGCATGTCATTTAATACATTACCTTCATTTTGACAGTTTTTGTTTAAGCCAGGAAAACTTACAAATGAACTTTCTACTCCTATCAGATACCCCGTTTGATTTGCCTTTATGGTGTCCCAGGATGATTAATTATCTTCTGCAAGGTTTATGTGTATCACAGACTTCTGTTTCACTGAAATGTTAGTGTTACCTGTTTGTTGCCTCAAAGTGCACCTGCTTCTAACTATATGCAGATGGTATACAAATACATCTTTAGAAGGATCCAAATTACAATGCTTCTCTGACTTTTAGAGCTACCTTTCTGACATAAATCTCTGGCTTAGTACAGGTATTAACAAAGCTCAAATCGATTACTCATAAACCCTGAAATACCTTGGCTCAGGCACTGCAAGTGGAAAAAAAATTGAAAGCTGGGGCCTCTTACTTATGAGTTGTGCAACAATAAGGGAAGATGTATATTTTAATTTTAAGTACTTTTCAAATCGCTATATTTTCTTTTCAGTAATTCCCATTCTCACAGAAAACTGTACCAGCAGAATTTTGGATATCAGCTTAGAAATTAGTAACAGCCTCATTAGAAACCTAATTCTATGAATTACAGTCATCCAAAAAGTGATTTTAAGCATATAAAATGATATCTTTGAGCATCACTGAGCCTTTGAATACAGAATTATTACATTCAAATATTGGCTAATGAGTCAGAAAATATTCAGCTATGGATACAAATAGCATTTTCCAAAGAAATCATAACATGGATAATTCAAGAAACAGAAATACAAAGAGGTCAGAAAATACATTTTTTAATTTATTTATTTATTACTATTATTATAGTAGATATCTAAGGATTTTCTGCATCTTAGTGGCATGTATAGAATTGGGACATGTCAAAACGCATGTGTATGCTGAAGCCTTTGCTCATCGCATGCTGTATTACCACTGCTTCTTTCAAACCAGAAATGCAACAGTCCTAAAAATACCTCCTAATTCTCTCCTCCTGCCAGGTGTCTCCATCCGCATGCTGCCAGCTCCGCAGGCACATTGCCAGGATGAAATGTCATGCCAGGAAATTCTGCATTTCCAGTAGCCGTCTCAGTTTCGACAAGTAGAGATTAACGGATGTTTCAAGTCAATTTTTGATTTACATAAACCATTTGGAATGACATGATTAAAGATGGCAGTTCAGCCAAAACTGCAGATAAGTTTTCGTTATTTAATAACTCTGCACTATCCTTAGTAACAATAAAAAAAATGATGTTGTTAAGGCCTTATGTAGATTGGCAATAGGAATCCATTCCTGGTACAGAACAATGAATTTACTGACCAACCAAATATACCCACTAAACTGGTTTTGGCATAATTTATTTATACCTTGTCTATTAGCTAATAGAGAAAAAAAACTGCATTTCCTGGAGAAGAGGAGGCTGAGGGGAGACCTCATTGCTCTCTACAACTGCCTGAAAGGAGGTTGTGGAGAGGCGGGAGCTGGGCTCTTCTCCCAAGTGACAGGGGACAGGACAAGAGGGAATGGCCTCAAGCTCCAACAGGGGAGGGTCAGGCTGGACATTAGAAAAAAATTTTTCATGGAAAGGATCATTGGCACTGGAACAGGCTGTCCAGGGAGGTGGTTGAGTCACCTTCCTTGGAGGGGTTTAAGGGACAGGTGGACAAGGCGCTGAGGGTCATGGTTTAGTGATAGGAATGGTTGGACTCAGGGATCCGGTGGGTCTTCTCCAACCTGATGATTCTATGATTCTATGATTCCTGGCTGCCCTAGACATGAGACAGGGATTTCACTACTACATTTAAATGAAACATGAATATTTACCTACAAGGTCTCATAGCTCACACAGACACTACAGGATTGATCAAAAGATTCTGGGTGAGAGTTTGCAAGTGGAAGGTGACTGATGAAATCTTGTACAACAGCCACAGATTAGTGAAGCACTGATAATTAATTTTATACTGTATGTTATGTTACTAATTATGATTTATTCTGTTTGGCTGGAAAAGACACGGATAGACCTGTGCTTTAAGATGCTCTAGCTCAAGTGAAGAGGGAAATAGTTATTTGATTATATGGTACCTTCCATAATTTCATGCCTGTTGGTAAAAATTCTTGCAGAATTCTGGGCTGAGTGATTACTAAATGATACTTTCCACATCTGCCCTTCCATTGCACTCCCTGACCATCTTGTCCACTTATTGCACAGTATAACTGAAGCTTCAGAGCCATTTATTATCATTTTAAATGGGACACAATTGACCTTCTGTTTGTAGAAAGCATCTTTGGACCTATCCACTTTAAAGGAAAAAAACACTTCCAATCAGTTGGTAATGATGAAACAGGGAATAATATAATGGTACTGGCAAAATGGATATAAGAATACTTAGGCTGCATTTTAATTCAGTGGTGGTGAAGTTTGCATCTAATAAAATTCCTCTCAGGAAATTTTTTAAGCTAACCTCTTCAAAGTAAATTACAGTGAGATTCACTGTATGCCACGCAGCCAGTTTTCATAATCAGAGTATGCAAGATAAAATAAAATTGCGGTGAGGCATGCAACTAGAGGACAATGGCAAACTATGATCCCACTAAGAATGAGTGGAGAAATTCAATTAATGTTCTGCTTTTAAAGAAGAATCATTGAGGATGTATTGTATTTGTTCAGAATAAGAAATGACTTTCAGGATTTCAGCATTCTGGTCCTAGCACCGCTACCATCCCTCTAGAGGAGAAACGACTGCGGTTCCTCTCCAGCTGTGGCTTTCTTTGATGATCTGTGGCCACTGCTGCATTGTCAAGTAATGTGATACTGTAAGAACATCTCTGTAGGGTAAAATATTCAATGCTGAACACCCAGGAGCCTTGCTGTGTACATTTTAAGTATTTTCATGCTGGACTAACATTAGTCATAGAATCATAGATTCATAGAATCATAGAATCACAGAATCATAGAATCATAGAATAGTTTGAGTTGGAAGGGACGGTAAAGATCATCCAGCTCCAACCCCCCACTTTGTATCAGAAACGGCGTGACCAGCAGGTCCAGGGAGGTTCTTCTCCCTCTGGGCTCGGCACTGGTGAGACCGCTCCTCGAATCCTGTGTTCAGTTCTGGGCCCCTCACCACAAGAAGGATGTTGAGGCTCTGGAGTGAGTCCAGAGAAGAGCAACAAAGCTGGTGAAAGGGCTGGAGAACAGGCCTTATGAGAAGCGGCTGAGAGAGCTGGGGGTGTTTAGCTTGGAGAAGAGGAGGCTGAGGGGAGACCTCATTGCTCTCTATAACTACCTTAAAGGAGGTTGTAGAGAGGAGGGAGCTGGGCTCTTCTCCCAAGTGATGGGGGACAGGACGAGAGGGAATGGCCTCAAGCTCCACCAGGGGAGATTTAGGCTGGACATTAGGAAAAAATTCTTCACAGAAAGGGTCATTGGGCACTGGCAGAGGCTGCCCAGGGAGGGGGTTGAGTCACCTTCCCTGGAGGTGTTTAAGGGACGGGTGGACGAGGTGCTAAGGGGCATGGTTTAGTGTTTGATAGGAATGGTTGGACTCGATGATCCGGTGGGTCTCTTCCAACCTGGTGATTCTATGATTCTATGATTCTATGATTCATGGGCAGGGACACCTCCCACAGGATCAGGCTGCCCAAGGCCCATCCAACCTGGCCTTGAACACCTCCAGGGATGGGGCATCCACAGCTTCCCTGGGCAACCTGTGCCACTGCCTCACCACTCTCATGATGAAGAAGTTCCTCCTCCTGTCTTGTCTAAATCTGCCCCTCCCTGGTTTATACCCATTGCCCCTCATCCTATCACTCCAAGCCTTCGTAAACAGTCCCTCCTCAGCTTTCTTGTACACTTCCTTCAGGTACTGGAACGTCACCATAAGGTCTCTGTGGAACCTTCTCTTCTCCAGGTTGAGTAATTCCAACTCTCTCAGCCTGTCCTCATACGGGAGGTGCTCTGGCCCTCTGGTCATCTTTGTGGTCTCTTCTGGACCCTTTCCAACAGCTCCTACTCCTTCTTATGTTGAGGATTCCAGAACTGGACACATTACTTGAGATGAGGTTTCACAAGAGAGGAATAGTGGGGCAGAATCACCTCCAAACAAAATGTGTGGCAGCTGCTCCAAGGCTGATCTATGATGTGAACTAACATAGGCTAAATGGAGGCAGTTAACTCCATATCAAGTGGTTGTCTGAACTAGACATACAGCCTCTTTGGGCCTGACCTGAGAGGATAAGCAAATGCCATCCAGACATTATGAAATATCCCATCACATGGCAATTCTTACATGATGTACCACGTGCACTTTTCAGTTCTGTACACTGTGGGTGAATTCCACACTGGTGATATGAGAAGAAGACATAAGTTTTAAAGCTGAGTTTTACACTATAAGATGATTTGCAATAAAACCACTTCAAAGAAGAAACAGCTTTAAAATCCTTCTTAGGCTCTTCTTCTTTCTCTCCAGACTTAATGCACTTTTATTTACTCTTTAGAAAAGGATCTTTTTATAGGATGATATTGGATGGTTGCCTCAGACAAGCTCGGTTGAAACTATATTTGCTGACTACATATAACATGTTATGAGGCTTAAGACAGCTTTTAAAGGAAGAAAATCAACTGCAGTTGCTGATATTTTCATCTGTATGGTCTTCATTTCCCCAGATTCAGGGATCAAAATGCAGAGGGAGAGAACAGTGAAATAGCAGACTCATTTATAAACTTTATAACAGCAAATATCAGATAGAAACCAGACCCTTACCCACTAGTGGTTTTGGTGCAAGCAAGGGAAATATACAGAAGTTGAGTACATTTTTTTTTATTCTAGTTAATTTGCATAGACAAAAGAAATGAGAAGACATAGATCCTTCTCTTTCTTACCCCTTTCAGTCCCTACCCCGCTGTCCCTCCTTACCTTGATGGGAATTGCTTCATTCTGTTTCTTGCAAGGAAAGGGACATCACCATCTCCTCTCTGAATACGTTGAATTGATTGCAATTGGGGCTGCTAGCATATGCCAGTTTTCTTCACATTAAGATCAGATTTTTTTTCCACTGAGACACTGTGGGAAATACACATATGGCCTGTAGGAGTACAGTCAGACTCCAGAAAAAGAAATGAAAACAACATCATAGTTATTTATAGAGAAGATACCAATGAGTCTGGTGTCATGAGTTGGACTGAATCACTTTCTTGTATTTTTTTCATATTGTTCCTTAAGTTCCTTCTGCCTCATGTCCAGTTATCTACATCTGTGACAGATGCTGCAGATGTTTGATTTCTCCTTGTACAATTTACTCTGTTAACTTATAAATATTTTACAGTCTGTTTAAACACTGAGAGGATGGGCAGTGGAAAAGTGGGCTGCTGTTGCTTTCATGAATGGCCACTGAATGGATTCAGGATGGACATCCATGTAGAATGGAACTGTGACAGAGAGAGACCAAACTTCAGATTATGGGAAGATTTCATGTAGACCTCTGGGATTTACAATCTTTTTGGAAGGGTCCTAGAGCTAACCTTCACAGATGATGGGAGAAAAATGACTCCTAAGAGGACAGTTTTTCAAGGTAAAAAGGGTAAAAAAGTAAAGCTGGAAATCAGTACTGGGTAAAATTAACTATCCTGCAAGGACATAAGGAACAAGCAGGTTTACAGTCTTCACTGTCGTCTGTCTTACCTAAGAAATTTGAGATTTCCCTACGCACAGAGTGCTCCTGTTCTAGTTTAGTGCTTTTGTTTTACCATAAACATAATGGTAACACTCACAAACCTTTCGGGTCTCTTCTTGTAATTAACTCCAATGCAAGTGTGCCCATGTATTTGTACAAATGACTGAGAGAGGAGATGAGTTTCAGCTCAGATTTTAGCTTTGTAGGTAGCCCTCACAACCCCCTTGTGAAGAAGGATGTCATCCTTCCAATTTGCTTGAGGTTCCTTCTCCTCTCTACTCCCTTCAAAGTAATAAAGCCAAAAGACACACAACAAGGGAGAATCAGTATCCGTTGCCATTTTTCCTGACTCGTTTTCCTTGTAGTTTTGTTATATTCCCGTCTTTTCTGTTTGAATTTAGAATACTTTTTCAGAATGATTCCAGAAAATGAAAATTTGATCTTAAGTTACCAAATTTGCTGACTTCAGAGGAGCCAAAATTTTGCAAGTGTCATATCTGGTCTTCTGGTGGTAAGCTCTGTTAGTGCTATGCGAGAGGGAGATGGGATTTCTGCTATTATCAGACTCCTGAATTCTGAAAAGACAAACCTTGAGAGCTACAGGAAGATCAGCCACTTATGCACCCATCTAGTCTGGCATTTTATTCCCATATGAGTTTTAACAGAAGTATTGGCTAACATCCAGAAAACATATAACGTATCAATAGCAGCTAGTGACATGAAACAGAACAATTTAGAAGACAAACAAAATGGGAAACACAAGACTGCAGAAAATACCTTGTTACAGGAAGAAATCCTGATCTGCACAGGTGACTCACCATAACACAAACATTCTCCCATGGGAAAGTCCAGGGATGCAAAACAACAGAAGGAGAATCCACAAACATACCTGCATAGAGGCACTTGCAGATACACTTCCCTACACTCCTTATTTTCTTGAAATACGTTTTTGTTTACTGTTGTGCAATGTGTGGATGTAATGTTAGAAAACCAGGATGGCTCACTGAGTCACGCCTGCAAAGGTGCCTGATTTCACCACCCCATATTCTAATAATTTCACTCTCTTATTGATCTTCTATTGCCATGGAAAATGCTGACAGCATGTTTGATACCTTGTGAAATTATAGCAACACCAAGGTTGCCCCAGAACCAACAGCTGGAAAAAATAGGCTTGTCGCTTTAAGGTGAGTTTCTATGTTGAAATAATTCTTCGTGGGGAAAAGAAAAATAATGAGGAATATAATAAGCCACTATAACTTCCAGCAGTTTGATATTGCAATCTGCAGTCCTACATACGCATGGGGACCCTTAAACCTTTCAGATTATTGGTTTTATGCTTATTCCTGTCAAAGTGGTTATGCACAACTCAGCTTTCATGAGCTTTTTAACACTTAAACTTTGAATTTGAAAATCTTTAAATGCAATCAGCACAGAACCCATTGTTACTAAGGCTTTCTTTATCACTAATTCTTCTTTGCAGTCTTCTTTATCGTGATGGTTATGTATCTCAAAAGAGCAGCATGGTGAATGCTCGGCTGCCACTAGCTGTGATTCTTTTTTAGGCAGGAATGGTTAGCACGAAGAACTCCATTCAGCATAGAAAATAAATAAATTCCCACATGCATTTCAGTGCCTGCTAGAAATCATCTTTCTATTTACAACTGAATGACCTGAATTATGTTTTTACATATATAGATGTACCAAGGCTCTGTAGGTAATAAAAAGACCATTGCATAGTTTCAGATGCTGCTCTCTGAAGCAGAATGGCAAGAAGTCCAGAATTGTGTTTAGTGGTAAATTCAGGTTTCAAAATAGAACTTCCAGTCTGATGCAGAACAGAACAAAAGATTTGCAAATGTATTTTCAGTTACGTATGCAGAACTACCCCTTGCCTTCCCTAAAATATTTTGAGTCCTACTCTAAGGTGTAACATGACTGGATTAAATTCCTTATGTGCTCAAATGGGTTAGAAATATGTGATCCTGGGCATTCACCTTCTTAGGTTCTACTGGATTATTCTGTTATTATTTCATTCGGACATTGTCTTGGGGAACACTACGAAAAATTGTTCTCTGCTAACCCCCTGTATCACTGTGGGCTTCTGCTGGCACAGTGACACATCCTTCTTCAGACAGAGGCAGCAGTGGTCTAGACCCCTCACACTCTTTCCAGCAAGCCTCTCCAACAACTGCAGAGCCTGCACCTTCATGACATCATAGAACATCCTGAGTTGGAAGGGATCCACAAGGATCATTGAGTCCAACTCCTGTCCCTGCATAGGACAACCCCAACATTCACACCATGTGTCTGAGGGCGGTCTCCAAATGATGTGCCTCTGAGCTTAAGAAATCATCATTAAAATTTCAGATATCTACCATATAACAGTTATTATCTTCAAATTCCCCAGCCAGCTCCTTTCTGACAAGCTTTGATATCATGTCATGCAAAATACCTATTTATCCTTTAAAAAAATATTTTATTAAGGCTTATTGACTCCCATCATGAGGCCAAACTCTGGAACTGATGGGATTACAGCAGTTTATGGGAAACATCACCTAAATTTTATCGAGTGCCTTTCACTCTTGATTTCCAATTGCAACAACCCACCAAAGATGTGCTGTTTCACAGCTTGGGGTTTTAAGTCACAGGAGTTAAAGCTCATATAAGAATAGTAAACTGCTTTTTTTTTTTTTTTACTTTAAAATGAAGGAAAATCATAGTAGGGGTAGAGAAGAAATAATAAATCTGCTTTCTGGAACAAATAGTAGCTCTAGTGGTTTCCAGCAGGAAAATCAGGAAGAAAGGCCTAAAGACATTTAAACAAACAAGTTGAAGATCTTAAAGAAGAAAAGGCAGTGGGAGTTCTGAAAACTGTTGCCAACTTTCCAAGAAAGCCTCCTTTGTTTGTTTGGGTTGTTTTTATACAGGAAGGAGGTAAGGAGAGAGAAAGTGTTTTAAATAAGGTCTTCCTTTCCATGTGGGTTGAGGTAGGACACTGTGCTTTCACATTGGGAGCATGCAGAGAAATAGTTATTTTGAAATTTTAAAGGGGAAGCTGTTAAAAAATAAGCAGTGGGTAGAAAAACAGAGAGAAATAACAATGTAACAGCAGAATCTTTGAAATTTCAAGTTTTGGGGAAGAGTAAACAACTAAAATTCTGTCACTGGTAAATGTTTCCCTATTATAAGATAAGTTCAGGAAGAGGACAATGCCCGAATCTCTTATTCATACCTTCTATACCTTTTGATGTCCAGAGACCCAGCTACAGATGTCTCTGCTTTTCTTTTTTGTCCCACATGATCATTGGTTCTTGGAGTCTGTGCTTTGTAACTTGCAGTGCATCTCCTTCCTCCATACTGTGATAGCCAAAACCCCACATGCAACCTTCTGTTTTGGATGTAGATCTGCCTTCCAAAGTTAAATGCCTGAGGAAAGAAAGTATAACTATATTGCAGGCTCTTTTTTGCCTTTCTTTCTTTCTTTGTTTCATTTATAACCCTTCTTCAAATCTATGCCAAGCCTTAATCCAACAAAAGCTGAGCAAAGACATCTCTGTTAGAGACAAGGTCTGCCACAAAACTGAAAACACTCCATAAATATGTTATGCATTTTTCACATTTAATTGATTCTCTTAAAATCTCTACCCTTTATTTGGAAGCTGAGCAAAGTGGACCAGACTCCACTGTAATATTTCATTAACTTGGGTACAAGGACACCACTCCTTTAGTGTGCTGTGTTATTTAATCCAGAGCCACAGACTGCACTGTCAAATGCCAGCATTCTTTCTAGAAAAACCACTATTCATGTTAAGAATTCACATCACCATTTAATTATTAATTGTGCTTTAATTGGCTGTCATAAATTCTCTTGCCCTTTTATCTGCAGCAATGATTCTTTGGAATTGTTATGACTGCCTGCAAGTATTAGTTATGAGTTTGACTTCAATGCAAAGATGTTAGAATAGTGTTGCTGTTAGAGCTGGGGTGTCTGAAGGAAGTTGAGTTGTGGAGATAGTGGGAGGACAGAGAAGTTGTAGCCTTCTAGTATTTCAGGGTATGATTATTTCACACCAGAGAAGAGTTAGGCGTGGACCAGCCAGTCAGAATAGTGACTGCAGTCTACATAAACATCTTCTCTTGTAAATAAAAAATAATAGAAAATAAAGGGAAAAATGAACAAAGGAGCTGAAAGGTGCTGCCTGTAAAAAAGATAGTTCAAATTAACTGACAGGTCAGGTAAACTGGGAAGTTACTGTGAATAGCTGAGCTCTAAGGTTGAGCGATAAAATTCAGATGACTTAATGCAATGTGACACCAATACACAATATAAGTCTGTCAAATAATGCTTTATAAAAGCTGCCTATTTTCTGACGGCCACAGTGCACTGGAGTTAATGAGAAGAGCTCTTCAGAAAGTAGTTCTGGAAGAAAATTCTGTGCTTGGAGTCCAGTCCCCCTCCAGCGCGGGCGGTCTGGCAACAGATCCTGAAGCCCTGTGAAGTCTCACATCCCTTCCTATCACTCCTGCACATCACAAGGCACAAACTCCTCCACAGAACACCCTATAACAAACAGAGACTTGCGCAAAATGCTAAAAGCCATAAAACTATATGGAGATATATGGAAATAAATCTTTTTATACCTTACTTATATATATATATGTAAATATATAAATACATAAATAAAATCTGTTAGAGAATATATTATTCTCTGATTTTCCTATAAAGTTTTCCACTGAAAAATGCACACAATGAACATAGTAATGTGTCCCAGGCCAGTACTAGAACCAGCTGCTGACTTCTGTACAAGCAAGTTGGCTGCAGATTTGATCCAGGTCAGTAGTTAGAGTGAGAACATCCAATTGAATTATGTAACTTGGCAGACACCTACCTTTTCCAGTCTCCTGCATATTCAATGTACCTTACTCCTAGCAATTTGGAAGCACAGGCTTTGGGGGAAGACTTAGCTTTAACTTTGGATTTTCTACATCCTGCCCTGAAATATCCTCACTTCCTACAGTATGTCCTACACATTCACTTGGAAGAGGTTCCTTTTGTACGCTGCAGCCTTTTTGGTCTCATGAATCCAGCCGAGCTGAGGGCAGGTGATACCTGGCTCTGTCTCCAAGAAGACAACTTCCCGTCATGCTTGTTACTACAGACATTGTTCTCCATCTCCAAGGAAACAAGCAGGGAGAGATGCTTTCAATCCCCAGCTGCTTTCCAGCAATGCTGCCCGGAAAGGATGGGGTAGTGATGGGGTAGCCTTCTCTCCAGGGCAACAAACTGGGCTTTTCACATTCTTTCACCAGTGTTGCTCCCAAGCTGTTTTGTGATCTTGGGGTGAGTTATTTCACCATCTCAATCTTTGCATTTCTGATTATTAACTCACTCAGGAAAACTGCTTTCTGCCTCGTTTTTTCTTTTTTTGACTCATATTATTTTTTTTTAAAAAATAAAATACTGAGATTTTACAGCATTCAGACATTCTTCTGCTACTGCTTCTGGAAAAGGGAAAACAGTGAACTCTCTAACATCATTAGTGTCCTCAAAAAGCATCCCTGGTGTCCTAAGGGATTGCATAGATCTAAATGCCAGACGAATTCAGAGAAAGAATGAAACTCCATCCTGCTACAGGAATTCTCTTTCTTGCATAAACAGTAGTGAAAAAGCTCTCAATTTCTTTATTTATCTGCATGTGTTAGGGGTTGGGGTGGGTTGTTTTTACTCACATCTTTAAACGAGAGAGGGTCAGCCCGAAACAGGAAAGATTCCGAGCCTTTCCTCCCAAGACATTTTATCCCATGTGTTAAGCAGTTTCTGCTTCCAGCCCACCCACCCACCTGCCTGGCACCCTGCCACGTACTCGAATAAACAGCACTCACCACTTTTACACCTCAAAGTCTCAAAAGACTTCTCTCTTGGCAGTGGCAGCACAAGGAATTTATGCCTGAGCACTGCTGACTGATAGGAAGACTGGAAAACTCCACAGAAGCACAAGGGAAGAATCATCAAGGAATCCCTCTCTGATGCTAATTTCCTTTCAGTTAAAGGAAAGATAGCATATTTTCATTACCAGTAGTAATATTTTTCAAATGAAAAAGAAGCCATAAAACATATTCTTTGTCCCCCACACTCCCTTCATTTAAAACAATTTTTAAACAACCTAACTTTCCCATACCAACGATATCAGACACTATTCTTAAGTAATTACTAAAAGTGCACACAGCAATTAAGAATTAAGGCTTTTTCATCTTTTTGAAGGATTGAAATTTCTGTGCCTAGGATAAGTAATATTCTTTGCTTTTGATTCATCTGAGCTCAAAGCATTTTGCACTCAGAGCAAGTGCACTAATTTAAACAAAGTGCTTTTCCTCACCAAAGTCTCCTAACCACCAGTAATGACAGCCTCAGAAAGGTGCATTGTCTTTAGCATTTGTGATTGCAGCAGCTCACAGCAGCAACCTGTGGTCAGTCACAATTGCTTGCGTTATCTTCTCTTCAATTTAGCCTTGTATCACCTCCCTGTGGAAGCCTCTGGCCAAGCTTGGCTACAAGTCGCCCACCAGCAGATGAAATCTGTTCATCTCCATCAAAACCTTCATCCTACTTTAACCTTTCTATGCTTGGAGAGGTGCAAAATGGGAACTGGTGATTTGCATCACGAATAGCGGGGTTTAATGTAGCTATGCAAATGAATTTGCATCTATGCTTATATATTTGTGGTTTGTCTTCACATTGGGTCAAGCTTCCTTCAGCGCAATAAGTAATTTTTATCACTTCTCTTCAGGCCAGATTTAGCTTCCATCATTCCCACCACTACATATGTTTTGTGGCTTGTTTTAGGGGTTTGATTCCCAGAATAAAGCACTGTTCTGTGTGAGGAAAAGGGGCTGAGTGACACCTGGACGTGCTCACTCACTTAAACTTTGCATTGTCCATCAGTAGACGGGAAGCCTCAGGGTCAGTACTGTGAGCCTCAGCGCTGTCTCTGCCAGCTGCAGATTTTCCAGCCTTAAACAGATTTGTAGCAATCAGCAGTTCCCAGTTTCCAGAGGGACATAGCTACGTGTTCCTAGTTTTTTTCATCCGAAAGCTCTTATGCACAAGACAAAAATGCCAGGGCAAAACCTCAAACGCTTCGAGAACAGCCTCTTTTCTCAGGTTCCCCTGAGCCTGTCCAGTGTCTATCAGTCTGTTATCACGGTTTCCCAGCATTATGAGCCCTTACTGAAAAGACAGACCAAAAGAGAAGAAATAAAGCATAAGGAATAAAAAGAGAACGGACTGACTATCCCTTCCAAAATATAATGTTCTAGAATGTTAATGCAAGAGAAGCTTAGTTATTCCAAAAGCTTTACAACAGGCCTGGTTTGTATTCTTTTTTATTCCTTGGGTATATAACATTTTGATGAAAAAGGGTTAGCCTTAAAAGAAATGCTTCTGAGAAAAAACACCCCTTGAAATTATTGACTTTTGCAATGCAGCTTATGTTTTTAGTGTAAATATTTGTAGTGCAAATGCATACAAGACTAATTTATTACAACAAAATACGTGGCCCTGCAAACATATAAGGGTGAAAAGAAGAAAAGTTTATTCCACACAACAAAACAGAAACCATTTCAATTTTCAGGAAAATGATTTCCCTGTGGTTTTACCTGTTACAGTTAGATATGTTGAACAATTTTAATATATAAGTTCTGGCACATATCTGGGATTACGAAGCCTAATCAGAAGCTTGAGCTGACAGGTTATGTAATGCAGGAATGGAAGCAACTAAGGTCAGGCAAAATCTGGTGCTTGTATGATATTAAGACTATCAAAGTAAAAGTAACACTCCTGAATTGTTCATTTTTAATAGTAAAATTAATAATTTTAATAGTCCTGGAGTATTAAAACTAGCGAGTTAACAAATGTATTTGAGAAGAAATAATAAACCCCTTAAAGTAAGTGACAGAACATGAAAAGAAAAAGAAAATTCTCTCACAGGTATTTAAATTCAGAAGCATTTGTTAGTGCTTGATGTAACCTGCAGATAAGAAGGAAATCTGCTATTCTTAAATATGCACAGATATACACAGGAGAAAAAAAATCACAGATATAACACAGGAAGCCCTTCCCCCTTCAGGCATTTCAGCTAATTGATCACTACTGCTGCTTGGTAAAACCCACATCCAATATGCAGCGACTGGCACAGGAACCAGCAAACCCTGATGATGACTCCTGATGCAGATGATGGAAGGGACGTCCCGGCAATTATTATCTATACAATCCCTGGCTCTGTTTTTAACTCTGCCTAAAACCATCTCAGAAGTGCGTGTCCTCATATAGATCCATTTGTCCTGTAATATGGATTTTAACATCAGTCTCTGACTTAAGCTGGAATAGGCTCAAGGAATGTTGAGGATACCAAAGGAACATCTTCTTAAGATACCTAAGGATAGATATGATTGTGAGCTTTACCTTAAAATATGGTTGCTTAGTGAACTGTGCATTCATCCAAGCTAAAGTCTTGAGATAAAATCCATCCTCAGAGCTTTCAATCTCTTCTATTCGGTCTTGCAGAAGACAACAATTATGCTGACACATATGGATCACACATTAGGTCATGCAGGAATATTACAGGTGAGGTACTTGCCCTCATACTGTTTTGGAGCTGCTGCTCTGCAACCAAGAATGCACAAGTCAGGAGGCCAGGAAAAATAATAATGTAAAAAAGAGGTGACAGCAATTATTTGCTGACGTATTAGAGAAAAAGGTGATTCGGTGTTCTCTCTGTTTTATCTGTGTAGTTTAAACATCTTATACACCGACTGCTGAATAACAGAAACTGTCCCAGGAAACAACTGCAAACCAGATCTTCCCACAGCAAATGAAGCACCAGTTTAGAGACACCTTTATGCCATTTTTCTCTCCTATACACATAAATGGAATTGTAGCATTAAGAAGTGAAGTACAAAGTACCCAGAATAAGCCAAAGTTGAACAAGATCAAAATTCGATTCCGGGAAGCAAAAGATGTGGGTTGAAACCCTTACTGAATGAAAGGGGCAGCGAACTAAGTCTTGTGCTTTCATGTTGAGTTCTTCAGCCACCACTAAACAATCTGAAAGGTGAACAGTGCCTCAATGCAGCCTTGAAAGACAGCAGTGAACTCTGATCATGTTTTTCAAAGAAAGGGAAGCTATTTCAGTTGACTCTCTTTATGCAAGAACAGGTTAAATATTTGTACATTCTTAATGCAAGGACTTGGCATATCCATCTAGGTCTGGCATTTATAAGGAGTATAAATTATAAATATAAAAAGCATTTGAAGGAGTAAACCTTCAAAGCATCAGGTTTGCTGTGTCTCCTTACAAGTCTCTACACACTGAGCCACCGTGCTGGATGAATAGCACTGACTCCCTAAAACTGAAGTGGTCAGAGATGTTAGAACATGAAGAAGACAGTGAAAGGACCAATGGAAAAGGTTTTAGAGAGAACCAAATCTACATTTGAAGTGTAGCAGAAATACATAGAAAACATGGACTAGCTCGTCATTCATGAAGCAGCTTTGAAGACAAACAGACGAGTAATGCATGAAGCTTAGCACTGCCAAATATATGGAGCAGTAGACACGATCATCTCTCCGTAGTCCTCCCTTCCCCTAAACGGTAAGGAATTTGCACAAGACTGAGGTGACATGCAAGATAAAAAATATGCCAAGTGCTAGAAAACAGGCTCCGGCACAGGCAGAAGCTGAGCTATGAGATTCCTCGTGCTCCAGCAAGCAGGGACACCCAAACTCTACCACTGCATCACCTGTTCAACACCTCCACAATCCCCAGTGGTGTATGTAATACCTCCAATGTGGTGTTGCTTTCCAGAGTTTTAAGGACTGTGGAAGACTTCATTTTTGTTAAATGAGCCAGTTTTTTCTTCTCTGTTTACTAATGTTACTCAGATTTAATCTCTGCGAGTTTAATTTTGTTTTGGTACCTGTGGAATAACTTCCAAATAATTTTCAAAGGGCGTATTTATTTTTTATTTTGTGTTATCCTTCTTCTTCTGTGCAGCGTGTGTAGCATAATTACTTTGTCCGTTTGCCATGCTCAAGAGGTTGGTGTAATTTTGCTGGATCTCAGCGTGTCCATTTGTTTAACATTTCCTCTGCTAAAAAGAAACTAATATTGTATCAGATGTGGTTCTATGGCAGGTTCACCAGGTCAGCGGTGGGACATTATTATATCAGATTGCAATACAACACTGAACTGCTTTTGCTTAATCATATTCTATTTTCCAAGGGAAGATGCTCTCCTTTTCTCCATTTTTTTTACAACTATAACAAAATGTCAAATTAACACTTCTCTGAAAATATATATAAACATAACAACTCATTTCAGAACTACAAGGTAACAAATCAGATTTTTGCCCTAGAGAAATGATTACAAGAAACAGACAGAATAAATGAAGCCAATGACCTCACACATTTATTTCTAGAGCAAATTCAATGGAGCACTTTGTGCAACAATACCAAATAGTAGCATTATACAACAGAGTGGGACAAAGGAGAAAAGTATTTTGAGCATTCTGGCAAATAAAAGACTGATCAGTTTGTTGCTCGATTTTGTTCAGGAACATTCAGGTGAATGCACTGATATTTGTTGCAGTACCAGCAGAAAACAAAAGCTTCCCGGATACTGTAAGCGTGCCAGAATAGTCTCAATGGGACTGCTCTCACAAACATTTTGGAAAGCTCTCTTTTCAAAAAAATCACTTTACTAGTGGATTATATCGTGTTGTGGCCATGTCCCATCCTTGCATGTGATTAGATTTAGTGGGTCAGTGACAATTATTTTCAGACACAGGAGAAGCTGTGCCTTGTCTACATCATGATTGATGGGCAAAGATGAATGGTTGGACTCGATGATCCTGTGGGTCTCTTCCAACCTGGTCATTCTATGATTCTATGGTTCTATGAAATATAATAGCAATCTGAGAGTGATTACACATGATCACTCATTTATACTCTTAATGCTAGTGGCTGGGAACCTCTGAATCCTGGAGGCTTTGTTCAGTTTGTATTCTAGAGAAATATCTATATAGCATTTCCCACATAGGATTTCAATACACAGGAAATGCAAGTGGATTCAGAAGAGAACAGGAACACAGCTTTCAAGCTGCACCAAGACAGACAGTGTAACATGATTCCCTTTTGATTATGCAGTGCTTGTGCCAACTCAGAATGCCTTATGAAGCAGATATTGTATAGAAATCTTCTCTCATCCAGTCTATGATAGCTGTGTAGCAGCTTGGTGGATGCCACATATTAAGAGTAAGAATTGAGGCATTTACAAATAGATGACTGTAAGCATTGTCCGTCTGAAATTAAAGCCAAAAGTGTGGGGGTTGTTTTCAAACACTTAAAAAGCTGGCTAGCAGTGTATTTCTATAGTGTGTACAGTTTTAGGGTCAGGTAGGTCTCTCCAAAAAAAAAAAGAAGAAAAACAACATATTACCCGAGGCGGTTGGGGACATTTCTAAGAAATTGCCTTTTCTTTGATAAAATGCAGTTTCATCAAAACCTTTCTTTTCTTTTCTTTTTTTTTATTTTTCTTGAAAAAAATAGTTAGCATTTTTTTCAGAAAAGATATTTGGGTGCAAGCAGAATTTCTTGTCAAACTGTAGAAGAATGTGGATAAGGGGCAAAGAGACACCACCAGCTATTCCAAAAAGCCATTAGTTTAGTGGAAAAGTGATACCATGCACTGCATCTTTTATTCATAAGACGAGTAGGTAAATTTATGTCGTTTAGATGCTATAAAGTAGCAACATGTAACACCACTTGGTTTCCTCTGACTACATTTTTTGTTTGCACCACTTTGCAAAGGGAGTTAAAGAGAAACCTCAGCTCCAGCCACCTCCCCTTCAGACGGTGTCCAAACCATTCTTGTGTTGAGATGAAGAAATCATTTGGGTTATAGTTTACATAAAATTGAGTGAATATTTTTTAGAACATGTAAGGACTTATCATTTAGTCTGTTCCTTTCTAATCTTCTAATCAGCAGACTTACCTGGGAGATAAGTGTTTATTTCTTAGTCTTTCTAATTTTTCACAATTAATGTTGTTTTGAAGTTTGTCTCTATACACACAGGTACCATTCTTCAAATTGCACACATTTTTACAAAGAGAGAAAAACAGCTTCCTGCTCTGCTCTGCTATTAACTGGCTGGTACCTCAGTTTTGATCCCATTGTTGGTCTCTGCACATAAATCTTGTTTAGTCAATAGGATTTGCTTGCCTGAAGGAACACATGATCAACTGCATAGAGAAGCATAAAATAGATTTTTGAGCTTCAGATCCCTAAAATGTTTTTGTTGGGAAATAATTCCCGAAGCTGTATTTGGCTAATATTTCTTTTCCTTCACTGAACTTTTTTCTTAAACATTTTGCTTGCTGATGGATATGAACTTGCACCTCATTTATCAAGTCTCCTGGTCTAAATTTAACTTTCCTTCTATATTTTTCTGTATTTTAACAGTTATTTTGACATCTTTATCTCAGCATGCTGCATTATTTTGTAAGAAATTTGTATAGATTAATGCTAATTCACCAGTCATTGGTTCAAATAGGTTATTCTAAAGTAATCCAGCACAAAAGCATAGCATAGCACAATGAAGCAATCCACCAATAGGCAAAAGACTTAATGTAAGGGAATATATTCATTATGTGCAATAGCTAATAGTGCAAAAAAGTTGTTAGCATGCTCTGCCAGTTACGTACCTCTACATCTGTTATGATACATCTGCACATGTGATACATCCATTAAAAATGGCATGAAATTATCTAGGATGTAGTAGGCAAGCTAGAGCACTTGCAGTGTAAATACTGGAGAGGTCTTTAATGAATACAAAATATATATTCAGACTCCTGGTCAGAGGGGATGCTTCCTCCAAATGTCCTTTGCCATTTGGTTGTCTTCCTTTTGGTCGGTTACATATCTTCTTAATGATGTTTACCTCTAAGTCTGAATGTTACTGACAGTTATTTTTGAAAGGTGTTAAGCTTATTAACTGAGTTTCTGTAGGAATAGGTTGCATGCCTTAATTATAAAAGAAGTTCTCAAAAACTTACTCCTATCAATTTGTCTTTCACACAGTGGCTACAGCCATAATGTGGGCTGCAGGAGAGGGGAAGCTGAGCTTTTTAGTTCCTGTCTATTTGTAGTTTATTTTAATGTTACTCTTCCATCATTTTTTTCTGCTTGGCAACCCTTTCAGAAAAGAAATTTTTTTCTAATATTGAATCTAAGCCTCCCATGGTTCAACTTGAGGCCATTTCCTCTCATCCTATCACTTGGTACTTGGAAGAAGAGACCAGCACCACCTGTCTCTGGCCTCCTTTCAGGTAGTTGTAGAGGAGAATAAAGTCTCCCCTCAATCTCCTCTTCTCCAGACTAAACAACCGCGGTTTCCTCAGCTGCTTCTCATAAAACTTGTGTTCCAGACCCTTTACCAGCTTCATTGACCTTCTTCGCACATGGTCCAGCAGCTCAATATCTTTGTTATAGTGAGGGGCTTGCTCTATCATAATTTGGGATCTAGGGGAATATGACAGTGACTACCCCCATAATGTGGGCTGCAGGAGAGGGGGAACCGAGCTTTTCATTTCCCATCTATATGTAGTTTATTTTAATGTTACCCTTGCATCTTTTTTTTCTGAATCCTTTCTCTTTTCAATAAATTACTTCTGAAAGAGGGATGGCCACAACTGTCACGATGTTCAAGGCGACTGCACACCATTGAGTTAGGCCGTTGCATTATAATACACTCAGCCTTAAAACCTGCCCCTCTCTTAATACATCTTGACATTTTGTTTGCTTCTTGATCACTGCTGTGCACTGAGCAGATGTTTTCACGGAGCTGTCTACAGTGACAGCAAGATCTTCTTCTTGAATGATTACAGTTAATTTATAACTCAGCTCTACATATGAGCAGTTGAATTGTCCTTTCTAGAATGTATCACCTTGAATTTATCTGCAGTGAATTTCATCTGTCATGAATGCTGTACAGACAGTCTGGCCATCTAGAATTCTCCAAAGTCTTATTTAGTCTTGGCTCATCTAAATTATGTCACATAAAATACACTTTTCCTGGCAAAAAAAAATGTTTTGCTTTTAAAGGCTTGTTACAGAATATTAACAATATTTATTGCTATGTGTCTCTACTACTGCCCAGACTATGCAAGATATTTTCCAAGTTAAAAGGAAAGCAAGAGTTATCTTCCAAGGAGTTCAGCTGTTAAACACAGTATAGATGCAAAGGATCCACAACGGAACTGGAAAATTCAGAATGAGCACTAGCTATACCTTGTTAAAAAAAAAATAAAAATAGCAAACTATACCTTTTAGTAATATTTGGGAAAAAAACCTGACTGTTCCCAGATACATTCAGGCTGCTTAGTATACATAGATAGTATCCCTATAGGTGACATTACAGAGTTTCATTCCTGCTGTGGATTCCTGTGACAATTGTCCTGTGATGAAACGTGACTATCAAGTCTGACTCTTTTTTTTTATCTTTTAACCAATTTTCCACCCAAGGCAGAACTTTACTCCATGATAGATTAGTTTCTTAAGTAGCTTTTTGTAAGAGATGCTGTTAAATCTTTTTAATAAATAATGTTAACTGCATTTCCTCTAACCACTATTTTAACAACATCCTTAGGCTCAGATTCAGCAGTCAATCCATATT
The DNA here is from genome assembly GCF_032191515.1 of Phaenicophaeus curvirostris. Taxonomy (NCBI): domain Eukaryota; kingdom Metazoa; phylum Chordata; class Aves; order Cuculiformes; family Cuculidae; genus Phaenicophaeus; species Phaenicophaeus curvirostris. Next base: position 74,689,381 of record NC_091395.1, read on the forward strand.
TAGCAGAACACTTCATCACAACCTGAACACTAAACACATGCCACAGTGCTTTGCTGAAGAGAGTTGGACGTAAGGATGTTTTCAGCTTCGCTGAACAGGACACTCACAGAGTAGATTAAACAGCAGCTGAGCAGAGACTTTCACATTCAAGGAACTCTTTATATTATTATAGTAATCTCTCAGCCTTTGTCTGGTTTTTCATCACAACCACCTGCTATGTATGTAATACATTGATTGTAATCCTCCTGGGACACTGAATGCTTTATTTTGCTATCTACCAGTATGACACCTAGTTCAAGAAACACCCACCCCTACTACAAGATGACATGTTGTAGAAGTCTATGATGGTACTACTGCCAGTAGCCTAGTAGCTAGTAGCCTTTCCTGTAATTTGGAAAGGCAGAGAACCCAGTCATGTAGTTAATTACCATTTGTAAGTGTGATTTCTTTGTGGAACTGAGACTACTACATTCAACTCTTGTGTAGCCTGGGTGGAGAAGTGGCTATCCATTTTGCCTGAAAGCAAGATGAAGCATTCATTCTTCTGTAGCTAATTCCCAGTAAGAGAAGTTTCAATGTCACTTGTCCCTGCAGAAGTCTAACATTCATGGTAGCCCACAGATCAGACAAACAGTTCTGTTCCTTCCTCCAATTTATGCCACACTAATATTCTGCAAATCATTTCTATGTCTGGCAATGCAGAATATTGTCATAGATTATTTTGCCCATCACCAACTTGGCAATGACAGGCAAACTGAAGAGCCTTTTGCAGCACTGAATGAAGACTAAATCTATAAAATATTAATGAACCTCTGCAGAGCTTATTGAATCCTTACTGAGTTTAATCACAGTTTTTATAAGTTAAGAAATTCTTAGTGTATTTTTGATTCTTGTACAGTAGTTTGAATTGGTTATATGTACAAGCCAAATTTATAAAATGAAATTAATAGATGCTGTTATTAGGATTTACTGGTGTAGGAATTGCCACCTACATATACAAGTGAGAAGATATTTCTACTATGAATACAGCTTTTATTTATTTTCCTAAAATACAGATAACTAAAAAGTAAGATAGATAAAAAAAAAGTGATGTGAGCCACTGCATGGAAACAAAAAAAGTCACATACAGTGTTTTCTACTCTTTGAGCTTAACATGGCTTGTGCTTTTTAGGTCCCATAGATGTCATTGTGAGTCATGTCAGTTCACGTTGAGTGAACTGAAAATGAGTTGGTCTGGAATGATCCACCCCCCCTTCTCTAGTTCAAGAGGACCAAGTTAATTTTTTTCTCCAGAACTAAAGATCTATCAAAGATACCTTTGCTGTTTATAGCTCTTCATGGCCATGACATCTCCAGCTCAAGTTCATTGACCAAGACTCCATTGAGCAAGGCAATAATTACAGAGCACAGACTGGAGGAAATGTTTTGTCACTAAGAGATAAGCTCTGAGAGCTGAAGGAGACAATTGATTCAGAGGGAATGAAACAATACGGGTCAGCCTGGCAGAGCAGGCAACATGGCTTTACTGAGCTGCTGGAAAGGAGTCAGGATGAAACTTCTTGCCATGGGAATAGACACAGGTAGGAATAGATACACAAAATCTTCTTTTCTGTGTGCATTCTGCCCCCTTCACCCAAAACGTAAGTGAAATACAACTACTTCTGATGCATTGGTGCCTCTTTTTTAACAAAGTGAAAAGAAATTCTTGCACTTCCTTTACTTGCTTTACAACTAAATCTTTGTCCAAGTGTTTTATTCTAGAAGTTCACAGGAAGAATCCTACCTAGCCTGTCCCTTACTATTGACACCAGATCTTAGTCAGACAACAAAGTCTCATGCTCTAAGGAAGTCTTATCAAGAAGCCACGTGTGACAATTGAAGAATAACAGGTTTAAAAGGGACATCTGGTAAGTGCTTAGTTTGTTCTCCTCACTTGGTATCAGCCAAAGCCTGGCTTTCTGCAAGAAGATGGAATGGCCATAGAATAGCAGTGCGAGAACCACGGAGGGAATCAATCATTGCCCAGTATTGCCATCCCAAGGGAAAAGCCAAGTAATTTTTCCTTTAAGAAATATTGGGCAACATAGTATCGCTCTCCTCCTCAGGATCTGAGAAAGCAAAGTATTTATGCTGTTTGAGGTGGTTTGAGAGGACCAGTTTCTGAATGAAAATCTGCCCCACAGGCCCTCATACACAGTTTCTACATCTGATAACCCCTTTATCAGCAATCTCTTCTCACTGGCTGTCTTTCTCATGATATATTTATTTCTTTATCATTTTGCTTTTCTGCAGGCATTTCACCTTCTCTTCCTCATTTCTTTGAGTAGGATCATAACAGCAAAAGAAGAATGCAAGAAAGCTGTCTTTATTTCACCATTTTCATAATTAAATATACTACACTCTTTGTCTTTTTAAATTACTGAGATAGGTTAATCATAGATTTTCTATTCCTTTAAAGAAAAAATAAGACATATTTGTTTTATATTTGTGAACACGCTTATTACCTTCAAGCCTTAGGATGTAAGCTCAGAATATCTGAAAGACTATGTAAATCTCCAGAGTAAATATCATGGTCAAAAAGTTCATTTCTTTGCCACACTATGACTTTCTTCAATAGAGGAAAAGGTCAGGAGTGCAATCAATTCACTGAGGCCAGGACACAATCTTTATAAATCTTACCATCTTGATGTCAAAGTGCCAGCACTTTTTTTCCCCTATTTTCTTCATCCCTCCATAAAAATACATCAATTTAGTAAGACACTCAGCCTCCATAGCCCCTAATTAATGGCATTCTGAAAAATAAAACCAAAATCAACCACACAAGCTTTTGAAAAAGTGGCTTTTCACTGCACATACTTGTCTTGCTACGGAGACAGGAGAAGAACAAATGTGACAAATGATACCATGTTGATCAGTGTGGTATTGGAAAGTGCTCAGGCGTTATGGAAGTGAACTCAGTATCCATATGAAAGGCTCCAAAATGGTAGAAAAGTGATCTTGGACTAGTCTCAAAATTTCAAGTCTACTCTTGAAACACAGATAACATTATTTTTCCCCATCTGAACTTCAAACCACTTGTTTCAAGAGCTGATGTTCTCATCATACAATGTTTCTCTTGTCTGTATAGAGAAGATTTTTTTCCAATGCTGAAATATCTTATTTCAGATCATCAGCTGGCAAAAATCAGCCAATCTCCATAATATAACTGTTTGCACCAGCTGAGTTTCTGACCACAAAATTTTTCCTGCCATTCAGTAGGAAACAAGCATACACTTGAAGCAATAAGAATAACCTGAAAGCTAGAGAGGCCTCTATAAACTATTTAGGGATAGAAGAAAAGAAATGCTATACGTTCCTATTCGCAGAAGCTTTTGACTTGTAGATAACTCCATAACAAGGGGAAGAGGAAGCAGGACCATCCATACTTGCAGTACTGTGTCACTTGTGATTAGGGAAAACAGAGCTTTTTGTGACTCATTTTTCATTCCATATGTGCAGTTGTGTTTTAGTTACCGTTAGTCCAGCTAAAAAGGATGGAGAGATAGGAGAAATCTAAGCTAATGTTTGAAAACCCCTTAATGCACAATAAACTAAACCAATGCTTTCTGTAATTACAGAAGCCCAGGATCACAGAATTGTTTGGGTTGGAAAAGACTTTTAAGGTCGTAAGTCCAACTATAAAACTGACACTGCCAAGTTCACCACTGCACTGTGCCTCTAAGCACAATATCTATATGCCTCTTAAATACCTCCAGAGATGGTGACTCATAGGCAGCCTGTTCCAGTGCTTGGCAAGTCTTTCAGAAAAGAATTTTTTTCCTAATATTGAATCTAAGCCTCCCATGGTTCAACTTGAGGCCATTTCCTCTCATCCTATCACTTGGTACTTGGAAGAAGAGACCAGCATCCACCTGTCTCTGGCCTCCTTTCAGGTAGTTGTAGAGGAGAATAAAGTCTCCCCTCAATCTCCTCTTCTCCAGAATAAACAACCTCGGTTTCCTCAGCTGCTTCTCATAAAACTTGTGTTCCAGACCTTTTAGCAGCTTCATTGACCTTCTTTGCACATGGTCCAGCAGCTCAATATCTTTGTTATAGTGAGGGGCTTGCTCTATCATAATTTGGGATCTAGGGGCAAATGATGTACTCGTTACAGAGCTGGAGATCTTAATTTACAATGTGATAGATCCTCTACTTGCTTATAGACTCTGTATTATAAGATAATTGATTTTCAGCTTTCACAGAAACACTATTGTTCATTCCGTATCCAAGTGAGAACACCCTTATCTCAGGGAAGAAATACTCCATGTTTAGGTAAAAAGCCCCAGAAGCTTTAAATGGTTATGTTTAAAACAATATAGTGGCTGCTTGAAGTCATTCAGAGATTGTGAAACTTGGAAGGAACTCAGGGAGAGAAATAGACTAAGGAGTACGGTGCTGGTAAGCAAGGCATAAAAAATACAATTTATCACCTGCTTCTGAAGTTTATTACATGAATATCAGTGCCAGGTGGGTTTTTAAATGAATGGTGCATACATTCCTCAGCCTTTCCAGTTAAACATCATCAACATTTCACAGTAGTTAAGAGCTAGATGCAAGTGCATTAGGATGCAAGTGCATTAGGATGCAAGATACCGGTGCTTCTCAGTATATCAAATACATATACTCATTTTTTTGGTGGGCCTGCCCAGTTCAACTGATGCTGAGCAGCAGCCGGACCTTCAGCTGCCTCTCCCCACCTCCACCAGCTCTCCGCGCTCGCTCCCACCCGCTGGGACCAGAAGCTATTGTAACTACAGAGAGAGCCTGAATTACAATGGGGTGTGGGAAACCTTGGCTGGTCTGGGGAGTTAGAGTGTGTGAACTTAAACATTGGTCTTGAATAGATGCCCGTGTACCTTTGGAGAAGCTGGAAGGCGCCAAGAAGAGTCAAGTAAACAAGATTAGGAAGCTGCCAGGCTGCAGGTGGAATCACCCAATTGTGAAGTTACAACTGAGAAGGAGTCATCCAGTTATGAACTGTCAGTCTTTAGCTAAACCAATCGTGCGTGGACGCGCAGCTTGGGAAGGGGTATAAAAATTCTTGTAAAAACAATAAAGACGTCCTTTTGCCCACAACTTCTACATGTTGTGGATTTCCCCGACCGCGACATCAAAGTATTTCCAAAACTTTTTGAGTCTCGTGAAGAGGCTGTTCGAGATGAAGCTAAACTCAAGGCCTTACGAGGAGCAGCTGAGAGAGCTGGGGTTGTTTAGCCTGGAGAAGAGGAGGCTGAGGGGAGACCTCATTGCTCTCTATAACTACGTGAAAGGAGGTTGTGGAGAGGAGGGAGCAAAATTTGAGCAGCAGCAGGCAACTGGAGGAGATGCAGGTGGAGGAGATGATGATGAGGAAGGGGCAGTACCACAAGTAGATGCATATGAGTTGCTTGAAGTGGTAGAAATTCTTTCCAAGCTTCTCAAAGACTTCTATGAGAAAATAGAAGCAAAAGAGTGGTAAAAAAGGAAAGAAGCTCTAGAAGCTGTTGAACTGCTGGTGAATAATCCCAAATTGGAATCAGGAGACTATGCAGACTTGGTGAAAGTTCTCAAAAAGGTTGTTGGAAAGGATACCAATGTTATGTTGGTTGTGTTGGCTGCCAAATGCCTTGCTGGACTAGCTACTGGCCTCCGAACAGTATGCAGGGCATGTTGTTCCAACAATCTTGGAGAAATTTAAAGAGAAGAAGCCTCAGGTAGTGCAGGCACTGCAGGAGGCCGTTGATGCAATCTTTCTTACAACCACATTGCAGAACATAAGTGAAGATGTGTTGACAGTGATGGACAACAAAACCCCAACAATTAAGCAACAAACATCCATTTTCATTGCACAAAGCTTCCATCACTGCACACCTTCTACTCTGCCAAAAAGCCTGTTAAAACCTTTCTGTGCTGCACTTCTCAAGCACATCAGTGATTCTGCTTCTGAAGTAAGAGATACTGGATTTGAAGTATTAGGCACTGCCTTGAAAGTGGCTGGAGAGAAAGCTGTGAATCCTTTTCTAGCAGATGTAGACAAACTAAAGCTTGATCGGATTAAAGAGTGTGCTGAGAAGGTAGAACTGGTTTATGGTAAAAAGGCAGGAGGAGCTGCTGAGAATAAAGAAGGCAAGCCTGCTCCTGGAAAGACTCCTGTTCTTTCAGGGACTGGTGGAGATAAAGAAACAAAAGATTCAGCAGCAAAACAAGGACCCCTGAAAAAAGCACCCACTGTGAAGTCTGGAGCCCCACTGAAGAAAGGCAAACCAGCTGCAGCTGCAGGTGTGGGAGGTGCTGGGGCTAAAGGCAAGAAGGGTCCTGAGACAAAAGAAATATTTGGATCGGAGCTGTTGATAGAAGTATGTGAAGAGAAAGCTGCTGTTGTACTTCCCGTTTCTTGTATCCAGCAGTTGGACAGTGGTAACTGGAAAGAGAGGCTTGCCTGCATGGAGGAGTTTCAGAAGGCTGTTGAGCTTATGGAGAGAAGTGAAATGCCTTGCCAGGCTCTAGTAAGAATGCTGGCCAAGAAACCTGGTTGGAAGGAAACAACCTTTCAGGTGATGCAGATGAAACTGCATATAGTTGCATTGATTGCACAGAAAGGAAACTTCTCAAAGACTTCAGCCCAGGTTGTGCTGGATGGTCTCGTAGACAAGGTTGGTGGTGTGAAATGTGGGAGTAATGCAAAAGAACCAATGACAGCTATAGCAGAGGCAAGTCAGTTGCCATGGACTGCTGAGCAGGTTGTGGCTATGGCTTTCTCTCAAAAGAATCCTAAAAACCAGTCAGAAACTTTGAACTGGCTTTCAAATACAATTAAAGAGTTCAGCTTTTCTGGACTGAATGTCAAAGCTTTCATCAGTAATGTAAAGACAGCTTTTGCTGCAACTAACCCAGCTATAAGGACATCTGCCATTACCTTGCTTGGAGTCATGTACCTTTATGTGGGACCTCCTTTGCGTATGTTTTTTGAGGATGAGAAGCCAGCCCTGGTCCCCCAGATAGACGCAGAATTTGAAAAGATGCAAGGGCAGATGGCATCTGTGCCAATTTGAGGCATTTCTAGGCACAGTGCAGGCGGTGGGGATGATGGTGAGGAAGAGGAACAGGAGGATGTTGGGAATGATGTTGTGGATCTCTTGCCAAGAACAGATATTGGCGATAAGATCACAGCTGAACTAGTGGCTAAGACTGGGGACAAAAACTGGAAGATGAGAAAGGAAGGTCTAGATGAAGTGACAAGCATAATAAATGAGGCTAAGTTCATACAGCCAAACATTGGAGAACTTCCAGCAGCTTTAAAGAGTAGTCTCAATGACTCACATAAAATCCTGGTGTAACAAACACTGAGCATTCTTCAGCAGTTAGCAACAGCAGTGGGCCTCAATATCAAACAATTCGTGAAAAGCTTGGGCATTCCTGTCATTACAGTCCTAGGAGACAGTAAGAATAATGTTCGTGCTGCTGCACTAGCAACTGTGAATGCCTGGGCTGAACAAACTGGCATGAAAGAGTGGTTGGAAGGGGAAGACCTGTCTGAGGAGCTCAACAAAGAAAATGCATTCCTAAGACAAGAGCTTGGTTGGTTGGCTGGAAGATGCTTACCCTCCATTCTGTTCCTTCTGACCTGCTCTTATGTGTGCCTCACCTGTACCCCTACCTTGAGGACCGAAATGGGGATGTGCGCAAAAAGGCACTGGATGCCCTTCCGTGCTTTATGATTCATCTTGGCTTTGAGAAGATGGTGAAAGCTACCAGCAAGCTGAAGCCAACTTCCAAAGAAAAGGTACTGGCCATGCTTGAGAAAGTCACAGCCAACGTGCCAGCCAAACCAGTTCCTCCTGCTAAAGCATCTTCCAGAGTGGTAGGGGGAGCAGCTCCAGCCAAATTCCAACCTGCATCAGCACTTGCTGAAGATTCAGGATCCAATACTGTGGAATCCAAGCCTGATCCCCCATAAAAGCCAAAGCAGGAGCTGCCTCCTCTAAAGCTAAAGGTGCTCAGAGGAAGAAATTGTTAAGCAAGCCTAATTTGAAGGAAGAGAAATCGGGTCCTCTTTTTATCATAGTCCCAAAAGGGAAAGAGGAAAGGATGAAAGATGAGAAAGGTCTGAAGATGTGAAAGTGAAATTTCACTACTCCTCATGATGAATATTTTATTTTTCAAAAAAAGTATTAAAAAAATTCAAAAAAGGGATCTGAAAAGGCTGGACCACTGGGCTGAGTCCAATGGCAGGAGGTTTAACAAAGCCAAATGCCGGGTCCAGCACTTGGGGCACAACAACCCTATGCGGTGCTACAGACTAGGAGAAGTCTGTCTAGAAAGCTGCCTGGAGGAGAGGGACCTGGGGGTGTTGGTTGACAATCGACTGAACATGAGCCAGCAGTGGCCCAGGTGGCCAAGAAGGCCAATGGCATCTTGGCTTGGATCAGAAACAGCCTGGCCAGCAGGTCCAGGGAGGTTCTTCTCCCTCTGTACTCGGCACTGGTGAGACCACTCTTCGAATCCTGTGTTCAGTTCTGGTCCCCTCACCACAAGAAGGATGTTGAGGCTCTGGAGCGAGTCCAGAGAAGAGCAACGAAGCTGGGGAAGGGGCTGGAGAACAGGCCTTATGAGGAACGGCTGAGAGAGCTGGGGGTGTTTAGCCTGGAGAAGAGGAGGCTGAGGGGAGACCTCATTGCTCTTTCCAACTCCCTGAAAGGAGATTGTGGAGAGGAGGGAGCTGGGCTCTTCTCCCAAGTGACGGGGGACAGGACGAGAGGGAATGGCCTCAAGGTCCGCCAGGGGAGGTTTAGGCTGGACATTAGGAAAAAATTTTTCACAGAAAGGGTCACTGGGCACTGGAACAGGCTGCCCAGGGAGGGGGTTGAGTCCCCTTCCCTGGAGGTGTTTAAGGGACGGGTGGACGAGGTGCTAAGGGGCATGGTTTAGTGTTTGATAGGAATGGTTGGACTCGATGATCCGGTGGGTCTCTTCCAACCTGGTGATTCTATTATTATTCTATTATTTTTGCAGCAATGGTCATCACCATGGGCTGCAGGACAAATAGGTTTCAATGAGCCTTTTAAAATTCCATTTTAAGTACTGCCAGGAAATGACAAATGTGCTATCTAGTTGCAAGTAGAGCTTGGGAAAGGAAAATATATTATCCAAATGTGCATTTATCTCAGTAAGGTTCCTGAATACTCCTAATGCTTGTGAGCAATACCAAGAGATTATCTCACTACAGGCTGTCAAGGACATGTCAATTCATAATGTTTAACTATATATATCTTATGTTATAATTACACCTCTTTAGTAGCTTTGGTTGTTCTATTATCAAGACATTTCAATGTTTCCCATTTCCAGATAAAACATAACCAAATAAAAATTACCTATTAAGATGATTATCTTTGCTTATAGAAAACAATTTAGCCCAAATTACTTTTTCTTTTTAAAGGGATACTAATTATTTATTCTTTTCTGCTAACTTCAACAGCATTTTTTTTTTTGCTGAGGGTAAATGTACTTTCTAGCCTGGCTTTTAGCCAAAGAAAGGAAAAAAGCTGCTAGGGGAATGGAGACAGAACCTTGGTTATTGATCTGTAGAATTAATGAGCATAAAGGCATAATAGTTATGTATTACTTTATTCTGCATTCCACTAGTAGGAAAAATCACCATTGCTAAGAACAAGGGTTGCTATACCTGATGATACATATGAAGTATAATGATTGCTGCCAGTAGGCTTTCATTACTAAGAACAGGATTCCTTTCCAAGTCAAATTTAATGTTATTTTCCATATGTTGGAACTTTCTGCAATTTCCTTTTGTTACACAAAGCACCATAACTCTCTATTCATAGGTTGCTTTCTATTGCTGCTTAGTTACTTTTATGGAGAGAGGCACATTTACTATTAGCACCTCCCAGGTGAGGACAGGCTGAGGGAGTTGGGGTTGTTCAACCTGGAGAACAGAAGTCTCTGCAAAGACTTTATGGCGACCTTCCAGTACCTGAATGGGCCTACAAGAAAGCTGGGGAGGGACTGTTTACAACGGCTTGGAGTGATAGGATGAGCGGTGACAGGTATAAACTGGAGAGGGGCATATTTAGACTAGACATGAGGAGGAATTTCTTCACTATGAGGGTGGTGAGGGACCAGTCCAGGTTGCCCAGGGAAGTTGTAGCTGCCCCATCCCTGGAGGTGTTCAAGGCCAGGTTGAATGGGGCTTGAGCAGCTTGATCTAGTGGGACATGACCCTGCCCATGGCAGGGGGGTTGGAACGGGATGATCTTTAAGGCCCCTTCCAACTCAAACTATTTTATGATTCTGTGTGATAGAACAGGACAAGCCTGCAGAACATTATGCAGCAGTAGAGAACAGTAGGATATAACTGGGAGCAGCATGGACCTGCTTTGCCAACTTGCAGCCACTGCTTATGATACAGTCTCCTATTAAATAGTGATGACTCACTCTCCAGACAGTAATTTATTTATATGCCTTCTTTAATGTTTTGCAAATCACTGCCTTAAAAAATGCTCAGCTGGAAGACAGGAAGGCTTGGGAGACAAAGAATCAGTTTGATAGAGAATCAGATTAAATAAAAATGACATGGAATTTGACAGCAAGTGCACGTGGTTGGAAATAAAAAACATAACCATCCCCCAAGCAAAAATGCAGCCTCATTGCTGAGGCTGGTTGCTGTAGCTTGAGAGACCAAGATTTTACTGTATCTAGTGAAACAAAAAATTGAAAAAGACAGGGAGAGGAAAAGAGACATTGGTTTATATTTAGTAACAGCATTTCTTCCAGTTTGAAACACCAATGAGCTTACATTTTTTCAAGCCAGAAGGGAAGATTTCGATATCGTAGCCTAAATTTTGAAAAATATATCTATGCCTTGTAAGGACAGACTAGTGGAATGAGTGAGAGGCAGAAAAAGCTTTTAAAGTGTAATTAATGTTACGGAAGTATATATAGCTCACAGATAAAAAATTAGCATGAGGATCACAAGGGAGGCTTCACTGACTGTTGTAGCAGGCTCAACAGTCTGAGTTTGGTAGAAGTATAAGGGCAAATGGATGAGACAAGGCTAAAATTTCTATTTGCTTACTAATTCTGCCACTGAGGATTTCCCATGTGTGTGTGCCTTGATTCCCCTAAGAGTGTGTGGTGTGTAATGCCTTCCTTTGAAAAGTGCATTTAACTTCATAGGTATAAACAGCTTAGAAAGAGACAAGGAAGGGATTTCCAGGGGAGTGAGTGTTTCAAACCCAATGGGGCTGAGCATCACGCGTATTATTGGTGCTTTTGAAAATCTCCCTAACTGCAACTGTTATTAAAGCGCTTCAGCAGATGTCCTCAGTCACTGCCCCAAGAGGTTCCCAAATTCCTTTCATGTCCATGACTTGCTGGATGTTACTCCAGTAGCTGTGCAGCCTGGAGCAACTCGGCTCTGCTTGGCATTTAGCTTTGTGATGATAGTTTTAATATATCCTGTTTTTATTGACACTATTTCCGTATCTATCCACCTGCCTTTCCCTATGCCTGGATGCACAAGCCACAGTCTGAGCTACTCCTACTGTTGAGAGCTGGTGCAGGGATTTTATTGCTTGCTGGACAGCAAGATCTTTGCCAACTGCATTCCTTCTCTTTATAAGCTAGATTACAGTTTTTCCAACAACATGGCCAAACAACAGCACTGTCTATTGTCCCTCTTTAAAATGGGTCAGATGCTTCAGGGCAGATTTAAATGTCACCAAGGTCATGCCTGCATGGGTAGTGAAGACAGTTCCAGCCTCCTCTGCCCAAGCTCTTAGCAGGCTGGATATAGAATCAGAGAATCATAGAATCATAGAATCACCAGGTTAGAAGAGACCCACCGGATCATCGAGTCCAACCGTTCCTATCAAACACTAAACCATTCCCCTTAGCACCTCGTCCACCCGTGCCTTAAACCCCTCCAGGGAAGGTGACTTCAACCCCCTCCCTGGGCAGCCTGTTCCAGTGCCCAATGACCCTTTCTGTGAAGAATTTTTTCCTAATGTCCAGCCTAAACCTCCCCTGGTGGAGCTTGAGGCCATCCCCTCTTGTCCTGTCCCCTGTCACTTGGGAGAAGAGCCCAGCTCCCTCCTCTCCACAACCTCCTTTCAGGTAGTTGGAGAGAGCAATGAGGCCTCTCCTCAGCCTCCTCTTCTCCAGGCTAAACAACCCAGCACCCTCAGCTGTTCCTCATAAGACTTGTTCTCCAGCCCTTTCAAAAGCTTTGCTGCTCTTCTCTGGACTCGCTCCAGAGCCTCAACATCCTTCTTGTGGTGAGGGGCCCAGAACTGAACACAGGATTCGACGAGCGGTCTCACCAGTGCCGAGTCCAGAGGGAGAATAACCTCCCTGGACCTGCTGGTCACGCTGTTTTTGATACGATATGAGCCAGCTCCTGTCAGGAAACCCTAAAGCTCGTAAGTCTTACACAGTTTGTCTTCTCCAGAAGTACTAATGCACCAACATGGTTATGCAACTTCTGGATAGGAGCACAATGACAGAAATCATGTCTTGGTGCACGTTGATATACTTTCTCCTCAAATGTTCACATTCTGATGCCTGTTTGTGCTTACCAGAAAGCTACAGTGAAAGTCTGAAACCCTATAGTTTGATCCCCCTCCCAGCCACTGACATTGAGATCCCTGTTGAGTTTGTTCTTGTTCCCTGCATATACTTTTTTTTTAGGGGTATTCTGAGCTCACCTGAAGATTCAGAGTTCCTTTGGTTAGAGACCAAACGCAAGTGGAAAGGACAATTCATTATAGTCAGAATTCTCTTAACTCCAGGATAATAAAGGAGCACAGAATTGTATATATTCATGTTAAATTAGTATTTTCTGTGTTATTTTTAGTTAACAGGAGGTAACAATGTTTACATTAAACAAAGGGTTTTCTTGGTAAATCTAGAGGAGAAAATCAAATGATGCTCTGGTTTTGTACCACAACTTATTCTCGCGTGGCCTGCTTATCCATGGGGAAGTCATTGTCCTAGATGAAAATCTCATTGTCTATGTTCAGCCTTTGCAAAATTTGTCACCTTATCTTAGGAAGGCGTGTGTTTTTATGGATAAAATGAATGCACATCTGAAATTATCTAATGTTCTCCATTGGCCGTAGGAGGGGTATAGGTAATTGGCTTTCAGTAAATACCTATGACTTTGAGGTTTTGACTTTGGCAGGCATTGTAACATTAGCTACCAGATGCAGATGTGGCTCTGATGTTCCACTCAAATTCAGACTTTTTAAACCATTAATAGTTATCTAGGCACTGTTAACCACAAAATTAACCACAAAATTAGGAGGAAAACACACACATTAGCCAATTATGATCTCACATCAATTCTTTGCTACTGTGCATCTAAGCTTGTTATTCGTGCTGAGATTTTTCTGTGAACTTCAGTGATGTAAAGGCAGTCACTGTGGTAACTGATGCACAAAACTTGTAGTTCCTTTTACACACTGGTGTAAGTCAGACCTCCACCATGTCTATGCTTTTGTATGCAGTAATTGATCTCAGACCACAGCATAATTTGATTAATGATATGTTTCTATTTAATGTGACCACCAGCAATTCACATCAAATCTCTTCCATCAGTTGGTTGCAAAGTGCATATCAATAAATCCTCGCCTAGTGGCTGCTTTAAAAAGCAGAAAAACATCTGGATTTAGGCTCAATTGCATGTTTAAGCTACCATCTAAGGAAGTCAGGGCCATAGCACCATACAGGAGGGCTGTATGCTCTGTAGTTGGTAGCCAGATTCCTTCAGGAGGTCTGGGATAACGTAGATGACAGTGTCCTTGGGAACTGCAAGCAGGGATAGAGATGGAGTGGAGGGGTTGTACGAAGGGGAGGGTTCCTGACATGTGGCTTCTTGTACAAATACATGCATCCTGGACCCACACACAATCCAAGTAAATGTGACCTTTCAAGGTGCAATTCAATTTCTCTCATTATGATTAATGCTTTGGGTGCCGTTATCCTCAATTTGTCTCCTTTTCTGCTTGTTGCTACCTTTTTATATTTTCCTCTCCGTTCTCCTCTTTGGCTAGATGGCTGTTGAGACCATTCAGTACCACTTAGTTTTGATTTCAGAGAAATAGCTTTTGACACACAGAAAAAGCTAGGTTGGGAATTTTGTTCTGTCATTTTTCTGAAGTATGTGCATTGTTCGCATATTACTGTGTGGACTATGCTCTGAGAGAGAGAGAGGAACATTTGTTTTGATCTCTAGACACTTTGCAATGTCATAATCTCTTTGCCTAACACATTCAAAATTTAACAGTAAGAAAAATAAGGGTATGTGTAGGATGGACCACACACCACAGCAGGAAGTACTGGTAATTTTCCATCTTAAATGTCACCTTCAATATGGCATAATTTTTATTTTTTCTTTTCCCTTCCCTTCACTCCGGAATTCATATCAACATCACAGCACGGCTAAATTCCTGCTTTCATTTGGGCCTAGAGTCAGGATCCTGAATTTAGTGGAATTACCCCCGTGTAAGGCCACAGTGAAGAGGGAATTGCAGCTCTTCAGCCTTGGCTTTTTTTCCTAGGCTCCTGTCTGGATGTTTTCTCAAGAAATGAATGCTTAAGGACTCTCTGGTGGATATCTGCTAGTGTGCTCATGCTATATGTCTCAAAATTTTGAACAAAGTACAGTGTAAATTGAAAAAAAAATGGCTTTTCAATAAATTAACTGGTCTCTGCCTATTTAAAAACAGTGCTTTCCAATGGTAGACATCAAACATTAGTATGAGGGTCCTGTCACAATGGAAAATGGTCAAGAGAAGGCTCAAATTATGAAAAGCACAGCCTGTCAATGCAGACTTCTCCTGTTTGGAAAGTATTCTTGACCTGATAGCTATAGTTTCTACAACAATCAGTAGAAACTCACCTTCCCTCATCTCCCTCCAAGCAAATTAAAATTATTATTTCCATCCTGCTCTGCTTTTTTCTTTTACTTCGGTAGATATTTTTTCTGTTCACTGCTTTTAGCCCTGTTTAAATGTAATCCAATAAAAACAGGAACAGTCAGGTAGAGCCTTCTCTAATTTATAAAAATCACATGTGGTAAGCTTTAGGTCAGGTCACTTATTTGATTTCAGCCCCTACCTTAATCTCCAGTTTCTTCATTATCTACTTAGTCCTATGTGTGCAAAACTTAATTTTAAAAATATGCAATTCCAGCCACAAGGATTATGCCCCTTTTATCACCTGTTCTACCAGTTCAGCCCTCAATTTGAGCACAGCGACACCATCAGCAACTTAGAACAGATCTTTTTCCTGATCTTTTTTTTTATTCTCAGTTATCATTTATCCAGAAAGGACAGGAAACACTATGAGGAAGTAGAAAAAACCCCTGATTTCCAAGATTCCACAAGCCATCTTGTCTTGTGAGGAAAAAAGTATAACTTGGGTTAACTAAGTCTGAGTGAAGTTTGCCATTTTGATAATCTGAAGATATTTGGCATTGTGGGCAGTGTCTGCTTTAGCCTATCAATATGTTTTTGGCAAATGGCACATCAGTTGACCTCCTATAAGAAGAAATTATTCTTTATTCACTATTTGCCCCGCAGTGGCTCTTGCAGGCTAGCTGAAAGCATATTCCGACTCCTTGTATCCCCAGCTTGTGCCAGGTTGCAAATCCCAAGGCTTCAATAGGGTGGTTTTGGTGGGTTTCGGATGGATGTGTCATTTTGCTTCCAGAACTGAGAACAAAATGAAAGTTCTCCAAATACCTTTTGATGTTTTTTTGAGGGGAAAGAGGGATTTTTTGGTGTTTTTTCTTTTTCCCCAACATAGTTTCGTATGAGAGCCTCCTCTTTCACCACTCTGTCTACAGCTGTTATAAAGAAGTTTTCTGCATGTGCATGTTCAGAGAACATAAAATAAAGCTGCCTGAGTTTTTAGGAAAAAACCTCAAGTTCCTCACGTACACACAAAACAAACCACTACATGCATATAACTTACCACACTGACTGCTCTCTCTCCCAGCCCATACATAAATAGTGACTGTGGAGGGAAAATGTGGTAAAATATCACCAAAGGATAGAGGGTTACTGGGACTGTGATGCAATGCCTGGAGCTAAAGGCTGAGATTTCTTCATGTAACAGTAAGGCAGCTTTTTTTTCTGTCCTAAGGGCAATATTTCACTCTGCAGTTCCTCAATACAAAAGGCCAAAGAAATATTACGATGCCCCCTGTATAGCCTACACAACTTTATTCCATTTCCTTTTAAACACAAACTAGTAATGAGTTACATGCAGGTTGAATGTGTTTCATTTATGCAATAGAAAATAACTAGGAGAACAAAAAGCTCAGGCAGTAAAGTCAAATATGTAAAACTCAGGAAATGCCACAGTTCAGGTTGTTCATACAACTTGACCTTGGCTCTCCTGTGTCTCTGCCCTGGCTTGCAGTTATTGCATGTTATTTTCCAAAGGCACACGTTGCATTTAGGCTGTTTCAAACTGCTTCTTTGTGTCCCTAGTAAGAAGTATCACATTTCCAAAAAAAGCTCCCACTCCACAATATGCTTGTTTTCACTGAGTTTTCAAGTCTTCTGTCCCTCTTGTCCTCACCTTCTGCCCTTCCTGAGAAATAATATAAAAAAAAATTAATAAATCAACCAATGGAAGTATGGATGAAGTACACCTTGCAAATTTTTTTGCCATGAAATTGCGAGAGCCATGGGTATTGCTTACTTTAATGTTATTTTGGCCCATGTGTGAGAAAGATCTGTTTAAAATTAAGTGGAAGGTGGCAGTAGAAATCTTTACAGCCTTCCACAGCTCCCCTTGAAAAGAGCAGTGTTTTCCATTGGGGCTGACGCTGTTACGAGGCATTCAGAGCTCCAGTAATGAGTGCTGTTTCTATAGTCTGTAGAAAAGTAACTTTCAAGGTTAGAGGGTGTCTGCCATTGTAGAGTTAGGAAGAGAATAAGGCATTGAATCACAACTCAGCACCTTAATTGCAGAACCGTTCTGCCAGTTTTCCTATAGTTTTTTGCTTCTTAATTCCTATGTCAAACAGTGGGATTACCCTAGGGATGAGCCTGGTACAAATGCCCTGACAAAACATCTTACACTACTCGTAAGATTGTTTATGAATCTCTTGTGAAACTCTCTCTCGTAGATTTTTGAAAACTGCATTTCTCTCTCTATTAGCTTTCTTTCTTAGCCTTGTAAACACATATGGAGTCAATTATTTTTACACAGTTGTTGTCCACCGGTTATTATTTTATGCATCATGATGTTTATTTGGAAAAGAAAATTAGGGTGCTGCTCCTTCAAGCATTAAGCAGATGTTCAGTGCTAGAGGTGAAAGTAGCCCCCTTGAAGTCAATAAATTATTTATATGTGGGAGGCTAAGAAAACCTGCCCGCATTTGCAGGAATGGGGACCTCTTAGTTAAAAACAATGTATACAGTAGATAAACATCCAAGATTTCCAGTTAAGACAGCTGGTCCAGAATGAGTCATAGCGATATTGCCTGCTCAGTTTTTTACTCCTCCCAGTGATCTGCTTATTAAATGTATACAAGAAAAGGGCAACTGATAGACCTAGACAGAGCAATAGCAAAGTTTCATTGCATTTGTCTGTATATTTTCAGATATCACCAGCATATGATGTGTCCCCTCCACAGCCAATCTTCTCCTCCCCCCTTCTAATTAAAGTTGACTGAGAAAGGAGCTATGAATCTTTCGCTTTTTTTTTTTTTTCTGGCACCACATATTAAAAGGTGACAGCTCTATCAAATCATAACAGTGAACCTTTCCCTGATGCCTGAGTCATATCGCATTTCTCCAGACAGAGAAACCTGTTATTATTCTTACACTTCAGAACACGTGGCTACATTGTGTAGCCCATTGTTGCTGCAATATATGTAGGATTTTATGCTGCCTGTACTTTGTTTATGTATTTTTTTTCTACTATTTCATTTTTACTTCCTTAGAATGACCTGTAGAAACATTTCAAATGTTCATGCTAATGCTTGCCAGTAATTTATATATATCTAAAACCTACTTGTATTTGCATTTCTTTTTCCTTATTCATTCATTAAATAACAAAAAAAGAAAATTTATGCTTTTTAATAGCATATTTGATTATCTTTTCTGTTAAATAACATTTATTATAGCCTGTTATTTTTATGATAGAGAAAAGGGATGGAGTTGGAGCAGACTACAAATTCTGTCCCACAGTGAGAATAGGACCATATCACTTTAGTGCTTTCTGCCTCAGCTTCCTCATTTGGAAACTAGAAATACTAACGACGTTGGTTTGGATGTGGCCCATATTGAAATGATGTCCAAATTTCTGCTAATACAGAAGAGGAGACTTGCTTAACTCCAAATATGGCAAATATCTTGAGATATTCCTGCACTTGGGGCACAACAACCCTGTGCAGCTACAGACTAGGAGAAGTCTGGCTGGAAAGCTGCCTGGAGGAGAGGGACCTGGGGGTGTTGGTTGACAGCGACTGAACATGAGCCAGCAGTGGCCCAGGGGGCCAAGAAGGCCAATGGCATCTTGGCTTGGATCAGAAACGGCATGGCCAGCAGGTCCAGGGAGGTTCTTCTCCCTCTGTACTCGGCACTGGTGAGACCGCTCCTCGAATCCTGTGTTCAGTTCTGGCCCCTCACCAGAAGAAGGATGTTGAGGCTCTGGAGCGAGTCCAGAGAAGAGTAACAAAGCTGGTGAAGGGGCTGGAGAACAGGCCTTATGAGGAACGGCTGAGAGAGCTGGGGGTGTTTAGCCTGGAGAAGAGGAGGCTGAGGGGAGACCTCATTGCTCTCTACAACTACCTGAAAGGAGATTGTGGAGAGGAGGGAGCTGGGCTCTTCTCCCAAGTGACAGGGGACAGGACAAGAGGGAATGGCCTCAAGGTCCGCCAGGGGAGGTTTAGGCTGAACATTAGGAAAAAATTTTTCACAGAAAGGGTCACTGGGCACTGGCAGAGGCTGCCCAGGGAGGTGGTTGAGTCACCTTCCCTGGAGGTGTTTAAGGCACGGGTGGACAAGGCGCTGAGGGACATGGTTTAGTGATTGATGGGAATGGTTGGACTCGATGATCAGGTAGGTCTCTTCCAACCTGGTGATTCTATGATTCTATAAGTGTGTAGTCTTCTCTCCCCACCTTAGAAAGGGCATAGCACACAAAATCGGTAGTGCACTTCTACACTACCGATTTTGCATTTGATTTTACCCAAAACATTTCTAATTTCCTTGATCAATGCTGGCAAAGTCCATCTGGGAACCCCTTCCCCTCCCCTCATGCTATCACATGCCTGAAGTCTCTGACAGTATGTATTTTTTTTCTAGCCTAATAGTCGTGATTGAAAACACTCCTTGACTTATGGCAGTGACAAGAGCTTTTCAACCCCCTCTTACTTTTTTTAGCAGGGAGCCGCACAGCACGCTCTACCTTAAAACTTTGTATCTATAATGAGGACAGAAAAAGCTGTGGGCAAACACTCACGCAAATCACAGAACCTGAGATATTCACATCTTTCTGCAAACTTCAACTCCTTTGACAACATTCTGCACATTCTAATTTTTCATGAACAGCAAGTTTCTGGCCCTGAACTGCAATTGCAAATCTAGAAACAATTGTAACAACAATTACCAAACCCAAAACACGCCTCTCCTTGCCCCATCAAAAAGGAAGAAGAAAGACTATTGTCTTTTTCATGGAAGTTTATGGAATTCCACCCAAGCTAAAAAAATTATAGCTCAAATGAGTCCTCTTAAATAGTGCACAGTTTTCCTCAGATATTCATTTGCAGGAGACTGCAGTATGAAACTGTTGGTCTAATTTGCTTATTTAGGTTAAATTTTGTTTAATGTCTTTAAAATGAAGGATGTACAGAAAGAAGGATTTTGAAAGGGAAGTGGTGAGAAAACAATGGAAAAAAACCTGATTAATATTGTCGTGACTAAATAGCTCCCTTCAGGGCACAGCAAAGTGGGTCGATGTACTATGCATATTGGAAACTGAAAAGATTTGTGGAGCTCGAGGATTCATTTGCTGCTTTTTCTAGAGCAATTTTTATTTCCTTCCTCTCCCCCATCCCTAGTTAGGCAAACAAGCTAGTCCAAGGGTTTGGAAACTGAGATGTTACCTGCTGAAGTAATTAATGCAATAATGTCTGTAAAATTCTTCATGTAAGGAAAAGAAAGCTTGCCTTAAATACCAAACACATCTCTGCATGTTTTCAGTACAACTTACAAAGCAAGAATATAATGTACACTTAAGTAAAGCATTGCAAATTACATGGCAAGAACTAAACACAAGGCACAGTCAGAAGATGATCCAGCTTTGGAGACCTCTAAACCCCTTTGTCAGAGGTCTCAGTGTACAAGCTTATACAGAATCAGACCTAGATGGCTGAAATAAAGCATTACGGATAGGACAGCACTTTTAGTCTCTTTGGTTTCTTGCCCGTGTCGTCTCATTTCTTCCTTGACATATTTTCATTGGTTTGTATTGAGCGGTTCAAGCAATATCAGAGCAGACTTCTTCCTCCTCTGCAACGACAAAACTCATAGTAGGAAAAAACAGAATATTTTCATGCTTACATGTTATATTCTTTCTCTTTTTGTATTTTCCACTAAATGATGAAGAAGGAAACTTTGAAACAAAACAAACTTCCTCCAAGCTAGGACAGTCTAGAAGCTGCTATACATGATAAGCAGATTAATGAAAGGCAGGGTGAAATTTTAAGCCTCCCTATAAGGTTGTGACCTTGCCAGGGCCTCTGCCTTGGAGTCTTATCCCAGACATGCCTTCTGCATCCAGCTCAACTTCCTTATACCTGAAGATTTTTATTCAACTCTTTACCCAGTAAAGATAAAAATAAAAAGGGAAAATCAAAGTGCAATGGATATGAAAGATTTGTTCTTGTGAAGTGGTTAATGTCATTAGCTTCATTGTAAAGAAGAGCTGATGGAGCTGCAGTTTTGATCTCCCTCTAGCTTGGGAGCTGTCTCCATGTTGTACAGCATGGTTTAAGATCTCAGTGCTCTGGGCAACGGGACAGGCCCTTTGAAGTGTTTTTTTGTTCCTCTCTCCCTCCTTTTCTTTTTTTCTTGCGTGGACAGGAAAACCACAGAATATATTTAAATAGTCTAGATTTTTTCACAGTATAGAACTGATCCCTGGGTAGGGACAGTCTTCATGGTTTTCACTGTGACCTCCAGTGTCAAGATTGATTGTTTTGAGCAGTTGCCTTAGTGCTGACTATAGTGATAACAGTCCTTTAAGTCCCATCGTGGTTTATAGAGGTAAAAGGACAAGTTCCATTTCACAAATGAAATATTTGAAGTACAGAGAGACCTCCTCATGTACTTCACCAAGTCAGTAATGGAGTTAAGAATATTAACCACGTCTCCATACTCCCATCCATTTGTTTTGGAAATGAAGTACAAAAGTAGAAAGCATACAAAGAAAACAATAGAAGCATAAAATAGCCCTGCCTCCACCATGACTTCCATCACCAACATCTTAAGCAAAATATAACTTTCCTTTGGCAGCTGGAACAACTTCCACTGGTCCTTCTCTGTGCAGAATAAAAACATTTTTTCATATTGTTCTCTGGAGTGCTATTCATTATCAGCATTGCTAAACTATTATGCTCAGTGTAATCCCAGTGTTGTTGTTTTAAACTGGATTTGAGGGACTGAAGTCTTTGTCAGGAGGTTTGTGGATACAGCATTTGCTTGAAGTCAATGAAATTCTTGCAAAGAAGCTTGATAAATGCAGCTTGTTATTAACTAATTAGTTAAGACAACACTTATTAGTGAAGAGATCTGCTTTCTTTAAGGTCAGTGCAGGTTAAAGTCACACTACCCTGCCCTTCTGTTCATGTACTGCGTGTAGTGAAACTAAGTGAAGGACAGAGACAGCTCACCCTGTCTGAGGCATTTACAAGGCAGGTTGTTTACCTCTGAGCTAGCTACTGAGCATCAGTTTACAGTCAACTGAGAAAAAGAAATCTTCCTACATGCAATTTATCTCACCACAGGTAGATACTTAAAATATGTACTGTGGTGGTCTGTACTGTGAACTCCTTTGAGAGCCGTTGGAATGACCAACACAGACGTGGATGCCAATGCTACTTAACGTCAACAGTGAATCCCAAACAAAATTCCTTTTTCTATACAACTCTTTTTTCCCCTGATCTTCTTTCTGGCTTGTTATAAATATTTTCTTTTGCTTGCATTTATGTAAGTGCTGTAGGTGGCTATAGGTTTGACTGGATAAATAATTACAAGAAAGCAAAGGCTGAGGAGAGGAAATGCATATGCTGAGAAGATATTGGATGTTCCCGAGGAACTACACATTCTGGAGGCTACTATGATATCCAGGAGCTGAGAAATTCAGGAACCAAAAGGACTATGGTAAAACTGGAAACTTAGACAAGAAAATAAGTATGTGCAGGTAAGTAGCTGGCAGAAAACCACACTGAGGAGACATGAAGGTGCTGGGAAAGCTGGTGTGGGATAGTGCAGAATAGCGAATAGATCAGATGGGTAATCCATGCTGGGAGTGATATGATACCCTTGACCTCTACAAGGCAGAATGCCAGAGGCTATGAGTTAATGACTTTACCTTTAAATAAAATCACATTTTGATGCAAAATCTCCCAGGTGCTGTGTGACCTGTTGACAAGGAAATCAATAAGACAACATTGCACAGTAGAGCTTATGGTTGTAAACTCTTATTATTACTAACTCTCAAGGAAAATATGACTGCTGTAACTTAGTCATCACTAATTATTTGCATGACATCTATCTCCTAGAGATTCTACATAGTGTTCACAGGGGCGGGCCCTCTCCATATTGACAGTAGGGAAATTTATACCTTGAAGACCTTCTTCAGCTTTATACCAGAATGAGAAATGTGTGCAGAAACTACATGTCCAGAAGAAGAACATAAGCTGTCCTTCTACACAAGAAGTTCAGTGGCCAGTTTGCTGCTTATTACAGCAAATTATGTCTGTCTCTTGAAGATAAAATCTTAGTGGAACATGCTTCCTTCTGTGTGTTTTATTTTGCTAACACAGTTTTCCCCCTGAGTCTAACACAGCGCAAAATATCCAAGTCATGGTTTTGTAAGGACAGTTTCATGTAGAGTCTTATGACTGGAATACAAGGTAAATACACCTTACAAAACTTGTCTGCAGATTTAAAGTTAAAAATAAGGCTGCAAAACCATATCCTACTGGTGTCTACAGCTCACTGTTTCCACCATCAACATCTCTGTTTTATAGGATTTATAAATCAGCTTGGAAAGTCTTCTCCAGGCTAAATTTTGGCATAGACAGCCACAGCCAAGACTTGGTTTCACTAAAACTCATTAAATATGGTTTGATGTTTTAAATTACACTGAAGCAAGAGAGGAAAAATTCTATTTCTGTGGCTTTCAGCATTTCCTACCCTGCATTCTCATCCTATTTGAATTAAAATGCATCGGAATAACTGTATTGTGGTACCACTTTCTTTTTTTGTGGTGTTGCCATCCAGTCTTTCTGTGGGTAAGACAGTCCCTTTCTAATCTTCAGAATGTGCAGCTCAGCTGTTGAACATGATTGGAAAACATTTCTACTTCAGAAGTGGTTTTCCGCTTTGAAAATGCTGTAAAATCTTTGGCAACCTAATACCATCTGGTCCAACTGAAAGCCCATCTAATTTTTTTCTGCTGACCTCATTGGACTCTGGAAGTGGTTTAAGAACAAATGCCACTTCTTTAGGACTTTTTTATTTAAATTATGATATGGATGACTGGAAGAGGGAATAGCAAATGAAGTCAAGCATTGCTAAACACAGAGTAACCCAAGTGGAAAGAATAAACCATAAATACCCATTCTCTGTGAAAGGCTCTATATTAATTATTGCTACTTGGAGTAGGGATCTTAGAGACACTTCACACTGCTGCAGCCCTTAGAAGGTGTTTAGATGCAGAATGGTTCTTAGGGTTTGTTAGGATAGGAATGCAGATCCAAACCGCCACCACAATTCTGTGTAAATACATATCTGTAGTGTTTCTTGAGAATTGTGTTATCTCAGAATGGATAATTCACCTCAGAAGGAGGGGAAAAAAACCCACACAAAGATGACAAAACATGTGAAAGGTGTTTAACAATTTCTGCAACATGGAAGAACCGTATAAAATAGTCTCTTTAACTTGGCAACGACTGGGATGGACGTGATCAAGGATGTTGAAAACAATGGATGGCATTGAAAAAGTAAGCAGTAAATTATCCTTCTTCCTTTCTTAAAACACACAGAATAATGTACACACATTACAATTATCAGGCAACCTTTTCAAAACCATCAGTGAACTACTTTTTCATATGGAACATAATTAAATTCTCTCAGAAAGTTCTGGAAATTTGAATGAAAGTGCTCAAAAAATGAAACTTTTAAAAATGAAACTATATCAGTTAGGAGTTATTAACTGCAGAGGCAAGTCGTTACACTAGTGACTGCCTGAAGGATTTGCCAGAGGAAAGATTTCACTATAAATCTGTTCTTAGTTATACACTTTCCCTAAGGATCTTCCACTAGCCAGTATCAGAGATAAGGAATTAGCCTAGATGAATTTTGTATCTGGCTCTATACAGCTGTTTTTAAGTCCTTTTCTTATTTTATTTTTAGATTTACGAATTCCAGCTCTGGAAAAAAATGTGTTTAATTAATTAAAGTTTATAGCCTGTGGGAAGGGTAGTCTGTTCTGAAAATCCTACAAGCACACATGAATCTACCAAGAAATATTGGGTTTGGAAAGACTATAGAGATGAGGAGGGTCAATTTTGAGCAATAATGGTAATTAGATGCACCCAGTTATTCGTTCACTTAGCCCTCATTCTACATCTTTGCAGGCAGCTTCTACATCCACACTGAAATCTGCAACCATCCTTGCCATTGGATGGTCGGGATATTGAATGCGAGTAGCTTGTGTATTCCTATTACAAAGTACAGAAATATATACATTTATGTTTGCTCTGGAAGCAGGATCATACCCACAATCACACATTTTAAACCTGATTATTGCTCCTGAAAAACATAACCAGTTTCTTTATCGGGTATGACAAGGTACTAAATTAGTGTTGCCCGCTCTTCAGATGTTACCATCATCTCCAAAAGTCATGTCAATATGGGGAAATCTCACTTTGCACTTAAGAGTAGGAAATGTAAGGGGGCAATTTGTCATGCTGCGGCTGAACAGCTGGAAATGGGGTGCTGAGTCTGGGTTTCCTCAATACTAAATGAAATCATGAAGTCAGCGAGTTGTTATCGACTCTACTTCGTGAGACTGTTGGAGGTGCTTTCTTTCTATCCTTTGAGGAGAAATAGGCACCAACTCATGTTTAGGATCCCCAATGAATCTTGAAACTGGTCATCTTAATCTAAGTCAGCAGCTAGATATAATCTTAAAGCAAAAAAGGAGATGGTTAATTCATCTGAAATGCTTTGTTCTTCTTAGCAATTGTCTTTTAGTTTTTTCTTTTCTTTTTTTTTTTATAAAAATCCAAAGCGTATGCATAAAACCTGTTTTTCATCAGAAAAGCTCATTAGCTAAAAATTGGTTTAGACCTGTTCTGTGAAATATGTTCCTGAAGAACACTTGTACAAGGTTTTTTTGCCATGATCTTAGTTTCTTATTTAAGAGCATACACTGTTGTTATATTTTTTAAAGAAGGAACCCTTCAACACATCAGAATTTCTAAACTTCTCTGTGAGAGTTTTAGGCAGACATTGTCAGGTATTGTGCTGGTTACATTCAGTTAGAATGTAATGTAGAGATTTTACATGGTGGTGACAACACACATTAAAGTTTTTTTGCTGTTGGTCTAAATACTATTGGGCTTTTTTTCCCTAAACCATCACAAAGTCAAAGTAATGAATTGCTAGACATGACAATTGTATGGCCTTTTGTTATTGCAGAGGACAAAAAAAAAAAAAAGGATGTATTTTGTTTAATAGTTGCTGTGCGCTCTACCAATAATTATTAAAAGACGCAGTCAAATACCAACATGACCTGAAATGCTTCATTGCATTCTGCTACAGTACTTGCAGTTTGTGCTTTAAAACTATATTCATGAGGTTTTAAACACTGCACCCAACTAATTTTTGTGTGAGAGTGTTCCCCAAGGAAAACTCAGACACTGCAGTAAGTGATGTTATCAGACAGTTGACAGTGCTGTTGATCACACCATTCTCTCTATGTAGTGTAGAGGGCTGCCTCCTCAAAATTGTTGTGCAGGTGCAGGGAATAACTAAGAGTATGACTCTGTGAATGGAGAGAGTGTCATGTAACAGGAAACTAAAATAGAATCATATCCTCATATTGATTGCAGAGAACTCTATGACTTCATAGATAAAGAGTGGGGTGTGGAAACAGCTATTTGAGCGGTTACACAAGTTAATGCCTGTCAAAGACATCAACAATTTTCATTCTTTATGTTATTGGTAGGCACCTAAAGGTCTCCCAGTGGGACTGTGAATCTTGTGAAATTAGTACACATCTGTTGAATGTATGTTGCCGAGAGGTCTCTGGAACCTCTCTGTAGACTACCCAGTGTCTGCAGATCATGGGCTGAAAATCACAGTCTATCATCCAAATCTGAAGAAATTCAGAATGGAAATCAAAATGAAATTTCTAACTGCAAGAAAACTGTGATTGGGTGTCAGAACCTTCTAAGAAAAGAAGCGGTAGCATGGATCCTAATTGGCCCCCAAGTTTGGCTGACTTATGAATGAGATGACAAAAGCCCTAGGAATTTAAATTCAGGACTACTGTATAACTATGTTTTCCTGTATATGACTTCTACATGTTCCTATAAAAAAAGAAAAAAACGAGATCAATATTGGAAGTCTTTTACAATTTAGCTGAAATTTTTGAACATTTATTAGACCTCAAAATTATTTTGCAGGCTCCTGAATATTTCCCGGGGAATTTTAGATTAAAATTGAGACATGGCCACACATTTAGAGCTCTTTTAGTGAAGATCCATGGATATATGGTAGCAAGCTGGAGCTCCTGTACCTCTAGGCTGAGCCTACGGGCATATGCAGTAATTCTGATGATTTTGAAAAGCATCAGTCATGACACAGATTTGGATGGACCTACTGTATGGTCCTACTTGGACTTGTCCTACCATACATCCTACTTGGATGGTCCTATACTGTACTTTCCAGTTCTAGGTAACATTCACTAGTTTTATACACTGAGATACATGAATATTAAACCACAATAGATCTGGATTAAATTGTAAACTACAGACTCGAATGAAATTAAGAAATGTTTGGAAGATTAAAAGCAAAAGTTCTTTGAGAAATCCCCACCTACTGCATGAGATAGAGCAGCTGAACATGGTCTGATTTTAGTATTACTTATATTTTGAGGTAAAAGCAGTTTGTCTTAAATAATTCTGAGTACGATTTATCTAACCCCTTTTTTTTCCTAAATAAAGAGATTTGAGCATTGGATGGACTGAGTTACCCTCCCTCACCATGTCACCAACTGTAACTTCCTTTATAACTGTTAAGAAAATTTTCATGTGGTTCTGCAATATATTTTCAACATATTAATTGTTTCAATGGAAAACTTCATTAGGTAAACACATTTTTAACACATGAAATATATTCTTTCAAGGCCGTTGTGCTGCTGGCTTGAGCCCTGTTGCATTTTTAAATTCAAACAGCCTGGGATGAGGCTTTTTTCCTGAATTTCTATTCTCTTGAAGGCAGTGCCTGAAGTCCACTCACTTCAAGGGAAAAAGACCTGGCACCAGAGAAGAAGCTTGGCTAAAGTGCCTTTGCCTGCCTTTCCTGGATTGTGTTCCCTGTTTTGCAGATAGTTTGTCACCTCTTACGGATTTGTCTTCTTAGGCACAATACACAAACTTTATATTTCCGTTATGTGGCTAAATTGTTACTGATGACAATTAAGCTAACTTATCTTACTCTTTTTCTGACTAAGCTGGAGTTCGGGGACACAGGAATGTCACACAAGGCCTGAGCTCCTGGAAAACATCTGTTACCTTTGAGGCAGACTGGTGGAGTGCAGTGCATTGACTCACTTTTAGTATTGAGCCAGAAAGGGCGACCCATATTTTTAAAATATCATATATTCCTGTTTGGCCTCTAGGAAATATTTCTGCTTCAGCAGAGTCAGGTAATTCAGATAACTCCCTCTTCTTCCCTTCTTCCACCTGTCCTAGGAAGTAGGCAAAATTTTTTCGTCAGATTAAAGGATCTCCCTTCATTCTCACAGCATCAATACTAGGAGGAACGGGGCATCTGCTTCCTTGAAAAGTATCCTGCACACTGGTGCTTAAAGCCTGGCTGTGGGAAGACATGGCTTTTTATTTCCTTGGACTGAGGTGGAAATTAAAGTTATGTTAGCTGTCTCCTGGCGTATTGATCTAGAGGCTGCTGCTGTTGGAAGGCTGCTGATGCGCACTTTTTGCATAGATGACCTTAGTGATAAGTGTACTCAAGCAGAGCCCCTCTGCAGCCAGCAAGTCTTGCTTGATTCCCATGCACAGGAGCTGTGACTTTGCAGCCCTTTGGCTGAGAAATCTATCTAGGGGTAAGGAAAGTAGGTTTGTTTCCTTTGATCTTGTTCTGCTTTTCTTTCTGCTTTAACCCAGTAATTAGCCAAGGTAAAGTATGTAATCTGTTCCTGGAAAAAACAGAGACTTGACTGAAATGGTTTTCTGCTTTCGAGGTTTACAATGCAATGAGAAACAGCTCTGTAGCTGCAACCCTCAGAGACATCCTCAGCCATGCAAAAGACAGGTTAAAATGCAGACAAAACAGTTCCTGTAGATAATCTTGGCTTGTCCTATTAATGCCATCATTCTCAACAGGGATGTTAGTGCTCTCCCAGAGCTCATGTAGACGCACAGGTATTATGCTCTGTTGTGTGAGATGGTTGTCTAATGGCTGTCTAACTTTAAACAGTAGCCAATGCTGATGGCTGCAGTGCCAAATTCCTTTTAATTCAGTGTCTGCTCTCTAAAAGTCAAAGATATTGTTTCTTTCCCATGACATCTTGTGAGGCTAATGCCAAACAGATGAGGTTGCTCAGGGCCTTGCGCAGCTGAATTTTGAATATCTTCAAGCAAATTCCTCCACCTCTCTGGGCTTCTGTGTGAGCGCTTGTCAACCTTCATAATGGGAAAATATTCTTTCTCTCTAACTGGATAACAACTTGTGTCTGTTGCCTTTTGTCACAGAATCACAGAAGAACAGAAGCACAGAACAGTTGGGGTTGGAGGAGCCTCTGGAGATCACCCAGTCCAACCCCCCTGCTAAAGCAGGTTCACCTAGATCAGGTTGTGTAGAAATGTGTCCAAGCAGGTTTTCAATATCTTCAGAGAAGGAGACTCCATTTGTCTTCACGAGGAGGTGCTTGAACAGTGCACCATACAGAAGCACCTTGCTCTGTTTCACTTAAATCCTCTCTCTATGTAATTGTGGACAACATTAACATCTGCCTTAAGGCTTTTCTGCTGAAAACTGAGCTAATCAAATTCCCACATTCTCTCATTGACAATCAGATACGATAGATGCTTGTCCAATAACAGGATGGCACAAGAATATATAAAAAGAATAGCAGTTCTAAAAGGGCTCTGAACAGGAGGACTTGTCCCTCCCTTTTTCACCAGATCAAGACAACTATCTCTGTGCCATTTCTGGAAGATTTGATCTACTTTGTTCTAAAAGATTATCCTGCAGTGGTGTTTTCACTGTCTCCCTAAATGCTTGAGTCCGTGATCAGTCTCAGTCTCAGTCTCAGTCTCAGACTCAGTCTCCTCTTCCTTTAGCGTAACAATTCAGTCAACAACTTGATAACTCTCAGTTCTCTTTTGGTCCAGCTGGACCATATTTTTCTTCAGTTAAGGTGTCCATAACTGGATACAGTGTTCAATGGAGCAGAAAAGCTTGTTTATGTCTCCCAGTTGGTGTGTGTCTCTGCAAGCACTTTTCGCATTTCTGAGTCTTTTGCTAATTCTGGGGATCCAGCCAACAGGCAAACTGTCTGCTTTGAAAATATCGGGATGTGAATGAGTGGCAAATCCTTGCTTTAGGGAAAGGAAAATCTATATCTTAATGCTTTGAAGTTTTTGATGAGTAAGAATGTCGTGGCCAACTGTATAGAGGGGTCTCAACATAGTAGGAATCAGACTAGACTCCCCTATGCAACCAGCCACTGCAAATCTGTCTCCATCTCTGCTTTCTTTCTTCTGGTAGATATAAGGATGTGTTACCCTCTCTTTAGCATTCTGATGTACAAAATATGAGGCTATCACTCAGGAGAGTTTGTCATTCTCAGAGGATTATAAGGTTTTATCTACGCTGATGATAAATTTAGGAGCCTTTGGAGGATTTGGTTTAGAACAGTTCCTTGCAGCCTGACAGAAGTTTATGGAAGCTTCTATGTCCGTCCTCAGATCTTTTTTTTACTTGATAGCTTATTTGCTACACTAAATGCTACTCTTAACAAGTCCAATTTTCATCATGATCTCTCACCAAATGTACTTGCTACAAAAATCCTCTATATTTAGTTACAAATTTAAGAGCTAATGCTTAAATAAAGAAAAAAAAATCAAAGAAAAAATAGAAAAGTGAAGTTTAGAAATAAATTTTTAATCTTTTGTTGGGTTTTCCTCGAACTTGCCTGCAATATTTGAAATACAGTTTCTACGTGACAGCTGCTTATCTTGCATCTCTAGTGTGTATAGCAGGCTGCAGGATTTAAGCTGAATCATGCCTAATAGTTTCAATTTTTTTATAGGATATGTGTGATCACGACTGATGTAATCAAAGACAGTTCACAGGAGGCACAGGCTTGTTCACAGATAAAGCTTCTTAACTTTACACAACCAAGATTTTTTTACTCTGGGAACTTGAAGTCAGGCAATTTCTTACAAGCATTTAAGAAGATGTCCTTGATTTCAAGAACCATGACTCACAGGGGGACTGTTTTTCTAGAAATGCTTTAACCATCCCCCAACTCCTGAATTACAGAGTGGGGAGTTGATTTTGGTATATATATATATGAATAAAAATTCTAAAATATTTTTTATTTGAAAAATGGTGTTTATTTTATGTAAAACTTTAATTTAGACCTAGATTTGATAATGCTGTCATATCAGATATGCAACTTGAAAGAACACAGTTTCTTGTCAGGTGAAGATTTTAAAGGTCCGAGGTCAGGAAAGTTTATGAGTTTGTATAAAATTTTGGGAATCTAGCCAAATCTGTAATGTAAGCCTGGCCTTTTAAAGCTCGCTGAATTGTATTATTAACCTTGGAATAAAAAAAAAATAGGATCATTTTAAAATCTTACTTTTATAATTAACATGCACAAGTGATAGAAAGCAAACAGCAACCTTCCCCTGGACACCTACTTCTCATTTGCACATGCTAATTACTTACATTTGCATACACATATGAAAACAGAGCACTTTCCCCATTAGTACTGATCACATTCCTCATTAAGTTAAGTAAATACCCCCAAAATACAAACACAGTTGGAGCTAAATTTAACATTATTCTACATAGAATGAGAATCATGCTTTCTTCAGGCTTTTTGGCTATCCAGGATAGTAACTTTCAATGAAAAAAAAAAACAACTGCATGCTTTGATGTTGGAAATAATTCAAACTCTGGCCAGGTCACCTCCTGACTCTGTTATGGTTCTGGTCTGCAGTGGTCAGATGTTGGAAAGCTGAGCAGCTGCTGGCACAGGCTGCTTGTCTGCACTCAGCTAATGTAATTTCCTCTGTGGGAATTGTGAACACAACTCCGTTCAGCCCAGAGGGCTCAGCAGTCCTCCCCCATTCTAAACACATTGGTAGGGTTTGGATGGGAGAGTGAGAATAAAGATTACATTTCTGCCGGGAAGTTAAGATGGACTTTGCCTTAATATAGGTGCTAGTTTGTTGGTGGGTTTGGTTAAGGAGCGCAGAGATAGGCTTAAAGATAGGCTTAATAAAGCATTGTAAAGTCATTTAGACTACTACTACTACAAGCTTCTTGCTGATGAAAAATCAGCTCAAGAGATCATGGATGAAAAGGGCATCACACCACGATGAATATTTAGCTTAAACCCACAGTTTACATTAGAAGATGTTCAGGCTGGACATTAGGAAAAAATTTTTCACAGAAAGGGTCATTGGGCACTGGAACAGTCTGCCCAGGGAGGGGGTTGAGTCACCTTCCCTGGAGGGGTTTAAGGCACGGGTGGATGAGGTGCTGAGGGACATGGGTTAGTGTTTGATAGAAATGGTTGGACTTGATGATCCGGTGGGTCTCTTCCAACCTGGTTATTCTATGATTATATGATTCTAAGATTAATACCTAAATATGTTATGTGCTGTACTGTAAGCCTGGCCTTTTAAAGCTCACTGAATTATTAACCTTGGGATAAAAAAAAATATAGGATCATTTTAAAATCTTACTTTTATAATTAACAGGAGAGGAATTTCAGTATTGAGATGCAGAAATAATGGACAGTATCTTGAAATAGTCACGTTTCTTTTATACAGCTGGCTATGCAAATTCTACTTTATTTCAGCTCTAGTAGCTGATCTGTGAAACACAAAAAATAACTTAATCAAAATACTTATTGTGGAGGCAAGGTCAATTGAACAAAATTGCTAGGGTACATGAAGACCATAATGGAGAATAAGAAAGAAAATTACACAGACCTGTATAAATCAAAACATCCTCTCACCTTGAATGCCATGTGTAGTTCCAGCCTCCTAAACTCAGAAGTTGACACAACAGAAATGGAAATGATTCTGCAATTTGTAGCAACAATTATTAAAAAATGAGACCATTCACCTTAGAGAGGAAAAAATTAGCTAGACCATGATAAATGTATATAAATAAGCAAGCTGTACAGATGTAGTAACTGCAGAGGTCTGATCAGCACTTTCTTAAAACGTTAGAACAAAGAGTATTTCCTGAAATAGAAAGGTAACAAATGTTAAATCCAGAAGAAAAATAATTTTTGCAGCAAAATAATAATTAAACTTTGTATTCCATTGCTACATGATATTGAGTTGAACACCAATCTGGTAAACTCAAAGAAATTCTTTAATAGAGGTAACCAACCTGGGATTCCAACAGATTTGTATCCTATATCTCTCATTTTCCCTTATCTCACTGCTGTCTTTCTTACCTGCTCGATTAAGAAAATGGTCAGTGTGCTGGACAGGACACACATACTAATAAGTCAATGCCTATTTCATTAAGGGATGAGATTAACATGTTAACAAAACCTTCCTCCTTTTTATTCTTTCTAAAAATGATGGTGGATCTTGAGAGCTTGGAGACTTGTCTGATTGAAACTGAGTTAGATATTCAAAAGAGAAACAGACAGATAGGTTATTAGATCAAAATAAATGAGGATAAGAGAGTTCTGCTTTCCCTAGAGAAACGTAATTTATCCTCGGCTGCAGTTAAATTTTCATCCTGGAGCAGCTTCTAAGGAGAATGTTCCCAGAACACCACCGAATCTGGGATATTGTGAAAGATTTTGTGAGCATTTCCAGTATTGGCTGTGTACTGAAGTCAGACAATGCTCCAGCACTGGCTGGATGTGGAGCCAGGAATATGCCATCAATGAGGACGACTCTCCTTTTGCCCCCTGCTCAGCTTCAAAGCCAGCTGGAGGGGCATGGTGGGAGATGGAGAGCCATGCCTGACTGAATGCTGAGGCAGAGGATCAGTAAGTTTGCTGGGGGAAATCCAGGGCTGAAGCCCAAATTTGACATATAGTAACTTGAAAAAGTTGCAGAGCAGAGCATTAGGAAATTTTGCCCATGTATTTCTGTTTATTGGAAAGATCATGTGTCATGCTAAACTTGCTAAATCCTTCCTAACTACAGGAGTTGTTCTCTCCAGTACTTGAGGGTGTTTACTTTATATTCAGAAAAGCTTTTTATTTTCTCAGACATTTTTTCATAGAAATGAGGATGTTTTGTTTCTGATAATCTTTTTTCAGCTTACAGTGCTAAAAGAGCATAAGCTGTTTCAAGAGAGAGAAGAGCACGTACTTTCAGTCCAACATCACTTAACTGGGATCAAACAAAACTATGTGCAAGCTATCTTCATCTCTTGGAGACATTTCACTATCTCTACACGTGTTCTTTACAGAAGTGCAGGAGTTTGGAGAATAAAATGCCTTCTGCCATCACACACAGGCCAAGATTCTTCAAAATCAGAAAAAAATAAAAAAACAAAACTTTTCTGAGCTGTGGAGAATCTTGTGTAAACAACCTATGTTTTGGCCTCATCCTACTATTACTTCCAGAAAGCGGAGCTGAAAGATTGAAGTGGTATGTTTTGATCCAGAGCCCCCTAGTTTGCACAGAAAACTTCTCCATTAATGGTCCTTAGGCCTAACTTGAAACAACTTCAGGAAGTCGTTGTACTTTAGAAAGGCGCGTTGTATCTTTTTGATCCAGTTTTACTGTAGGAAGCCAGTAACAGATTGGGTGCTGTGATAGGACTTGAAAAGCAAGTGTTGTCGGGGTCCAGGGAAAATGATTTTCATGGAAATGTCCAATTTGTTGCAACTGAAAGCATATATGTTTAATAAATTTAAAAGTATCTGTGCTCTTACTGAATATGTGTACAGTATCTGTAAACTTACTGAGGCAATCCTTTTGTGAGAATTACGTAGAAAAACCACAGAAATGAATGAGTTTCACTAAGAGGTCAGAAATATTTGCAGCTTATTCAAGGGAGATTCAGAAGCAAGACTTTGTAGTGGGAGGTGTAGAAATGTTTCCTTGAAATTCTCATTTCTCTGTCATTTTAGGAAATGGGTGTGTGTGCCAAAGTATCTCCTTGTTCTTCTGATGTTTTTATCAGATCCATGTGAAAGGCGGTTGGTTCCAGCCTTGAAATGCAAATTTGTCTTACACTGCTCTTACTGCCAGTAGGAAGACTAAAAATACATATGTAATGATGTTCATGGAACGCTTGCAAATGCCTTTAGATGATGATCCCAGCTTTTTTCTGTTATCCAAAATAGTGTTAATTTCACAGGCTCATTTTTGGCCAAAATGTATGGAGTTGTATTTATTTGGAAAATTCTTCTGAGAATAAAGTGACTTAACTATTTATTAAGCTTACATCTGGTTTCATGATTTTCTTGTTACTTTAAACATTCTTTGCAGTATTAGAAACCCAAAACAACCCACAAGCCTAGTAATTCAGGAAGGCTTATAATAGAGGCAGATTTATTTAATTTTGTTGAGCAGAGAAAAATGAGAAAAGTAATGAATAAGCTAGAAAAAGGAGCATAATCATCATAACCATAGGTAGTTGTTACAAAGGCTTCTGACTAATGACAACAGAGACTTAGAAATTGGGGACATTTTATGTCTGGTGCCTAAAAGTATGGATGTAGGAAAGTACACAAAAGTAACTATTTAAAGCTTGGAGTCAGGAAAATGTTTCTGCTAAAACCATATTTAACAACTGGCCTGAGAAGAGGCAGAAATAAATTGAGTTATATAGCCAAGATGATGTTTTTTTAAGGAAAAATTTCCCTGTGTTTATTCTTATGGGAACCAGGAGCACTCAGACTGTCTGAAAACCAGACATATTAAAGATTTTGATTCCATTAACTTAGAAGGACAAGATGGGACACATTTGGGCTCAATGCCATGTTTTTAAATAAAACTGTAATTGTCAAATTCATCTTGCCCAACTTCAAATACCCAATGTGGAAGTTTCTATTTGACTTGCTTGTCCACTTTGCCTTCAACAAATGGAGAGAAAAGGCATGACAGGGAATGAGTCATCTCATCCTTGAGTAGGTATCTAAAACTGGTCACATGAATCTTCCCCCACAAGGCCATATTTCTCTTCATGCCTCTAAAAGTGTAGGATAGATATCAGCACCACAGATGTCTGAAATTTGAAGAGATACATCTTGTCCTGGATACTGAAACCCGAGCACCAACCTGTGAACATTTTACTTCCATTTTTATTATTCCTTTCACCACTTTTAATGTATGATATGGTGATGCCCCTTTAATGATTTCTTTTTCATGGTGTTCACAGGTGGAAAAGATTTATGCTACTTGGTAAATTTAGCTTCATATTTGATGCAATAAAAAAAGTGAAAGTGCACTTAAGGGTTATAAAGAATCTTGGCTCTCAAACCATAAAATTTCTGCAGTGTGGGTATTTCAGGTGTCTTATTGGTGAAGGTGCTTAAACTAACCTAAATGGTCATTGATGACAGGAAATCAGCATCAATAGTATAGATCAATAGTATAGTTAATCTATGTGTCGTCTGACTAGCAGTTAGAGGTTAAATACCATAGGCAAGGATATCAGGTAATGGTACACAAAGAGTTTTGA
The DNA here is from genome assembly GCF_032191515.1 of Phaenicophaeus curvirostris. Classification (NCBI taxonomy): domain Eukaryota; kingdom Metazoa; phylum Chordata; class Aves; order Cuculiformes; family Cuculidae; genus Phaenicophaeus; species Phaenicophaeus curvirostris. The sequence goes on from NC_091395.1 coordinate 74,725,821, forward strand.
GAAATACCACATACAAAACTCTGTAGAAATAGTCTTTAAGGTAAAGCTAATAAAACAGATAATGTAGTTAACCTGGAGTGATTCAAGGTGAAATTCAATTCCCAGAACATTCTTGGTCCTTTGACAAGAGCACATTTTACTATTGCAACTACAGTTTCTAAAAACACATGTCTATACCCCTCAGACTTAAAACAAAATATACTTTTATAACTGGCTGAAAAAAGGGATTTAAAATTATATACAGTATCAACAGGAAAATAAAAAAGTAACTGAAATGCTTAACAAAATTACAGGTTTTTAATGAGAATCAACTCAGCTTCATTTTAAATTACTATAGAGCCTGAAGGTCATTTCAGTCATCAGACAGTCATGATTTATTCCCTAGAAACTAATAGGCACACTCCAAAGCTAAACAGAAATGAAAGATTTGGAGCATATTACAGTGTTACATATTGGCACTTAGGAGGAAAGCTTGCATGAAAGCAAATGACTCTTTTTTTAGCTGTAGAATGGTAATTGTTTGAAGACCAATAACAAAGAAAACCAACCTAACAAAAAAGCAGCAATCCATTTCTGAAATATAATGCAGCAACAGGATAAGAAATGAAATTGAGCAATGAAAATACATCTGCCGAAGACAGAATAAGACAGGAGGGAGAATTTATAGCCCTGTGCTAATTTTGTGATCTCAGACCCTGAGCTGGATGGAAGAATGACAAGAAAGGACCTTATCTAATAGACGTGACAGAAGCAATGGGATTGAAAGATGATAATCTTCATCTGAACTGCCACCAAAGATTCATATCCATAGAGTTAGATGCTTAACTTTTTCATAAAAGTGAAGTGTTTGCACTTAATATATTTAGAAATTAGAACCAGGAGGAGCTTCTCCTTCTGTCTCAGCCTCTATAGATTTTTGGCATAAACTAGATGTCTTAAACATGCCACAGAAATCAGGTAAGTGCATGCTGAGCCTCTTTGCTCATTCATTACTACACTGAAAGAGATTTAAATGTGTTTGTAAACAGTATTTTATGGGCTTATACATTTGCTGTGCTTCAGAATTATGCAAGTCACATGATCTTCTACATTTACTCTTGCAGTGTGTTCAAACAAGATCTAGCAGGGTTACTAAGGGGATGGGAGGCCCACTTGCTGAAAAAACATTAGGGTAAATGATTCACTATCTGGCAGTTGGCTCTTTAAAATCATAGAGCAAGAGGGAATCAGTCAGCTTTACCAGTATTTAAACCTCAGCCTTTTACTTAATTCAGTGGATGTAATTTGGTCTCACTTTTGCTTAAGCTTATGAAAATCCCAAGGAGGCTGTTAGGATGCATGCAGCATGGCTCTGGGGGCAGTTTTGCCTTCAACTCTTTGATCCTCTCTCTCTTCTTGTAAGGTCAGCCTAGCCAAAAGCAGCTCAACTTCAACATTTTCTAGCTTGATCTATGGCATTGTGCACTTAAAAATTCATGTTGGACCTAAAATCAGTATTGTCAAAACTGAATTTTTAACTTTCTCCCTATCAAACACACTCTGTTTCTTCAGCTATGGGGAACTTGAGTGTTCCTCTTGGTTGCCCTGTTGGGTAGATTTGGAGTGACTCTGGCTCATCTCTGAGCCCCCCCAGCATAGCCAGATTTTAAGGGCTTAGGAGAATACAGTGTCTTTAGGATTTGGCTTGCCTGCAGGGGAATTCTCTTGTTCAGGTAATTTCTATCTCACACCTTCATTTCCTCCTCTTATCCCTGACAACCTCTTCTTCGTGTGTGTATATCCTTTTAAAATATAGGTGAGGTAACTGTTCCAGTAGTTCATCATCTAGAAGATTAAGGCACCTTGTCCCCGTTTTGCATTCCTTCACTGGAAATCTCCTGCACAGTGTTCAGTACAAAGCCCTTGTGCACTTTCACAGACCTCCATGGCCTTTCCCAACCGTGCTGATGGTCTCCTGTGCCTATTGAGGGGCAGCCATGCAGATGGAGTCTAGAGAGTTCATGATTGTCTATTAAAAATATCACTTACTTGTTTTCTTCCTTTCTTCTACTCAGTCCCTTAACTAGAGATGGCAGAGTAGACTAGGTGACTTCCTCAACTCCTTTCCAATCCCATTTTCTGTAATTCTGTAGGTAAAACCCACAATCTTTTCTTAGAGCAAGTTCACTAGTTCACATTTTGCGTGAAATCCCTTTGTGGTGCCACTGATGAGAAACGACCCAGCATTGTTAATGATTAGGCAGAGAGTTTAATGCTGCTGCTTCTCTTAAGGCTTATTAGATTGTTTGATGTCTCTTTCTGTCTCCTACATTCTAAAAAGTCCCAGGCCTTAACTCTGTGGCCACAACTCCCTCGTAGTCAGATATTTCCACAGTACCCAGTGAATGATAAGGATCTGAGTGAAGATAACAGTTCTGAGCAGACACGATTTGAGGCTTCACACCAATTATGCATAAAGGTGAAAGATTCTATCCTTTCCAGCACTAAGAATTTCACTCTCACTGAACTGTAGCTTTTGTGGTTTATAATAAGTCACTAACCCAATCAAAGAATGAGTGTGTGTTGCATAAAGTAACAGAAATGACACAGATTAACAAAATGAATCTGGGAACTAAATATCTTTATCAAGTACTGATGGTCAAAATGGTAGAAAATATATCTACCGCTCTTCTTAGGAGTGTTTGTGGTGTTTGCCACATTTAACACTGGAATATTTGTTGTGTAAAAAGAAAACCCCACTAACAATGAGTGAATGCAAGAACTGAATATTCATAGAATCATAGAATCATAGAATAACCAGGTTGGAAGAGACCCACCGGACCATCGAGTCCAACCATTAAACCCATTACTTTTAACCCATTACTTTTGAGAGGAAAAGACTTATAATCACAAGCAACACAATCAGGCACAGATCTGGAATATGGGCCTGATGGAACCCTATTTGGGTAGATCATTAGTGTTATTTTGCATCCTCATGTCTGTTTAGGCACAAAGAACTTCAGCTCACGACTGCGAGTGAGACTTGGGAGCAGAATTCACCTTCCTGCTCTCTTTCGCATAGATATAAATGCTGCGATCAATTATACAGTATCCAGACTCTTTGCTGGCTCATTTCTCTCCCAGTGAGGAATCACACTCTCCAGAAGTTCAGTTCTTCTTTAACTTCTCAGAAGCTGGGGCAACGCATTATCTAATGGAGATTACATACCTTCAGCGTGTCTGAAACTATGAAATTAATTCAGCCATCTGAGATGTGTGATTACTTCTGCATAACCATATTGCTTGAGGCATCCCGCTGTCTTTATTGCAAACTCATTCTCACAGTTATAAGGAAATCACACATATTTTGCATTGTGAATGTGACTAAATATTTTTTTATTCCTGACTTGGAATCAAAAAAATACCAAATAGTTGGCTGGTTCACCTCAGATCAGCTGGTGTCACGATAGTGAGCAAAGGCATTAAGGTATGGAATGGAGAAAAAAAAAAAACGTTGCCTCCAGGTAAGGTAAAGGTTCAGAGTGGTGTGACTTGTTTAGCCATTGACTAGTTAGAAGAGAGGAGTGCAGAGACTCCTGGCAAGGCAGTGAAACAGATGGACAACTTTGCCCGAACCAGAACTTTTTCCTCTTGAAGAGAGAAATGCTGGAGAATCTGTGATGAAGGAGGTATAAATGAATATTCTAGGAAAGCAATGGGATTTGGCTGTAACTTTAGCTAGTGTGAACTGGAGACTAATGGAGCAGAAAATCAGTGACTGGATCTATTGCACTCTTCCTATCTCTCCTTAAAGCAAGGTGGTTTAGAAAATTGCTGTTGCCCCTGCCCAGGTCTTTGAATCTGCGTGATTATTGGACAAGTCAGTGATAAAGCAATGAAAGGATATATGGATTCCAGGATATATGGAGCATATGTGACAAGACAAACTGGGACACTACATTATACTTCGCAAATGTATTCCTAGTTTTACATAAAACATTTGCTACTAAAAGAACCATTTGAAGAAGGTAGCCCAGACTGACTGCAAATTAGGCAGATAATCACCTCTTTGGGTCCAGGTTCAACCCTTGTGCAAGCTAGGACATCTCTTTTGCACACCAACACTAGGTATGCATCTGACACCCAAGTTGTGTGATTTCACTGCATCCATAGCACTCAGAAACATTATTTTGCTGCCATATAGCATTTTATTGCTCTTGGGCTGCTAAAGGATTATCGGTATTCCAGGTGATTTGCAGAGAACTGCAATAGCATTCTTTCACTGAGCCCTGCGCATGAGATAATGATGAAAACATGTTTCAGGCTGGAAATATGTCTCCTATCTCTTATCCAGTCAAAAGCAATTCTATAGCAGTGAAATACTGTACTACGAGATGGATTTTAATCTCCCTTACACCAATGGAAATTAGAGAAAGTTCAGGTAGAATCAGTAGAGTTACAGCAACATAAAAAAATAAATAAATAAATTCCTTTTACAGCTGTGCATGTAGGGAGAGAGGCTTTTTTTCCAACTAAAGAAGTATTGAAAGGCAGAATTCTCTGTCCTCATATCTTTGTCCTGATATATGCTGATGAACTTCAGGTAGAATGAATCAAGACAGGGTGAAGCACAAAGGACATCAAGTAAAGTTGACAAGAAGTAGGTGGTGACAACAACGACACTGAGACAGAAAGGATTTAGTGGTCATGGCACTAGTATATGGAGGAAGATAAAGGCAGGGGCAGTCAGCAAAGGAGCAGGAATAGAATCAGCAAAAGACAAAAGGAATGAAAGGAGTAGCTCCACGATTAGAAAAGGAAAAACCACTCAGAGGTATTTGTTCCCATTACAGCATGTGCTCGGTTGCCACTGCAGTACAAGAGGACTGTGTCCTCACACCTGAGCCCTTCTAGCAGGAAGGATATTTGCTGTGATCTGTATTGTCAGGTAGTTACATGGCCCCCATTGCCATCATCTTTGATGGCAGAGGCAGTGCTAAAATTCAAATTGCTGTGTGCAGCTAAAGTGACGCATTTTGCACAGCAGCCTCACCACGTTGGTTAATCAACAGGGGGAAGGTTTCACCCCACAACCCTAGGGCAGGCTGATAGGGGGGCTGGTGAGATGAGAGGCTGGTCTTGTGACTCCATCACTTTATTTCTACTACTAATACCGTACATGAACTTTGCACTATAATTTACTCCTTTAGCCTGTGTCAAAAGATGGTTTTTCATAAGGTCAGTGGCATTTTTCAAAGAGCAGACCATCAATATTTGCAGGATACTGCTGCCACATCCTGAGCACACATCTAGATTTTATCCTCAGCCAAGCAAATGGGTGCTCAGAGCATTTCTGAACCAATATGAGGGGAAAAATAAAAAATATAAAAGGATTTCTGTGTGCTTTTGAACTACTTGGAGAGTTCCTTCCGCTAACAGATTCAAAGCTTTGGAGACAAAATGCACAAAACTTTGCTGAATAGGGATAAAAGACTCTTAGATTCAATGCTTTCACCCAGTTGAGAGCATCCTATGGCAGCTTTCTGACAACACTCTGGTGTTATCATTTAGTGGCTCTATAAAAAAGTCTCTAAAGCCATGGCCCTGCTGACTGACACACGCTTCCAGAGAGAACAAGCTGCCAGCTCCAAGCATATGTTTGGCCCAGAGGACTGATAATTATCATTTCTCTCTTGAAGCACCCAGAAGCTGTGATCATGGTCCAAGACCCCCACTGAGTTAGGCGTGTTCACCCACCCCAAAGGATAAAATTTTACTTTTTTATAAGATAAAGCTGGCAAATTCTGGCTCTTCTCTAGCAGAACATCTTTTTTTTGGTATTTTTGTGTTTGCTTAAATGTGAACAGTTGTAGAGTACTGTAAGGCAGGCACTCATCCACGGGTTCTCACCTGTCCTTTGCAGAAGGAACTATTTGAAAGATTTCACCTTGCAAGACCAAATGCTCACCTCTGCTACCCAAATGAAAGTCTTTTCTTTCTCCTTTACAAGTAAATAGTTTTCAGCATGGATGTTTCAGGTGTAGAATATCAAGAATAACACCAACAAAGCTTAAAAAATGTGGACAATATCCCAGCTAGGTGGACAGAGTGAAAAACAACCTTCTGCTTTTTTGTTCCTGCTTTTAAATTCCGCCAACTGCCCCCAAATCTGTTCTGACAGCTGGGTACGAGCAAGCTAAATCTGGACACATGTTTCTCCAGCAGCAGTTCTTTATCCTCAGCTGCATCCTTTGTCCTGACCATTACTCTGGCCATGCAGATTTTTAGGATTGCAGCCACAGCTCTCCTGTGATCACGGTGACCTTGGGATTATTTTGTACTGACTACAAGCTGCAAAACAGCTACAGTACAGCTGAGGATGAGGCCCATGAACTTGGTCAGTGCAACGATTTACATTTGGTATGAGCGTCACCCAGCTCCAAGCAAAGCTGTGCCAGAACAGTGGTGAGAGCTGCATTGCATTTAAATGAGAGCTTGAAAAGCATTTTGAGCTTTTCAGATGGTAAAGACATCTGCATTAACAACCTTAGTTCATGTTTATAAAAGGCACATATCTCTAAGTACCAGTGCACAATTTTAAGTTCACCAATAGCATGTAAAAATCAAGACGATACAGTCTTGGCCACTGATCTGTTGAATCTATTACCAAAAGGAACCAAAAAAAACACCTCAAGAAACCATTCAGCACAGATGACTTCAATGAGACTGGTCTCATCTCCTGCAGCAAGTTAATTTCCCACAGAAAATAATTGACAGAGAATGACAGTTACAACCCCTGTATGTGAGAAAGAGACTGTCTCTGTATCTCAAAGCATATTTTTATGAGATTCTGGAATGGAGCTGAGCTGGGATAATTGTTGATGGAGACACTGAGAGGCACTGAAAGTACCAGCAGGCATTTTTTACTAAACCCTAGAAATTCTTAAAATATAAGACACAGCATGAAAGGAGAAAAAAAAAAAAAAAAAAAATGAAAAGAAAAAAAAAGAGAAGAAAAAACCCCACAAAACACTAACTTCCCTGAGCCCAAGCCTGCTGCTGTGAAGTAAAAGGAGCCCTCTGAAGACAGTCAGTAAAGTTGACTCCCTACAACTGAGAGTTCTCGCAATCAGAGAAGACATAAGTGTGAATTTTCTTTCCTCATGCCCTGGAAAAAAAGTCTTTGATATTCTGGAGGGAATTACAAAAAAAAAAAAGAAGAAGAAATTGAAAGCAAGTGAATGTCACTGACAGTCATCTCCCTTTCTCTGCCCTTTGGCAGAAGCTTTGGTATTAATTTATGCTCTCACTGTGTAAAACTGGTCAGATGTTTTCTGACAAAATGCCTTCCTCTTCGAAAATGCTGGTTTGCTTGATATTAATTATTTTTCTAGAAGTTTCTTTTCTCCTTTCTGAAACCTGATCATTCTGATTTATTCGTATTTCTCAGTGTCCTGAGTTTTACCTTACAGGTACCAGCCAGATTAACTGCGCAGATGTGAGAAGGGTGTAGAAGTGTGTGATGCTCGCATGAGGGTTTCAACACATGCAGAAGACCTGTTGATATCTTTTAAAAGCAGCAACAGAAACCAATAGTGCACTTGCTTCAATTGCTTCTGATAATCTACCACTTGGCTAGGAAATTCAAGGGTAAGTTAAAATCTGAGTAACTCATTTGTCCAGTTTACACTTAGAATCATAAAATCATAGGATATTTTGGGTTGGAAGGAACCTTAGAGATCATCCAGCTCCAACCGCTTTGGGACACCTTCCTCTACCAAGTTGCTCAAAGACTCATCCAACCTGGCCTTGAACGCTCCCAGGGATGAGGCATCCACAACTTCACTGGACAATCTGTTCCAGTGCCTCATCACCCACATGGGAAAAAAATTCTTCCTAATATCTAGTCTAAAACTCCCCTCTTTCAGATTTTAACTGTACCCCCTCATCCTATCCCTGTACTCCCTGATCAAGAGCTGCCCCCCAGCTTTCCCATATCCCTTTTCAGTCCTGGAAGCTGCTCTAAGGTCTCCTTAAAGCCTTCATTTCCCCAGGTTAAACAACCTGAACTTCCTCAATCTGTCCTCTTGGGACAGACTTCTGTCATCAGATGGTTTTCCCTGCCTCCAAAAGCTACTGAACAGAGGATATCCCTATCTTTAAAAACTTTTGTTTCATCATATGAAATACACGTAGATTTTAAACCTTTCCTCCACAACACTCACCAAATGAACCATATATGCAGTGCGAGGAGCACAGCAACTATTTTCCTTTATGGGGAGTGGTGTGGAATAGCATACAGGAATTTTTCTTCTCTTTTTAGTTATTCTTCCCATATAGTTATTTTTGAGGTCCCCTTTCAACCCCTGAGTGGTATAAAACACGAGTGGGAATACCTTACTCCATGAGATGTGAGCATTTCCCCAGCACTGTTGTCCTCCTGGCTGATTTTTGAAGGACACATTAAAGCAATTAAAACTGACATCAGCTGCAAAAGTGGTTATGGTTTCCCATTAGAAGTGTTGTTTTTCATCTCCATTAGGAAAAAAGCTAGAAAGGCTTTTGCGTTTGATTTTGTATCTTTACTCTGTTCAGTTAAGATTCTTTTATGCACCTGTCAATAACGTACTGTTGCCTCAAGAATGAATTTTTCTCTAAGCATCTGTTTCAGCTGATTGAATATTCTCTTACTGTATACGAGTAGTCCATTGTCTGATGAATACATGTTGTTTAATTTTTGAACAACGCGGCAGGGACTCCTACGGCTTGTGTATGCAAATTCTTCACAGTTACAAAAGAGCCATCATTTTTGCATTTCTACAGATCACTCTTAAGGGATAAAGCAGATCGTTAATTTATGTATAATTATTTAAAATATAAAAGCATGATTTAATACAGAGAACAATTACGTAGATGAGAAAAGTTTGCAGAATTAAGAGCACTGGCAATGCAGATCAGATGGGGCTTGCTCACAAAGAGCCTTTGTTGAGGACGCATTGATATTCTCGATAAGTCCAGACACTTCTACTTTTTGTTGTGGCTTTTTATTCCTAGCTTGCTTTAGGGTCTTTTTTTTAGTTCTTTTCTTTTTTTTTTTTTTTTGAGATTGTCTGAGGTTTTACAGTAGCAGTTCTGAGATGTACAAATTACAGTGCTAAACACAAAATGAAGTGGGAATGGGAAATTAACGTACTGCACAATAAAGTCTGGCTGATAGATTGCCACAGTTCACTTCAAGCTTGCTTTGAAAACAATGCTGCTTTAAAAGTCATCTTTGTGATCTGACTTTCCTTTTCACTTTGGAAAGGAGAAAAAATAATACTTGTTCTTGACTTGAATTAACTTGGCATCATTACTTTGCGATAAAATCCTAGCAAAGACAAGGCAGTTTGGCACTTTTGCACAGGTTACTGATTTAAATTAAACCCTTCCTGAAGAGACAGCCCCAGGGCAGTGTAAATCAGGAGCAGCCAGTCCAGGGGCTGGAAGAGCACACTCTGATCCAGACAGCATATGTGACTCTCATGACTATAAGAGCACAGGAGGTTGCTGTGGCTACAGAGAAAAAAAAATGTGAATTTTCCAGGTCCTTTTTCCAGGACCTTTCCCACCAATCAGCTATGTCCAGCACTGTCGGATTTAACAAATATTCTGCAAACTGCCATATAAATATGAATGATTGGGCAGGAGACATGATATCAAAAAGCCACAATAAGCCCATTTTTTCTTGGATGCAGTCTTTTTTCCTGCCTACCATCTGATCCTTTAGCGACAATGGAGTTGAAATGTTGGTTTTATAGTCCTGAAATAGCCAGAAGCAAACTTTCTCCATCATGGGTGAGCAATTAAAGGACCAAATGCATTGTCTACACTAAATGTTCAGTATTACTGTAAACCTGATATAACCATGCCCTCAGTGAGACCTTTCCTAACTACATAAGCAATTGTCTCTGCCAAGGCTGTTTGATAATACTTTTGACCTATCCTGCACATCTATGAGGTGACACATTTTCAGTGATATTAAAAAATAACTCTGGCTGGAGCAAAACCAGCTAATAATAGCCCCTTGGGGCCCCCCAAACACTGATGTATTGTGGTTTTGTTTGTTTCTTTTTTTAAAGGCCAGATCAGTATTCCTACACCAACCTTGCGCTATGTGGAATAACACAAAGATTTGCTTTCTCATAACGTGTATGTGCTGTGAATATGTTATGCATTTGTGTTTTATTAAAAGAAGTGGGATTTTTCATCATATGCTGATTCATTCAGCTTTGTTTCTGGTACATAATAGAGCCGAAATTGAAGAAACAATTCTGAACTAGTAACGTGCAGGACTGATAAATAATCTTGTGTACAACTGGAATGCAATTTGGAAAATGAGGAGTCTGGAGTCTCCTTAGTCTGGCAGGTAGAACCCCTCATAAAGAGCAAGATCCTCAAGAAAGCATGAAAAGGCAGCAAAGGTACGCTACTTCCTATTTATGGTATATGGAAAACCAGTATATTTTGCAGTCATTAAAAGAAGTGGTGACACTCTGTCTTTATAATTTCATTATAATTTAGTAATAATTGCAGCAAGACTCTTTTTTTTCACATGATTTAGTTTGTTATGTGTAAGTTGCTGCCCAGGCACTAACAGTTTCTGCAAAAAGTTACTGCTTCATCTGCTAGGTCAGTGGTGGTTCTGGCGTGTGTGATCCTGCTAAGAGGGGTTACCTCCTCCTGCATCACTGTTATATGTCCCCAGTCACTCCAGGGCACTCTTGCCTATATCTACAAAGAGCCTTCCCCTGTCTTTCTGCTCTCTGTTCACTTGCTGAAAGTTTTCTCTTGTTTTATTCTTACTTTAAAAAAAAGTCAGGGTGATGTTATTGTGTGAGAAGATTACATCGTGCCTGTGACTACAATATCACACATAAAAATAGTGACACCAGCACAAACTACTACATGAATATGAAGAAATCCATCAAAGAAAACTTTGGTTTTCCTGAATGATTCTTACAGTGCTACCTGGATATGCCAACAGAGACTAGGCAATATTGTGTCAGGTTGTACATTAACAGCTACAGTTCTTGCACTGAGGACTTCCCAACCTTGCTAACTTAGTGGACAGAATAAGACTTATTAGTCCATTTTATAGAGGAGGAATGGAGTTAAGGGTGAAGCTGATGCGATTTGAGATGATCCTGCATGTAAGAGAGACCCAGTAGGACCGGCAGATATATCACAGCGTCCTAAAGACTGATGGAAGCCACATGCCTCTCTCTAGAGGGTCTCCAGTAGGCACTGGATGCTAAATGCCATATGAGTGATTTACCTGAAGTCACAGATTATAACGTGTTTATCTAAACCTAGTGCTTTAACCTCATGATCCAACTTTTATCTCAAATCTCCTTTTGTCAGACACGAAGGATCCTTGGGTCCAATTTGTCAAATTCATCTTCTAGAAACATGTGCTGCTTCTCACTACCGGTAGCCTGGAAGGTTGCAACCAAGCTCCTGGCAAACATAACTGGGAAAACAAAGGAATGGCAGCAGAATGTTCTTACAAGTGGTAGTTAATCATTGGATTTGACAAGGAGGCAGTTAGCAGGGAGTTTGCATACACATGGGAGATGAGGTAATGCAGGCAGAAGCATTAAGTTTCTGTGGGTCACATTTTCGTAGCTGATGGCACAAAATGCAATTAGAGAGGGAAAAAAATTAGATTTAGTGACTTCCCATCTATAAACACATGCGCTCAAGCTGCATTTTATGCCAGCTGCACAGTCAAATACAAAGTATTGAGTAACTGTTTAATTTGAGAGTCCGACTCCTCAAGTCTTATTTAAGATAAGTAATCAAGGATAGTTATCTCAATATGGAGGAGATAAAGATTAGAAATCTCTTCTTAAATATTCATAGAGTGCTTTAAACACTCTGTGGGCATCAATGAAAAAATAAAAAAAGAGAAAAAATGAAAAAAAACACACAAACAAAAAAACCCCCCAATTTCATCATTAGTCCTTGAATAAGATTTCATGCTGAACTAGAGAACATCAGGGCTGGAGCACCTCCCATACAAGCACAGGCTGAGAGAATTTAGCCTAGAGAAGATAAGGCTTTGAGGAGACCTCATAGCAGCCTTCCAGTAGTTAAAGGGGGCCTGCAGGAAAGCTGGCTCTTTATCAGGGAGTGCAGGCATAGGATGAGGGGTAGCAGTTTTAAGCTGAAAGAGGGGAGATTGAAATGAGGTAGTAGGAAGAAAGTTTTCAGTATGAAGGTGGTGAGGCACTGGAACAGGTTGCCCAGAGAAGTCATGGATGTCCCATCCCTGGAGTTGTTCAGGACCAGGCTGGATGAGGCTTTGAGCTACTTGATTGAGTGGAAAGTGTCCCTGCCCATGGCAGGGGGTTTGCAACTGTATGATCTTTAAAGTTCCTTCCAACCCAAACAATTCTATGATTCTGTGTTTCATTGTAGACTTTATATTCTAATTTAGTCCGGACCAGGGTGGGAGGATAGTTCTTCTGTTGCAGATTAGCCAATATCTGTCTGAAATGGATGGGTTTTCTGTTACAAATTTGTTATAACATCCACTTTCTTATACAGATTAAGACTCACTTAACCTTTTTAAGACCTGGTACCCAGGTGGAGTCTCATTTTATTCTTCAGTTTTAAAAGGAAATAAATTGTTATGATTTCTTATCATGGTCTACATTTCTGAAGAGTTGGGATCTCCAAGTTGGTAGAGCAGTATACAAAATGAGGCTCTGAGAAATGAAATGTTATAAGGTACTGATAACATGGCTTAAGTTAGATCTAGAATAACAGTTGTGAGTGCAATTGTGTTATTTGAAAGGAGGTGGTGTGGAAGAGATTGCTTTAACACTCAGTTGAAACTGTTACACTCGGGATTTTTAACTACACTTTAGCCATGTCAGGGTTAAGTGTTTGATCCAAGTCAGTCATATCTAGGAACAGTAACTAAAGGATATTTTATAAGGCTATTCATCTTACTTTGAGATGGATAACCAAAAGAGTAGCCTGAATCCCATCAGGAGAGTCTACCTGCTTCCAGTGAAGGAGTAAATTAGCAAGGTGTGACTGACTTAGTCTGTATTTGATGTCTGGCTGTTGGATCAATCCTACCAAACTGAACATTTAAAAAAGACAAGCTAAAACCATTTCACAAAGAATGTTCACATGGATAGGAAGACATATATAAATCAGACTATTTCTCCTGTTCACAGACATCACCATTCTCAAATCATCTTCTATGTGTGTTACAAAAATGTTTGATGGCCCAGTTATAACTTTTTATTCCCCACAGTACTTCGGACACCTAATGTGTGCAGGAATGCTCAGGTAATCCCAGACAGTGTCTGTTTGCATCTGTAGGACTCTGGAGATCTTTGAAAAACTGATCCTAAGAAGATTTAAAAATGCTGTCCTTTGTTCTAGACTTTATTACGTGAAATTTTCTGCTGTCATGTTCATCCTTTACATTAATGGAATGGTACGTGGTACAAAGAGTGAGTGTTTTTTTCCAAATATATTTGAAAGCTACACAGCAGCATTTACAAACTGCATTTTTGTCTGGAATGATTCAAAGACAGTGATTTTAACAAATTTGTTTTGTTAAAGACTACATTTGTGGAACAAATCACTGGCTTCAACAGCTGGTAGTGACCTACTCAGTACATCTCTGTTGCAGGGATGTTAACGCCTGGACAACTTACACAAGAAGAAAAGGACACTGGTAAATCCCATAATATTGCTTTTATCTTTAAATAAATTATGGTGTGAACTCAACAGAAAACCAGACATCAAGCGTGCTGTCTGATAATTTGGCTTGGATTCTAATCAACAACATGTTTACTCAAGTGAAACATGATGATAAATACAGTGAATCAGAGACACATTGTGATTCATGCAAAATCCTCAGTGTCAAATTGGCTTTTTTTTTTTTTCCTTCTAATTGAAGCTCTTTCTCTACTTGAACAGAGACAATAGAAAACAATATCTTCAAGGAACTTTATCAGTCAAACTCTGGATTTATTAGGTCTACCTAAAACTTCTGTAATGTTAGTTGTAGAAAGAGGTTTTCAACAAAAAGATTTCAACAAAATCTCTTCCTTTTTCCTTCATTTCATTTACATGACTGAGAGTCAGGAAAGCCATCATGGTGTCCTGGAGAAGTATGAAGAGAAGACGTCTTCATATGAGACCTGTTTAAATTTATTTTTGCTATGAAGTTTAGAAGACTTATTTGAGAACTGTTGCATTTTATTGCTTGGTTGAATCTTCCCACATTTCCACTTTCTTTCCTTCCCACTGTCCTTCCCTCCTTCACTCCCCCTTCCACTCTCAGTCCCTTTAAATACAGGAGAAAAAACTTCTTACAGCAAACCAGCAAAACCACAAATATCAATGAAAATCCTTCCTCAAGTAAACACAGTCTTTCTAATTAAACAAAGAAAGATAGGTCCCTGATGAGAGGACACAGTAAATCACTGGGGCTGCTGTTCTGTTTTGCTCTGCAAGGAGTAAACCTCAAATTCAGAAGTGTTCAGTACGTCCTGTGAAATTTATGACTAGATTTTCTAGCTTAGTTCACTGACTCATGTCCAACGTCCTGAGGAATATCTAGCCTTTAAAGTAATTCTTCTTGCGTGACTTTCATTTAATTCCATATGTTAGTGGTCTTTGAAGGCCTAGAGCCAGCCCTAAGAACATATAAGGCTGAGGGATGAAGACAAAAACAAGACCAGAGGAAACTGGGCTTATTCCACTTCCTAAATCGTAGCTGAGGCCTTTGGAAAAGCTCATCTTTAATATGAATTCTCCATTTGTATGAGGCAGATAGCAGTCCTGCCTTTCTTCTAATGGCTATACATCCTGTTTGCTTGGAGTATAAACTCTTTAAGGCAAAGATGTTCTTCCATGAAGTACAATGGGCCCTTGATCGTGGTTAAGTTCACAGATGCTTCAATAATACAGACAGTGCAGGACCATCTCAGTTCCTACAAATAAGTGTTGTGCATATAATGTATTGATTTTTTTCCCTCTTAGTAAGCTCCTTGTTTCTCCTTTTTCTCTGATTTTTTCTGATAGATAAAGTATATGCAGGTCTATG
Organism: Phaenicophaeus curvirostris; assembly: GCF_032191515.1. Classification (NCBI taxonomy): domain Eukaryota; kingdom Metazoa; phylum Chordata; class Aves; order Cuculiformes; family Cuculidae; genus Phaenicophaeus; species Phaenicophaeus curvirostris. The sequence continues at coordinate 74,740,918 of NC_091395.1, forward strand.
AGGTCAAAGGCTTTTTCAAAACTTGAAAAACAAAACCCTCCTCCAAAGGAGATGGAAGATGAAAGGCAAGTTATCGTTAAGATTAAAAAGAACTAGCCAAACCAAAGTCCAGCTTGATTTTCTTCTAAAGTAGTAAAGGGGAGAAACAATTAAATAGACCTAATAAGAAAGACGGAGAGAGGTTGAGAGAATTATAAGTCAAAACAAAACACAGATGGGAAGGAGAAAAGCAGAGCAAGTAGGAACTACGAGAAAGGGAGAGCCTTTGAGGGCTAACAAGCTCACATGTCAGAATATTATACTAAACAGACAGATCTCTACTTCCTTGAAGCTTGATGGAAAAATTTGGCATGAGAGTCTCAGATGTTTTCTACGCATCTGCTCTGTGATTTTAACTGACAGCCCTCATTCCTAGCAAAGTTTTATCCCCATTTCCTCCCCCTTCGCCATCTTCTCTTATTTATAGACCAAGAATTTGGGTAAGTGAACAACCATGACCAATACCTTGCGTCCATGAAGGGTCTGCTGATACCCACCTGCCTCCTACAGCACAATAAGAGTGTCAGGACAAGGTGTAGCAATTGCAAACTCCGATTAACTTTCACTTTACTAAGCTTCTCATTTTGTCTCAATGTCAGAAGTAAAGCAGGGAAACCTTAGCTCTGCAAATCTGTGGAAAGTGTGTTTAAAATACTGTTAGTAGCTGCACTTGAAAACTGTGATCAAGTAGCAAAAATAAATGTTTTGATGTTAAGTTTTTCCCTGGCTGAAAAATGATCATTCAAGTTGTACTTTCTATTACAATGTCAAACCCTATATGATAGGCTCTCAAAAAAAGAAGACAATTCTTGTTATAGTGCCAGGGAAAACCCACGTGTGCTAGCACTCATTACCAAACTGATGAAATCAGTCTCTTGGTACATTTCTTACCAAAGGAAACCCAGACAGCAACATCTGTGCAGAAAATGCATTTTCACAGCAGAGTCCGTTTTAGTGGTGACCCTATGTGTGAGCAGGTGCTTGGCAAGACACTAAAATCCATTTAAAAATGCCATTTTGAAAGAACCAATGAAGGAAAGCGAGGAATCATACTCACTGAGCTTCCAAACCAAACCTATGTATGGTAGAATGCATATAAACCGAGCTTCAAAATAAATGTATTGCAGCCTCCCTCCCCTACACACTCAAAAATATAGGATTTGTTGTACATATTATTCAAAGCAATTTTCAAGGCAATTTTCTATCTTTTCTACCATTTGTGGTATAAGTAAGTGTCCTAGCAGTGGGTAAATCATAATCCTTACCTTTCTATAGTGAAAAAAATCCCTATTTCTTTTGTAAAATATTTTCTAAAGGGCTTAATTTATTCTTCTACATATATAGAAAGTGAAGACCTGTCTGTAACCTGTGAAGCGCAAAAAATGAATGTTAAACAATGCATGATGGGTCCCAGTTAGCATAAAATATTAATAATGTGAGTAAGGCTGTGTGGATACTGAAAGGCGGCTGCCATCTAATTAGAGCAATTGTTTCCTAGCAAAGTTATAACAAATGTTTCTTCTGCATATTCCCAAAGTCTCTGCTCCCCACTCTCAAAAATCCTTTGAAAATTTAGCATCTTTTGTGGTTTTCTTTTTTAAAAAAAAAAAAAGAATAAGTCTTTTTGTCAGTAAGTACTAGCTAGAAGAGACTGCTGGAGGTCAACCTTCCCGGGAGATAAAAATATATCCCACAGAGACTTTCTTTTTCTTTTTGCTATAACCTAAGATGAATGAAAATAAGTCTTGAAATGCAGAAGAAAAACAAGGTGCTTTTTAGAATCAGTGTCTTTCTAAGCGTCTTATTTACCAAAAGTAAAGCTACCAAACATGGTAGCATAGGAGTTACTAGCAATTCCGTCCCAGGACTTTAATCCTGAAGGATGCTCCAAAAGGCAAAAAAAAATGGAATTCAGACTGATGCCTTACCAGGTTCAAAACCATCTCAAGTTTCACTTGACTCACACAAGACCTTCTTTCATGTTTATTTATTAGCATATTGTAACAATTTTATATCTTTAGACACATGTCTCTGTCTGAATAGTAGTGTAAAGTTAAGAAGAATTTTTTTTTTTTCTGAACTTCTCAGCTACAAAGAGAAAGGTAGGATCTGTGGCCATTCTTCCCAGGCTAAAAAACTGAAAGCTCTGAACCAACTCTAGGGTATGGAACCATATATAAAAGGAGTGTTTGTGGTAAAAAAGAAAGATCTAAGCACTTGATATCAAAGCTCACACTTTCAGTGTTGACAACAATTGGTGTTTAAAAGTCAGGAGCCAGCCTCAAAGATACAACAAGCTTGGCTTATAAATAATCTATTAAAACTAGACATTTTATTTGTAGCCCTGCAATGGCATTTGGGTTACATTTGCAAGCTTTCTTTCTCATCACAGTGTTTTCTCTTTTCCTCAACACTACACTTAACGTGCATTGATTTAACTGGCTGGTGTCCTACTATCAAAAAGTGTCAACACCTCAACAGTGCGATGCTGCTGTGGGACCCAAGAAGAGAAATGATTTATCAGTGTAAAATAATTACTGTAGTCAAAGGTTCATGCACACCTGTCAGTGCAAATCCTTTATCAGATTTTTTTTTTCAGAAGGTCATTTCCCCTTCATCATCTCTCATCAGTATTTCACACAAGATTTCTTCTTCACAAGGTATGGCAGGGAAAGTTTCAAGTCTTGCCAGATGGCCACTGTGCAGAACTGGGAATACTTAGATTATAATTTATCAGTTAATTCTATCTTTATGTCAAGTCTTTTCAACCACCATAGTCAGTGAATGACTTCCTCCCTTCCTAACAGTAGTATTCAATTTCTTTAAAACAACTGACTAGATTCTAGCTTCACTACAAAGTCGTTAGTAATAATAAATCACAAGCATATATTTGGTTGCATCTTCTGTCTAAGGAGTGCAAAGGATTTCACAAGAAATCATGTATTTGAAGCAATGCTTATGAAAGTGTTAACTTGAAAAGGCAACCTCAAAGAAGAAACTGCTGGGAATTTGCCTGTGATGAATATAGGGCAAGATCAGCCATTGAGATTTTTTAATATTTCTTACATGGTCTATTAAATGTGGTTGTCACGTCCCATCTGACATGATCTCATTTCTAACTTAGATTTTTGTCAGCGATAGTTAGGGCTTCTCACATAACTGAAGACATTCTCAGCCCCTGGCACTGACTGACCTTCTAGGAAAGCACTTGCCATTTTGATTGAAGGTCCTGCTTGAATCACGCTCAACTCTCTTCTGTGAAGGTTTTTGTTGTATGAATGAGCAAGAGTGTCTTATTAACAGACTTGATTATTATTTTTTTAAGTAATAAAACAAAACATTCATTAATTATAAGTTGTTTGGCATGAAGTACTCAGACCCCAGACCTTGCCAAGAGTATCCCAAACCTTTTTGCCCTTACAGATAAGGAAAACATCCAAATATCTAGTGTCCACAGTTTTTGATTCTTGTCATCAAGGACTCTTTGATTCCTATGATGGCAAGTAACAGTTCAACTCACTTGATATCTAGGCTAGTCTGGGAACACTTTGCATCAAAAATGTGTAACTGCTCATTAGCATCCCAGTCATAAGAGTCATCTTTCTAATTATCCTCCCAACAAGGATATTTGAACAGGTGTCTTCTCTGAGGGGACATGATGAATCTCTTTCCCTTATAGATACAATATTCATTAGACTTTTCTTTTCCATTCAGTATTGCATTTAACTTCTGTCATGGACCAGCAGTTTTTAATTTTTGGTTTCTTACAGCTCTTTAGCTTCTTAGAGTATGTCGACATTGCATATTGGAGTGGAATGCTATATCAGAAGCTGGTCTGTCTGGTGAACAAGAAGAAATAAGGCTAAATCAGAATTCAGCTGATAAGTAGGGCTTTCTGTAGCCGTTGCAACACTCCACTGCTTTTTTTTTTTTTTTTCCATTGTTGGGAAGACCTAGGGTACTGTTTCATTTTGATGCTGCACTGTTTTGCATAAGATGAACAAGCAATTATTTCTTTGCCACCTCTGCTTTCAGCTCAGACACTGTCTGTGCACCGTACGTAAAAAGGGTCTTTCCTGTTCCTAGAAGGTGTCAAAACAACTGTAGGTGTTGGTAATTTCTAGGACTATGAATTTTTAAGGATATAAGCTGCTCCAGAAAATATCCCATGTTTTTAGAAGTCCTTCTTTCTCTTGACTCTAGGTTATAGAGTTCCTAACGTGGATGATTTTGCCAGTGCCCAGAGTCAAATGGCCTGAAGCTGTTGGGGAATTCCCCTTGTCTATTCTGGGCTATTCTAGCGATTTATTTCCAGTGTGGTTCAGAGGACCAAAGGTCAGAACCTAAGTTCCATATGTTCAGAACATTTTCAATCTTTCAGTAGAAAGTAATATGCCCTACCTGATCTGAATGTCGAGTCCTGCTTTATTCTAAGTTATTGTTCCATCCCAAAGAGCACGTTTCTAACAGTAGTTAGAAATTAAATGTATTTATGTTAATAAATACTTTTCAAATACTGAGAATCCGAGTAGACAGACAAAATACTAGGGTAAGATGTCAAAGCTGTAAAAAAGACATCCAAAGCACATTAGGGACCAAGTCAGCAGGGGTGACTGGGCTGCTTTTCTTCTTCTTGGTTACCTGCTTTCAGCAGGTAGTAAGAAGGTTCAGGCTACAGATTCACTTATGTCTCTTTTCCTTTCCCCACAGTCAAAGAGAAGTATGTGCTCCTTGTCTCTCTTTTTTTTGTGTGTGTGTTCATATAAGACTAGACTTTTTTTTATTGTTATTACCTTCTTTAAAATCTGTAGTTTTACTTATGAAGATGAAAAACCTCCGCTCCTGAGGAAGAAGACTCCTGCAGAGGCCAGTGTCACCAAGGTGGAAAGAGTTACACCTCAAGAACATCTTTTATGATTGAGAAAAAAGAGAAAAAAAGCTGAACTTGCTAAGCCAGGTGGGAGAAATAGACTTTAATAAGGGCATACATTCAAGTCTGCCTTGCCTGAATTTCTTTCAGTGTCAGCAAAGCACATTTGTATCGAACTTTTTCTGTTCCTGTGAGTTCAGTGCAAGATTAGTCTTGCACTAATATTTGAAATTGGGAGTGACTGTAATGAACTCAGACCCAAATATGGGAATAATACTAATGTATATAATTTTCTCCACTCTTCTGCATGTGTGCAGACGTATGAGCAAACAAAAAGGGCATATGGAAGCTTTTTTTAGTGTCAGGCTGATAAATTGAGTGTGTACTTTCTTATAGAGGCAATCAAAGTTTACTTGATTTTAAATCCCCCTCATTTTCAGCTTTCTGTCTCTCACTTCACATTTCATAGCTGTCATGTCATTACCTAAGGTGTTTACAATTGTCTTCAAGTGAACAATGTATTTCTGTCTTCTGCATTAGATTATGAGCATGATACATACTGAAGAAGGAGAATGTAAAATGTATGAAGAGAAAGAATTCAGTAAACCTTTCCATCTCAAAAAACCCAACTAAATGGTTGCTCTCTACCACAACTATGCTTTGACTTTGTATTAGTGAATAAACTGGTCCCTCAGAGTGGAGATTCTATTAATGCAGGAAAACTTCAATACAAAAAATATGACCTTTATCCTGACCCTTTCAGTTTTCAGCTCTAGTACTACCAGATCTGCTCCAGGGCTCTGCAAAAAAAAATCAGGATCTGTCTGTACTGATGACATTACAAACCCAATGCCTTTCCTTTTTGATTATTCCTAATGCCAGTATCCCCTTGAGTAGTTGCAAAAGTGGCAGGAATACATCTGGTAAGTCCAATAACCTGTGAATAAGTCTCAAAGTCAACTGGGCATAAAAGAATATGCTTAATTTCTACTTCTGCCACAAAACATTTAATCATATGCTTAACTTGGAGTCCCGTCAAAGCCAATTACAGCTAAATATGTGCTTGATACTCAACTGATCGCTCATGACCTTCAGAAAAAAAACCTCAGTTTTCATTTAAGGTATTTTTGAATTTTTTGAGGTAAGAAATGATTTGTGATGAGCAAGTTAATGCCAACTTTTATAAGTTCATTAACTATACATGAATAAAGATAATTTATGCTGCAAAGTGAACATTTATTGAATCAGGAGCACCAGCCTCTTCTTTTTTAAGCATTTGTTAGAGTGGCTGTAAGTGTACGGTAGGGTACTTACATTATTTCCATTTTTTGAGGTACTTGAGCTGTTATATCAAAACTCTTGAGTGAAATTTCCCTTCAACAAAGGTAACTATTACCTCCCAGTAAGCCTAAAAGAGAATGGCCAAGTACTCACACTGAAAGGTCAAATGTTTTTTTCTTAAAACACAAACAACATAGCATCCTGGTTCACTTAGTGATGAATAATAAATATTGTTGGAAATGAAGTGAATTTTAAAATAAAAAATAAAGAGAAGATATATTATAGAAATTACAGTAGTCTCAGCTTATTCCCTTGCAAACAGATTGTGACAGTAACAGATTTGCCCTTGCACAAAGATGCAGATCCCGGTTTGACAGTACTTTACAATACCTCTAAAATTTAAGCTTGGTTCTTCAACACTATTGATTCTTCAACAATCACTATGAAATCTTGTCCACATAGAGTGCCTTTTTACAAATTGTAGAGACCATTTCATATTTCTGCATATAGCTAGTCCACAATCTTGATATTAAGGTAAGTTCCTGTTCAGCATTTTCAGGAACACTGAAATATCAACAAAATCTGGGTAAAAATCTTTTTGATGGATACAATGAGAATCAGATTTCTCAGTTACAAACTGATTCGACATAGTAATCCATGTGAACTTGCACTGAATATATTAAACATAAGCATAAACAAACTGCAATTATTTATTAGATGCTGGTTTAGTTAGAGCAACCACTGAATCAGGTGTGGTCAGCAAACCGTAAGGAAAATGATGGAACAAGTGACTGTACAAGCTAAATATGTCAATGCAAGACTCTGTTCTATATAATAATGGTGGTTAATAAGTATTTTTGTAATCTATTTTAACATCGTGTCCTGTCAATTAAAATACAGTTTAATTCAAAAAGTGAAAAAAATATATTGCCACAGTTTTTCAATTGTTTCTTAGTGTGAAAAAAATATCAATCTCTAAAAGTCTCTGAGAGCTTAAAGAAAATTGAGTCCTAGGAAGGAATCACAAACTAGATTCATCCTTGCCTGAATATTGAGGTCAATGACTTCCCAAGGAAAGGTTCTTCCATGGACTTGGGTGTGCTGAATCCTACTTCTATACCTAATTCTTAGTTATTTATTTGTCTTATCATAGTACCATGAAGCTGCAGTGTCAGAGCGGGATTCTCCTGTGTTAGGTACTGTAGAAACACACACTGAAAGGGCAGATCTTCCTTAAAGAACTTAAAAATAGACAAAAGATAAATGAATACAATTACCCTGGGAACTAGAGGAAAAGAAAGGGACAGTAGTGTTCACTGTGACAGGACACAGATTCAGCAGGACTTACGAGTTTTCAGAAGAAAGAAATACATCTAGGAATACATTTACTCATTACATCTACATTTACCCTAACTGAATCCTGTCTTCTTGCCTTTCTAAAGAGCAAAAAAAACCAACCTGTCAAGCATTCCTGTATCTCTTTACCAACTGTTCATGGGCCTTAGGTCATGAGCTTAAACTAGACTCCAGGCATGCCTAAACATACTTAACACATCTAAAGCTAGAGAAAGTGAATCCCAAGTGATAGGAACATGAATGAGAATTTTGCCTTGAAGTTGAGTAGGAAAGGCTGGGGTTTTTTTGCTTGTTTTTATTTTAAGGTATATGAATATAACTCTTCCCTGCCTCCAACCAAGATTCCTTGCCTCAAGGACAATAAAAACAGAAAGTGCTGTCTGAATTCATGGATGAGCAATAGAATGGCTATAGAGAATGAAGTTAGCCCAGAGGGATCACAGGAAAGGATTATAGGCTCTATTCTAACCTTCCTGAACTTGGTCTGGTACATAATCACTCACAAGATGATGTTAGTTTGCCTGGAGGGAGATTCTGGAGCAGAGAGATTGATCTCTGAGTTTCCTGCTTACAAACGATGAACCTTTGTTTGAGATTTACCTCCAAGTGAGTGGCGGAATAAGGTCAAGAAGGACTAAGGAAAACAACCTTATGAAATACAGGAAATATTTAGCAGATGGGAGGAGTTAGGGTAGAAACTAGCATCAGAACTTATTGTCTAATTCTGGGCTTGCTTGTTGACACCATGGCTACAGCTAAGCTTACCCTGACGTAAGTAATTTCCAAAGTTTATGAAAGGTTATTCTCCTCCTTGCTCATCAGGAATAGAAGATACTCTGATTCAGAATAGAGCTGGTGATTCAACAACAGGTTGAGGTTGCTTTGGCTGGACATGGGATCCAGATATGCTAGTTTTCCTGTTCTTTAGGAAGTGCTATACTCTTAATTCTTTGCTCTTCTTACGGCAATTTTTTCTACAGTAAGCATGAGGAAAAGCAGGAGCAAAATATTCTTAAGTAGGAAACTTGAAAGAGGGGAAAAAAACCCAACCAGCCAACCAAAAACCCACCCAAATCTAGTGTAAATAAAATTGTTCCGTGACAGTCACATCTTTTGATAGGAATAGTTGGACTCAGTGATCCTTTGGGTCTTTTCCAGCCTAGTGATTCTGTGATCTTTGCTCTGATCCATCCTACCTACTTAAAGACAGTTATCCGAGGGAACTATACTAATATCTAAGTGATCTTGGTTTTTTTCTCTGTTCAAAAGGAGAAAGAAAGATAAATTCATTGTTTAGAAATTTTAAACTCACACTTCTGTAAGTACCTTTTCCATCAAATATTTTTGCATATTTGTTATGTATTTAATCAAAGTGTAATATGATATGTCATATCAAAACAATTACTTTTTTGCTTATTTCATAGAGTCATAAAATGATTTGGGTTAGAAGGGAATATAAAAATCATCCAGTTCCCACACTCCTGCCATGGGCAGGTATGCCTTCCACTGGATAAGGTTGCTCAAATCCTCATCCAATCTGAACACCTTGAACACCTCCAGGGATGGGACATCCACAACTTCTCTGTTCCAGGGCCACACCACCCTCACAAGAAAACTTTTCTTCCTAATCTCTAGTTTAAATCTCCCCTCTTTTAGATTAAAATCATTACCCCTCATCCTATCCCTGCACTCCCCGAGAGTCCCTCCCCAGCTTCCCTGTAGAACTCCTTTAACTACTGGAAGGCTGCTATAAGGTGCTATTTCACCAGTGATTACTATTTTCCAGTCATTAAGCATCATGAGTTACAAAATACTGATTATCAAACCAACAAACTCATGATGCAAAACTTGGTGGCTTTTAAAAACAGAGACTACAAGTTGGTTTTGGCATTCATAACCACTACTAACCTAGAAAAAGAAACCCAAGGTAAAAAGAACAGGTTTATATCGCATGGCAGTAGTGGGATAAATGTTGGAAAAGTGAGTAAATATCTTACGCAGGGAGAAGAGAAAATGTTCATTTAGCTGTAGGTCATAGGCTCAGGAGTAAAAGCTTAAATAATGGCAATAGCACAACTAATGCATTTGTAATAAAGGCTGAATCAATATTAGCAGAGGAATAGAATTTTACTGTTGTGGAAAATATTAGAAATGAAAAAATTCTGACCAATACAGAGAACAAAGAAGAATACAAATGAATAAGAAGAGAAAATAACTACCTGGTAAGGTGATCAAACTGCTGCTTTTCTCATGGAGGAACCACTGCTACTATAACCAGGTGAAAAAAAACGGTTTGCCTTCCAGTGTCCAGAAGCAAAAGAGCTGTCAGACCTTGCCTCTCCTACAGCACCATAAAAGTCAGACTCACCTAGACTTAGTATAGTAACAATAATATCCCAGTTTCAACTACATCAGTTGCAAGGACTTGTGTACTTGCTGCTTACACTCATATAACCCAGCCACAAGCTATGTGGCTGCTATTAACCATAGAGTGGCTTCAGGCACTACGGGAACAGTGGCAGAACATGCAGATAAAAGCAGTAGCTACAGATACTGGTAACAAATCCCACATCTGAGTTTAGATAAAAAATGTAAACGGAAATGAAGGAAAATCTATATGCAACGTCCCTTGTAAGCTAGGATGCTAAGCACATCAATCTAGCACATCCATCCACCATTTCACACCAAGATCACTGTTGCACATTGTTTATCTCCTTTTCCTACCACCCAAAGTCTCATCTCCTCATTACCCTAGTTTTGTCTTCCATCTGCAAAAAATACACCTAGCCTCATCATCCCCTTATGCACTTACCCCAAATCCTGTCTCTATACCCTCATGAGGAAGCACAGGTCTTGACACCACTCGTGTCCTTCCCACCAGTAACAGAACAGGCTGAGAATCTGTGGCAGTTTCAGCTCTTATTCCTGATGAGCTGAGCAGTGTTAATCACCAAATGACCACTCGATGTGTTGAGGTTTCTACCCAGGACACCTCTGGGGAGACCAGGATTAGTAGCAGACTGCTGCCTGCTTCCCCAGGGAATGTCACCTTGTAGCTCCTGGAAAAGCCTCCCAATAGGACTTTCATAGGTGTTTTATACCCTCAGCGCTGTGTAACAGTCTAGAAATGTTTGATATATAGATTTTTGTTCATGTGTGTCTAGAAATAAACACAAACACATATACACATCCATATGTGTAGAAGAGAGTCACAGAGGCACTTCAAGTCACTCTAAATTAGGGTTGTTCTCATACTGCCCTCAATCCCATCCATTTCCACCTGGTATTATTCCCTGAGTTGCATTATCAGCACAGGATAATGTCATAGCTCAGGAAAATGGACTAGCCAAAACCCAAGACGACTAGTTTCTAACTGCACCAGCTCTGTGAGCCAGATCTCTGTATGATCCTGCATAAAATATCAACCTTTATAAAAAATCTGCCAGTGCCAGCTTGGAGATGAAAGTGGGAACATGAAGCTGAGGGTGAAAGAAAGAGTGACTGCAGTAGCTTTGGTTTAGATTAGCTAAAGCACTGTGGAATTGCACTCTTTGAGTGTAGTTAGGGTTGCACAATGATTTATGAGCATCCTAACACACACACACACTCCGGAGTGTGCGCGATAGTAAATGTGGCAGAAAATCTTGGAGAGAAAAGAAAAAGTACTGTTAATAAAAGCTTTAGGGAATGACAGTGCTTAGTCTGTCTGAAAAGTATCTAGCACACAATAGCAGTCAAAAAATAAAATAAAAAAAATAAGCAAGTCTCTAGAACTAAGGAGATTGACAAGGGAATTGTTCACAGTCTCAGAAAGTTCACAGCCTCTGTGCGTGGAAACTGTGTGAGTCCTGCCATCAATTTGAACTGTAGCACAGATGATCGAATAGAGTGAACGTGCTCATGTTAAGGCGGCAGAGGCAGAACCAGATGATTCACAGCCACATGTTTTTCATCCTATTAAATGGAAATGAAGCATCCCCATCTGAGGCGCCAGCTCAGGGGAGGATTGAGGCTGTGGCCGTAAAATAGTAATGGTTGAGTGATTTTTCCAATTATTCAAACAATGGTGAATGAGAAGTGCTGCCCGCCTGCTCAGAGATGGCATACGTGCTGTGGCCACAATCACACTTCCAGAAGAGTTATTTACAAACCTTTCTAAGCTCTCTCAGTTCATGTTTAATCTGAAACTTTAGGACTATGAGATCAACGGATTTATCTGGATCCATAGTAACCTCTTCCCCGCCCAGGGAAAAGGTTTAATCATGCTGGAGACCCATATTGTGGGTCTCCTGATCAAGGGCCAGTCTTCCAGAGCCATTTTAAAGTTCATCAAGATCAAAGCAATTTCTTCTATCGTCCTCAATCATTTTTGGAGGAGGTTCTTAATGAAATCATCTGATCAATCCATCTTCAGAATAGGAGGCACAATTTCAGAGGAAGTTTGAGATCATTGTTCTTCTTTGCCTTTTGTTTTTTCACCCTTCACCATTTTCCTTCCTTTCCTCAAGTGAGTAATTAGAAATCTTTAAGTGCCACAGAGAGATGTGGAATGTAACATGAAAGATATGAATGATGCTCCATATTCTGGCTTTTAACACCTCCATGGAAAGTTCTGCATAAAGTGCTGTGAAGATTTGGACAAAAGGAGGATGAAGGGAGACCTCATCACCCTCGACAACTACCTGAAAGGAGGTTGTAGTGAGGTAAGTGTCAGTCTTTTCTCCCAAATAATAAGTGACAAAATGAGAGGAAATGACCTCAAGTTGTGCCAGGGGATGTTGAGATCCAATATTAGGAAAGAGGTCTTTACTGCAAGAGAGGCGAAGTGCTGGAACAGGCTGCCCGGGGATGTGGTGGAGTCACCATCCCTGGAGGTGTTCAGAAAATGTGTAGGTGTGGCATTTGGTGACACGGTTGAGTAGGCGTTAGAGATGTTGGGCTGACAGTTGGACTCGATGATCTTAGACATCTTTTCCAGCATCAATGATTCTATGATCCTGTGGGTTCGTGACTGCAGCCTGGAATTAAAGTTGTCATATGTGACACAAAGGTGACCAAACACTAAAGTCTGCAGCCCCTGTTGATGGTCCTATCCCTCATGACACACTGTCTGCAAACTGCAAGTGCCAGGATGTCTCTGGGTTAACAAGTTTAGAGGGGAAGATGGCTCAGTCTTCTTGATACCTATTGTTGGAGCAACAGTTCTATTAGTCAGGGTACTCAATTCTTTGGCAGAGGCTGGTGTCATCAGTTAGGTAGTCTTTACAGGGTCCAGGGCTCTAGAACTCACCTGCTGTGCTCTAATGGCTCAAACAGAGTCACCAAAAAATCACTTCCTTACTCAGGTGGCATTCCTGGAGATGTTATTGATCTTCCTTCATGATATAAATGAATCACAGAATCACAGAATCACAGAATAACCAGGTTGGAAGAGACCCACCGGATCACCGAGTCCAACCGTTCCTACCAAACACTAAACCATATCCCTCAGCACCTCGTCCACCCGTGCCTTAAACGCCTCCAGGGAAGGTGACTCAACCACCTCCCTGGGCAGCCTGTTCCAGTGCCCAATGACCCTTTCCGTGAAGAATTTTTTCCTAACGTCTAGCCTAAACCTCCCCTGGCGGAGCTTGAGGCCATTCCCTCTTGTCCTGTCCCCTGTCACTTGGGAGAAGAGGCCAGCACCCTCCTCTCTACAACGTCCTTTCAGGTAGTTGTAGAGAGCAATGAGGTCACCCCTCAGCCTCCTCTTCTCCAGGCTAAACACCCCCAGCTCTCTCAGCCGCTCCTCATAAGGCCTGTTCTCCAGCCCTTTCACCAGCTTTGTTGCTCTTCTCTGGACTCTCTCCAGAGCCTCAACATCCTTCTTGTGGTGAGCGGCCCAGAACTGAACACAGTATTCGAGGAGCGGTCTCACCAGTGCCGAGTCCAGAGGGAGGATAACCTCCCTGGACCTGCTGGTCACGCCGTTTCTGATACAAGCCAAGATGCCATTGGCCTTCTTGGCCACCTGGGCCACTGCTGGCTCATATTCAGTCGGCTGTCAACCAACACCCCCAGGTCCCTCTCCTCCAGGCAGCTTTCTAGACAGACTTCTCCCAGTCTGTAGCACTGCATAGGGTTGTTGTGCCCCAAGTGCAGGACCCGGCATTTGGCCTTGTTAAACCTCATGCCATTGGACTCTGCCCAGCGGTCCAGCCTGTTCAGATCCCTTTGCAGAGCCTCCCGACCCTCCAGCAGATCGACACTTCCACCCAGCTTAGTGTCGTCCGCAACACACTTCATGTGATGTGTCACTTAGTGAGGCAGGAAGGACCTTATAAAGAAGTATCAGATTTGAATCCTTTGAAAGAACCAGTGATGGGATGAACTAGAGGAAGCAAACCTCACCTCATCTCAAGCCAAGTTGTAGGCTGAGGCAAGGAGAGATGACCGAAGGGACGAAGTAGAAAAACAGTCGATGCACAAAGCAGCACTATGATCTGAGCTGGGTATTTGGAGAATCTACCCAGCCCTACCAGGATGGGTAAATGTGTAATGCCATAAGAGCAAGAGGTGTGTCCTAAAGATACTGCTGATGTGACAAATTCTTAGCAGGAGTGTAGGCACAAAACTACAAAGGGAAATGCAGGTATTATAAACCTACCTCTTCGGCTGCATCACCTTGTCAGGTGCAGAGCAGTGCTGAGTCAGTTTTCTATCAATTTTGATGTCCCTTCCTTAGGAAGTTGCTGCTTAAGGACACGTACTTTCAAGCAACAAAAACAAGCTGGCATCTTGTACTGAAATAGGAAAGTTAAATCAAATCAGATCAAATGAGATAAAAAATGTACAGAAACAAAGCACCTCCAACAAAGCTTGGCCATCCTTGACTCGAGATTCAGATAAGAAGGAGAACTATTGTGACTTCTTTTTTACAGCTCATTCTACCCTTCTGTCTAGGTGTGGCAAACGTAACTACTGAAGATTTCTCACTACTATTTCCTTCTATGGACATTCTTCCTTCTTTGTTGATTGGATGATTCATCAGATTTAATTTTTCTTTTGCAAATGTGAACATTCCCTTTCATCTAGCTGAAGGCTTGACTGAAAGCCAACCGGAGTCATTCAATGGGTGAAATATTTTCAGCATTTTCTTTTAATTCACCTTCACAGATCATATAGAACTGCTCTACTAAGCCAGCAGATGACCTGTGGTTAATGAAGGTGCTGCATAGATACTGATAAATATATATATGTTGAAGTAGTGTTTTTGTAGATTTTTCCTTGCATATATCATCTGTATTCAATGACAGAGGTAACCTCCTACCTATTTGAAACCCATATGTAAGGAGGGAATGAATCATACTTCTATACGCGCCAACTTTTTTCCATTGATAGCTGAGAGGACTTAGACAATAACCTTAGATCACACACTGAGATTTTAGATGCATCTGTTCCAATCCAGTATCGGGGAGGGTTCTTAAATGATCCCAAGAGGCTGAGATTAAGACTCAAATGAGGTCAGATGCCGTACAATCTTGTGAGCTTTATTTTCTGGATCCTGTCGGATCAGTCTCAGTGCAGGTGATGATGAAGACACGGCTACCAAGCAATGATGATTCTTCAAGCTCCACGAAGACCAAGCTGGGGCACACGCAGCAACACACACAAGGTCGAGTCCACCGAGCAACAAAGCAACTGAGCACCCCGAGCCCACTGAGCAACGAAGAAGCAGGAGGCCCCCTATTTATCGCCCTAGTACCCACAATTTCCCTGAACAGTCAGCCCATTTCCAGGAAGACATTGTCCTCCATGCACGCATGCCCAGGTGTTCATGGTGGTCCTCTCTACCCGGCTCCAGTGTCAGCTTGGTAGGCACTGCTTTGGGTGGAAGTCATGGTTTTTCCATTGGGGACAGTTCATCTCTGTGGTTGGCAGCTCTTACAAGATCAGCTCTTCGTTGCAATAACGGTCTCTTACGAGATCGTTGTGGTTGACAGCTATGTTGAGCCAACACAGTTCAATAACAGTCTCTTACAGTATCTGCATAAGTTAATTGTCTTTTCTGTAAATTATAAGGCTTTCATTACTTTCAGTGGTCAAAGGAGAGCTTTTAATTTCTCTGGTACTCTCTGCAGAATAGCCTGTGAATCGAGACACGTATTGCTTTACAGACATAAAGTGATAATGTGATTTTTTTGCCGCATTCCTGTAGCAGGAGGGGCTGTCCTCTTTACTTTTTTCCTTGAAGCTGCAGTAGGCAAGGCAGTCAGGCTTTAGCAGAGAGGAAATGAAGTTCGAGAACACTCAGTAGAATGTGTTTGTCCATCATGTCATGTGGGAGTGATGTAAAATTAAACTCTCCCCTGCAGCAGGGATAAAAACTTCCCAAACTGCAGCATGGACATACATCCTTGCTACCAGGGGCGTTTTTTCCATGTGTTGCTCTAGGTCCTTCTTAAATCACACTGGCTGTTGAAATGACTAGGGCATATAATGTGAACTGAGAGACTCATGGGTATTCTCACCAACAGCAAGTATATTACCTTTTTTCACCTCAATTTGTGGTCAAAATAAGAAGTTAGGATTGTGATACAAATATGCAAGTTGTGAGTTGTATTTAACTTCTGACTTTTCCATTTACCTTGAGTAGTGCTTAAAATGTCAGTAGAGCTGTATTATTTCCACAATTCCCCTGACATGGCTAAACCACTGACAAAGCATGCAAGCTCCTGCTAAAGTGAGTAGGATTCTTATCCACTGCCTTAGAAAGACATGAGAAAGCCCTTGAGTACTTGATTTCAGGAGTATTCAGACCTTTCCAGGCTTCTAGAGTAAAGGAGGAAAGATTTTTGCAGCCTGGTTCGTTAGAAAGGTGGATGAAACGTTCTTAATGGTTTTTTACTGTGTACTCAAACTTGGTTCACATTTACCTGAATCACTTCTGAGGCCTTCTGTCCAGCCAGTGCATTGCTGTTTCTGTTTTCTGTGATCCTCTGTTAAGTCTTCCCACCTGCTTTCCACTACTGTGCATTGCAATTACCTTTCTTTAGAGCTGATAATAAAATAAATGTAACAATGCAATGAACATTGCATTTTAACCCAAAAATTCTCATTGTTGACTTTTTGCAGTTAACTTGAAAAGTATAACAAAATTAATATATTGTCAACTGTTTGCTTTGAAAATTCAGTTCGGTTCTAAAGACAAGAGTTCAAAAACTGTCACTCAAATCAACGGCACAACACTACCAAGGAACAAGCTGACCTAATAGAATCATAGAATCATAGAATAACCAGGTTGGAATAGACCCAACGGATCATCGAGTCCAACCATTCCTATCAAACACTAAACCATGCCCCTTAGCACCTCGTCCACCTGTGCCTTAAACACCTCCAGGGAAGGTGACTCAACCACCTCCCAGGGCAGCCTGTTCCAGTGCCCAATGACCCTTTCTGTGAAAAATTTTTTCCTAATGTCCAGCCTAAACCTCCCCTGGCGGAGCTTGAGGCCATTAAATTAATATTTACAGGTCGTTCTGAACAACAACAACAATGACCTAATTCTACCCCTGCTATGATCCCTCTTCACCTAGATAGCACTGCAAAGATCCTGGATGCTAGCCATATGTCTCCATGCAACATAAACCTTCTGCTAGTGGCTAGTTGGCATAGTTAGATGATATATTGCATTTGATTGCTGGATATGGCAGAAAGATACATGAAGACATGTGAGATAAGAAGGTCACCGGCAAAGCTCACTGGATAAATGAATGGTTCCTAGAGGAACTTCGCTAGCTGATATAAGTCACTTGTCCCAAGGGAAGGAGCGCATATAGAAAAGCCACAAACATATGTACTTTCAGAAAGGTTTTGATATTAGGGTTTTTACATCCCATGACTGGAGTTAGGGCTTTTAATTTACTGTGCTTGTCAGGCCAAGCAGGGCTTCTAGAGGTCAGCATGCTTGCAAAAAGTCCCTTGACCTTCCTTTGAATAAAAGATCCAAACATTTATTGTGGCTTACAACTACTAATATGAGCTCTGCTAATGGTATTTTAACTACAGCTAGTAAATGCAGAGATATTGGGTCACATAAGTCCCTGCGTGCCTAAAGAAATCAGAAAAGTGGAAGTCCCTTATATCTGTTTGCAATTCATGGCAAAGAAAACTTAATACGATTAAAACAGAAAGGCACAAGTGCTAAATTTTTGTGTGGGCTGGAGCTAAAAATGCCACAGTAGGGCAAGTAAATGGGCTATACTGTACCTACATTGAATATAATTTCAGCAGAGGGGATTTAGAATGATTTTTTTTTTAAAGAAAAGCATTTCAGGGGTTTTTCTTTGTAATAAGAACTGTACTCAAGAGTATTAACAAAGTCTAAGCAGCTGTGAACATCACTGTAATTTCCTTCTTCTAAAGTTTATCTGCAGTCAAGACGTCAGAAGCAGGTGGAATGGGGTAAGTTACTTTGAACTGAATGACCCAAAAGCTGCAAAATGATAAGAAAACAGGACATCTTGACAAATATATACTTTCTTGTCAGATACAACCATAAATCAGAGGAAAGATTTAATTCATTCCTTAAGCAAGATGGAACATCCTTAGAGGACATTTTGGGAAGGCATTTCGACAATCCATGAAATGCATTCGGGAACACAGTTGCAGTGGAGGAATAAAGCATTGGCAATTATACTGAGGCTTGAAAATAAGATGCAAACTGGTTATATTTTAAGAATGTCACTGAAAAAACACAATTGTTATCAATTTATTCACTGTGCACTAACAAGTTATTTAAAAAATAGAGAATTTACTTAAAATGAGTGTTTAGGAGGGAATTTAGGCAACAGAAATGAGCTAACTTAGTCAATCCGTGCAAACATTGCATGAATTTTGGTTGTAATAAGCATATTTAGATATGAAAAACAGCACTAGAATATAAAGGTGTTCAACACCTCTGAAAACTGGATCATTTTATCTGTGTTCTAAATATAGGAATGGGTGCCTAGCTTTGTGCATTGCTATCGAAAAGTTTGGCCTCTGGTCATAATTGCTTATGCAAAATGCAATGCAAGATTAAAAACACCCCAAACAATAGATTTTAATGACAAAGATAACTAACGTGATCTAAACTCACAGGGGTTTCTAATTTCTGAAATGCACTGACTTTAACGCTTAACTATGGAAGAAGATGCAATTAGGCCTGCATATTTTAAAATCCTAATATTAATGAATGTAGAAGCTTTTATGTAATTCTACAAATGAGGGGGAAGAGGGCAATAGTTCTCAAGTGTTAAGCAATAGTTTTGTCACCAGTTTTTGAGACTAGAAAATGGTGATAATGTGAGGGTTAGAGTAGAAAGGAATGAGTAAGTAGCCAGGATTTATTAACCAAAAACCCTGAAAGCACAAATAAGATGAGTTGGTCATCGCCTGAAACACAGAATTAAGTGTAGGGTAAGGCTCGCCTTGAAAGATAAAACATATGCTAAGAATTAAGTTGAATTTTATCTTTTGAGAATGTTGTCTGATGTCCAGAATCTAAGCTGCATCACTCTGCCCTTCCTAGACATTGTCCTTTGTGTAATAGAGTGTCAAATCTCTTTGACTGTGCCATCATAAGGATTTTCCTCTGAATGCAGCCAACAGAGGAGCTAAGTCTTGTAGTAAAAAGTTAATAAAAGGAACTCAATATAAAAAGCAAGAAGAACCAGGGTACAGAGTGTGAAGAATGTATGAAACGAAGGAGCAGAGAAGGTCTGAAGCAAGGATTGACCTTTTCCCAATTTCCAGGGCTGTGAAACTGCAGGGTAGCAGCTAGATTCTACACTGCTGTCAGTCTGATAGAGAAAGACCCAGATTTAGCCTCTTACACTTCACAGGGATCCCCAAAGGTAGGAACCCTCCATAACTAGTGGAGTTGAAGTACTTAAAGGGGGCCTACAGGAACGCTGGGGAAGGGCTCTTTGTCAGGGAGATGGGTCGAGGGTGGGTGGTTTTAGGCTGAAAGAGGGGCGATTCAGATTAGATATAAGAAAGACAGTTTTCATTATGAGGTTCCTGAGGCACTGGCACAGTTTGTCCAGAGAAGTCATGGTTGTCCCATACCTGGAGGTGTTCAAAACAAGGTCAGATAAGGCTTTGAGCAGCCTGATCCAGTGGAAGATGTTCCCCCTCATGGCAGGGGAGTTGGAACTAGATGATCTTTAAGGCCCCTTCCAACTCAAACCATTCTATGACTCTATGACTCTGCGATAACCTAAGACAGAGATTGATAGCTACTCAGCTGAGAGGAAGAGGCATTTACAGATGGTGACAGGAGAGGACCCCAGACTAAATGGCCTTTAGAATGATGTGCCAAAAAAAAGTTAGATGGGAGCAGGTGCGTACACACTTTGTGGAGTTGTCCATGAACAGCTCATCACTACTGAAGAGGCATAAAAATACAGAAAAAATCCAGCAAAGTAATGCCAGAGATTGCTTTAAATTCAAACAATCTAAACAATCTAAATAAAGAATACCATCAAAGTGGCTTCCTACTACTTCATCTCACCTCAAGAGAGCTGAAAGAAGAAGACAGATAGACTCTCAGTGGGCAGCCAAGACTGAGCTCCATGTTGCCATGACTACATTGGTACCCAAGAGAGATGCCTGTATCCATATAGGGTGGAGTCTTACTGATGCTCACAGTATGGACAGACTTCACAATCTCACAAAAACCTATGCCTGGAAATGAGCCAGAAACAACCTTTGGTAGAACTTGTCTCCTTTGACATGTTCCCAGGTTGAAATCCAACGTGGTAACCATCCCAGCTGAGTTTCAAGTAATATTTTTTTGAAAATAATTCATTAGAGATCTGAAAATTGGCCTTACAAATCCAGATTGGCTGACAATCTTAAGGAAAATATCTGATAGTTATATGGATAATATTAGTGCTAAAGCAGAAAAAAGTGCAGATCCCTGAAGGATCAGGAACATTAAGAGAAGAAATCCAGACAAATACAGTCCAATGGGAGCACACACTCCCATCCTCAGTCTCTAGGAAATCCTGTATTTCCTTGGTGAAATGTTTGATATTCCACTGTTTCCAGATACTACACTCTGCAACAACCATTTCATGTAAAATGTGCTCCTGATAGAAAAATTTAAAGGGAAGAAATAACATTTCCTTCGAGGTCTGAATCGTTGCTGGCTGACCCTATGTAGAGCAAGACACACAAATGGCAACCAGGACCCATACTACAAGCAAGCAGGGTAACATTCTGCAGTAAAAAGATATTTAGAAAGAGTCTGCGAAAGAACTCATGTCACTGTTTTTCCACTGGTTTTGTCATACATGTGATAGATCCATAAACTGACACTTTTATGTATGGATATTATATCTTTATGTGAGTTCTATTTGAAAGGTGTTGGGCACATAGAAATCAGCCCAAGAAGCTAATTTTAGACTTCAAAATCCAAGTTAATTTTACATAAATTCCAAAGTGGATTCCTCCTTCTTACTGTCAGGAAATTATGACAAATGATACAAGAAGGTAAGTTTAATATCAGGACAAAATGTATGCAATAATAAGTCTTTTGAAATTATGGTGAGATTTTCATAAATCTTGAGTCAGATTTTTTTCAGAGTATTCTGCTTAGGAGAATAAAATCCTACTGTTTATCTTGAAAGGCTACAGCAGAGTGTAATTAGACTTATCTGAAATAAAAGGGGTATGAATTAAAAAAGTCGGTAGTAAAACGAACATATTGTTTACCAATGCATTATTTGATGATTGAGTGGTTAATTCTACAGGAAGAATATAATTCTGATGCCAAAATGGGAATGAGACAGATCAACCTTGCTGGAGATCACAGATTTGTCAGAAAAGGTTTTCTTTGACTGGGAAATGGGTGGTTTAAAGGGGAAGTGAACACACTCAAATCCCTGTTAATGTATCAGATTGACATTTGCATTACAGCTTTCATTTTAATGAAAATGATCCATGTTTGGATGCTTTAAATATAAAGTAGAATAAATGCTTAAAAAAACCCCATACGATATAGCATTTTAAGAATGACCTTCTAGTCCTGGTCTCTAAAAAGTCCAACCCAAACTACAGCAGTCCAACAAATAAATAAAACCCAAATGGCTGATAAAATAAATCCATCTAATGGAATTTAAGATTCAGTCCCCATCAGGGAGCATCAGGAATGCCAAGATTTTTGAAAGCCGCTAATTATATTCAGACCATAGTACTTTCTGAAATTCAGCCTTCTTCAAGGTGTCTTTAGCTGAACACCTAACACCTGAGCAACCTGACATAATTAATTGTTTTCCCAAAATCTGGACAAGGACCAAGATTCCAGACTTTGCTTAAAATGGGGACAGCAATTTCTGGTCCTTTAATGAGGTTTCTTTCTCATGCAACACTTTTCTGAGATGCATGAAGGGGCTGTAATGCACACTTCTTGGAGTGGTACAGAAACTTATACTGAGTCTGGAAAGCTTCCCGTAGTGTTTCAGATGTTATCACTGTACAAACAAGTCCAACAGTAACAAACCCTGTTAGCTATTAGATGCATTTTTTAAAATAAAAGTGGAGGGAAAATTGTCAGCAAATTGGATCATCTGAGGCTTTTTGACTTTCCTTCTGATTTATGTATGCTGCTACAAAGCCCCTGCAAATTTTAAGCTAGTATCAAATCCCTGTGGAATCTTTATCCATCTTAAACCAAATAATTGTCTTCTGCAGTAATACAAAATTTTCCTGTGCCTCTAGGCTTGCAGGCTTTGACAGGAACTTCTTTTGGATGCTAATTTATTTGGTTATATTACAGTCAGATAAATCTGTTTGCAGCCAGTTTCTGGGAGGGTAAAGGAATATAAAACCACATCATCAGTGCATATTTCAAAAACATTACGAAAAATAGAAACTGGAGGAGGAAATTATAGAAAAATGGTCCTCCTAATTACATGAGAATACCCCAGGTAACACATTTATTCAATTCATATGGCTGTGCTCGAGGGCTACAATGGACAGTGAAGATTAGAGGATAAACAAGAGAGACCCAAGGGGTCAGATATATTCTTGAGCAGTTGCAGCTTTCCAAAATTTTAGCACCTTGCAAGGTGGTTATCTGAACTCTCAGTAGCTGCTGTAGAGAAATATAAGAACCTCTGGAGGACTGGCTTCTCATCCTAAGGCGGAGGTCGATGATAGGTAGGTAATTTTTCTTCAAAAAAATAGATACAGCTAACAGTGTTGTTCTCATTCCTATTTTTTCCTTTCAGCTTTAGTTTACATGTAATTCCTTTCCACGAAGAAGCTAGTGCTGGGCCAAAGCCCCACTCATAGTTCACCTATCATGACATCTGAGCTGGAATCAGAAGACCAGCCTCCATCTGTTTCCAGACTTTTGTTTTGCCCCTAGCTCCTCAGGTAGCTCTGAATCTTTCAAGCCTGAAATAGCAACAACATCCTTCTTTCATTGTCTTTTATAATCTGTTGGAGAAACAGTTTCATTGCTAGGGTTATAAGTTTTACAGTTTCAGTTTGCTTCTTTATGTTTATATGGATGGAGATAAAGTTACCTGCTTTTTGCATAAGCATTAGATGTGTAATGCAAAACTAGGATATTAATTAGTACATCGTTAATCTTTTCCTCTGTACAATGCTTTTGTGTGACTAACAAATTGCAGATCCTCACTTTCATTGATTACTAAACTTGGCTTCTAATGTATGGTTAATATTCCATTGACACAGGGACTTACACTTCAAATTCCCACGGATTTGCCAGCAAAGGGTATTTCAACTCTGAAGTTACCACTGCAAATTCAGGCCAGGACAGTGAAACTACAATCCTTGCTCCTGCATGAGTGAAAAAAGACTTTCTCTAACCTCAAAATGAATACATAAATAAATAACTCCCTTATCGAGATACAGCTACACTTGTATGAACAGTAAAATATCCATATCAACAAGTCTTAGGAGCCAAATCCTTAACAGTAACTGGAGTCCTAACTCGTAGTACTTGATTAATGGATTGGTTCTCTGTTCCCTTTGGAAAATAACCTTATATTTTAAAACATGCTTTTTTTAAAAAAAAAAATCATCTGGTATTTATGCACATTATTGTGAGTAAACAAAGGAGGTCCTGGGTGTAAATCTTCCATCTACTAAGCTTTTATGTTGCTCTTTTATAAGCCCTTGGACATAATTGTAGTGACTTCATTGTTCATCCCCAGACAATTTAGAAACAAGTCATTGTTCCTGGAACTCTGCAGGCTGTGGGGAATCATTTTTGAAGCTGCATTGGTCTCAAGAAACCAGTATTTCAAAATATTTATTAACCATAGGTAGCTGCTGCTCCAGTAACCCCACGGAGTTCTCCTTCCCTTTTGCTAAGCAACAAGACAATTAACTTGACCTATGTCTTCATAAATTTAAGTCAGTTCTTCAGCAGTTAATTACAGCAAAATGATAGCAACATTACACTTAAGGCTGTGCAGTTTTCATTTCAGTAGGGGTGATAATGTTTTCTGAAAATCTGTATGCACTGAATTATAGCATTAATTTGAAATGGTTACTGTGAAATCTGTGCAATAATTAAAGTTTCTAGGACAATTTGAAGGTAAAAGAGAAACCTCAGCTGTATTAAGGTGGAAAAATATTTAAATGAATAGTCTAGGTGACAGGTAGGCAGATGGATTCTGGGCCATGTTCTGTGATGATTTGTTTCCTTCAAAGTCAGAGGAAATTTTCCCACAGTAGCTTCCATTGTAAGCTGCACATTTTCAGGTACAACATAACATGACATTCAAGGTACATTGTCTTAAATTCTCCAGTACTTTAAATTTAAAAATTATGTGATTCCATAGTTTCTCCCTTTTATGAATAAGTCATAAAGCAAGGTTTCATCTTTGAGTATTTCCTCTCAATGTACATCATACAATGCGGCATTTTCTGCTATTTTGATTTTGCAGCATGTCTACTCGAAAAATCCCACATCATTTGTGAACTTAAAGCAAAAATTAGGGGCTTTTTACAAAAAATATTTCTCAGCTGAGAACTCAAGTACATATTCTCATTTACTTAAAAAGGAAATCAATAATTTGGACAGGTGGTATATTATATAAGCCATACATTGCATCATTGGCTTGCTTTAAACAAATATTAATAAAATATGCGATGAATGTTTCTCCTTGGTAAGTACCTGTAAATTGATCTCTGCAGTGATGTGCTGCTGCAGAGCATTGTATGCTGAAGGAATTTGCCTTTTTATTGAAATACTCTCGGGGTTGTTACTACTCAGACTGCTACAAATGCAGTTCAGCTCTGCATGTTTGAATTTTAGTTGCCCTTGGTCCTTCAGAGATCCAAATTATGGGCCACTGAAAATCTAGCTTTGAAACAGAAAAGCAGCAGCACCTGCATGGCTATTTCAGTATAAGCCTTCATTACTCTGGGTATCAGAGGGAAATCACTTGAAGGTACTCAAGTGAAAACACTGTCTCACTACTGCAGCAAATCTATATAATATAGGTTTATGATTATGCAATGCAGATACAAGCAACGCAGTTACATCAGTGCAGAAACCTAACACAGAAGAAAAGCTTTTTTATCTCTGGAAATTCCTCAGAGAAAATGGTGTTATGAAATCGCATAGGGATTTCTGTGTCCTCTGCTGTAGTGAGTGCTTATTAGAGTTTAACTCTTCTTGAAGCATCCCGGAGGAGAAGATACCATAAATACAGTTGATAAAATTTCTAATTTGTTTCTTTTAACCTCTTTCTCTTTTCAGCTTAATGATGCTGTGCTATCGAATGGGTTGGATGACAGAGCAGGTCCCCAACAGGCACAAGTTCAGCACCATCGTTGCAGACAAAAAACTGCCCCTGATTTTCTCCTTGTTTCCCGTATAGGCATTGGGCTGTTTAAACAGCACCAACTTTGTAAAACTGAAATATTCCTTTCCAGAGAGAGCCTTTTATAGAGATATTGATGCTGGTTTTCCTCCCTTGCTTATGGACTCACTATCACGCTTCCTTCCAGCTTCCTCCCTACTAGTTCTGCCTGGCTTGCTATGATTTAAACTTTGGTAAATCAGCAAAATAATTCTGCCTCTAGCTGTTTATTTTCTCTCTGTGATTTTTTTTGGTAACACAGTTGCATGGTTTTTCCTTCATTTAAAGTGAAGCATTACTGATTCTGACAATGCTACTGCAGGGCTTGGGAAACCAGAATGTGGGAACAAAAACTGGTGTTTCACAGGGCAGGACAAGAGGGCAATGACTTCACAGCAAACATTGAGCTCTTATAGGAGGGCTCATATGAAACACTGGAGCTTTGCGGTGGCTAGTGTACCTGGTTGAGTGTTATCAAAAATACATAAAGCTACGTAACTGCATTGCTATCTTAAAACTAGGCCAATAATAATTCCTAAATACTTACCTAGAAAAAAGAAAAAAGAGTAAAAAATCTACCTACTGACTTTTTCATCTGTTGTTCAGCAAAGATTCACTCTCCATTTTATTGTATTTATATATGTATATATATAATGTTATGTTAAATTATGTTTTTATATATATATATTAAAATCTAGCATGAATAGGGCCAGTTAGTGACCCTGGCTGAGGGTCAGTATCAAAGTCCTATTGCTTGAGAATACAAGCTAATGTAATAGAGATGGACTTTATTAATTTCTGTGATTTCTTTTCCCCCAGAGCTTGAAGAATAAAGACAAACATTCTTCCATTAACTTAATTCATTCCTTCTTCATTTGTGTTTGCAATTCATTATTAATTTCCTATGAAGACATAGCAATGTAATCTTATGTCTACAAAAACACTGCTCTCCTCCTGCTCTTCCCTCCACCCCCTTATGACTTTTGAAACTCGTTAATCAATCCCAATCATATTTGAAAAGGAGGAGGGAGAAGAATCCTCAGAGAGAATTCAGTATCCACAAGGGTGGTGAAATCTGTCATTAGGTGGAGGAAAGAGAAGGGAATTAGCACTCTCTAAATGGAAAAGACAGGAAGAACTCATATCTACCAATCTATATGGTGTCAGCTGGCCAGCCTTGCAGGTACTGGCCCACCATCTGGCACGCGTAACTCTGAAACAGGCATAACACGTTACCTGTCACCCAGCAAGACACCGAGAGTCTCCAAGGGAGAACTAGAGTGAGTGCTGTGAAGGCACAAACCTATAATGGAGCTGGTTTCGTTAGCTCCCCTGCTCACAGAATGACTTCTTTCATCTTCTCTTTGTTACCTGTCCAGGAAGCACCTTCCATCTTCATCCCAGAGAAGTTACTGAACTTACTCAGGAGAAACCAAGTGAAATTTGGGAAACTTAAATTACATGAGGCAAAAAAGCTCTCTGGCTTTAAATCCTGTGAAATTGTGAAAAAATATATAGATCAAAAGCGATGTCTAATGTGAACTCCAATGCAACCTGTGTCAATGGATAGTAGAAATTGAGTGTTTGGCTGGCCGTGGTCATCCAGGTAACACATCAAGACCAGGCAACTTGTACAACCAGCCACAAATACGCAATAAGGATTATAACTTAATATTCATGCTTACTCTGTGACATTAAATTTCATAAAAGGTAGTTGTACAGTAGAGCAAATTCATTCAGGAAGTCAGTAATCATGAAATCATTTTCTCAACTCTAATGATTTCCTTTTCTTTTATGCACAGGATTGACAGTGAAGGGATTTCAAATGCAGTGAATGAAGCTTTTACAATAGGGAGGACCTGGGATAAGCAAATAAGACAAAGTAGCTAATGTATGCTTCTGTTTTAGCTTTTCACCTCTGGAGACATGCTTTCCAATCTCATTTAGATCACAACAGGGAACAAGCAAAAGAAAGAAAGAAAAGGGGAAAATTGGAGTCTGCTTTTAAAGTTGTATAATACACGTACCTTGAGTAGCATTTGCTCAATGCTGTCGTTTGTACCCAAAGATAGTCTGAGCCCAATGCCCCTGTGTCTTTCTAATAACAGCATTACCCCGATAGTCGTTGGTGTAAGAGAGGAGAGTCAGGCATGTTCTGTATACAGTCCCTTGCGAGATGTCAATGGGGGACCAAGTGTATCAAAGAGGATTGTATGACACAGCTATTTTAAGAAGTTGTTTAGTTTCTCAGAGAAGTGGGAAGCTTGCCTAATCCATAATGACCCAAATCGTTTTGCAATACATGTTTTTAAGCAAGTTTGGCCATGTAGTTTCTCACTGACAAAATCCCTTGATTTTCTAGGGGTGTAGAGAAGGATTAGTGCATAAAAGACCATCTGTCTCCTTGCTGCTGACAGGCTGAAAAAGGTGGTCTTTTTCTTCTCTGTGGAGCCGGTTGCAGCCCTCCCAAACTGGAAGCAGTGAGCATTTGTTATCTCTGTGAAGCACTAGCCTGGAACAAGCATTTCCTTTTCCTGGGATTTGCTGTTGTGGGATAATCACTTGGCTGCTCAGTGGAGTCACCTGTGTGTGAGTTCCTGGAGCCCCTCACACCCAAGAGACATAAACTCATATATCAGGTACTGATGGATCAGCTTCAAAATTGGATATAATCTTGTCTTTCCAACAGGTACACAAGCTAGCTTTCCAACAGAAAAGTTGATTATTGATAAAGTCTTTAAGGAAAGGAGCAAGATTTTTCCACAAATCAGAGGTAATAAACCAGACATTCTTTCTTTTATTGTGACCAGTTCTGTCCAATAAGAAGGAAAGAACTATTTGACTTTTATTATTGCTTACACTGCTGTAGCACTTGGAACCTAAGACCCTTCTGTGCAATGCGCTTTGCAAACTCAAAATAATAGCCACTTGTCATCCTGGGGGACTTTATGAGAATTGGTAAACCAGCTAAAGAAAATAAAGACTTGTGTCCTGTTCCAGGGATGGAATATAGGCACAGAGAGACTGAGCAGTCTGTCTGTCACAACATGGGGATATAGGGGCAGAAATGGGAGACACATTCAAGCCTTTTCCCAGTCCCTTTACTGCTTTGTTTCTCTGCAACTTTCCAGTTGGAGTTGTTCACATCCTTCTACCCCAGACACGTGCTTAAACTTGTGTCAAGAGAATGTATAAACATATTCAGAGAGACTTTAGCATCTACAACAAGTAGGTACAGGAAACATAATCCACAGTTATAGGTTATTTTGTCCTTGCTTTTGGGTGTCTCATAAAAAATACAGTTACTCACCCCATTGCACATCACACATGCAGTAGGCTAGTGTCGTATCAAGTTAATATTTAATAGTGGCAAAATGATTTGCTGTCCTTTGGGAAAGATGCTTTCTAAATGTAAAGTGTAATTTCATATTTGGTGGATTTGAGCTTTGAGCATGTCACTGGATCAGCTGCTGCTACTACCAGATAGGCTTATCTTGATGCTTAGAGAGCTAAAAAATTACGTATGTGTATCCTTTGGATTGTGGTCCGTATATCCTACCAGCCACATTCAATGGTTTATTTCTGAACTTTTTTTTTTTTTTTGGAAAGAGACCAATTTTCTTGCCTTCTCCCCTCCCTGCATGATTTTTAGGCATCTTGGTTATTATCTTGCATTTTTTTTGCCATCCATAAAGAATGGATAATAAGATAGGACCGCCTACAGCGCGAAATTGAAATTCCTATCTTAATCATGACATCAAAACACAAGCTACTGTTGCTTTGATATCTCTTGTAGGCCAGCCAAGACACAAGAATGCTTGTAACACTTTCTTCTTGGTCCGTGTATTTTAAGAATAAGGACAGCTTCAGTTTTAAATTGTTTAATGGAAACAAAGGAGAATTTTTTAACCAGAAAAAGGAAAGCAAGTGCATGAGAGAAGTGGGAAGCTGGGAAAGATATTTATCTTCCTTCCAGACAGAGGAGAAAGAAAGTCCAGCGTTGGCTTTTTCATCTAGAGGTTCTCAGAGTTCACACAGCTCATAAGAAATCACACTCCATACCAAACCCTCTTTCCTAGGAGAAAGTAGCTCTAGCTTTCACCATCCAGACCTTCCAGCTTCTAGAGAGGTTTAATAGTGTTTTTTGTTTCCTCCATGCATATAACACGATGCTGTATCAGAGCTTCCATCTCACCAGCTGCCACAGCTCAGGGCCATGCCATCTCTCTGACTTGCTTGAGAAAGCAGCAGAGTCACAAGGCTGTGGTCTTGATACTCCACTGCTTTTTCCTACAGCTGCTCAAGGTCAAACTTAGCATAGTGGATTTTCATCTCTCTGAATGACTATTTCTGCACAGTTTGCCATTAATAGGAGACTGTGAGAATGACTGTGCTGGGTCAGACCTAAAATTCTCCTACTCTGTTTCAGACAATAATCAACTCTGGGTGCCCAAGAAGATCATAGGAGCCAGCATGCGTGTCATCCTACCTCCTCAGAGGACTTGTTCAATCTCTGTTAGCTTATGGCTTCGAGCTGTGCTAAATGAGAAGTAGTGTTTTCACATTTAACTCACCTCAATGTAGGGCATCTTTTTCCTAGGAATCTCTTCGTTGTCTCTACGCACCAACACAAATAATAGTTGGCCCCTTGAGTTCCTTGCTTGCTCAGGCTGAAGGCTTCCCAACTGCTCTTTAAATGCTTAGTCAAATTTGTAAGATAAACTTTCTGTTGTGCAGAGAAGATCAATGAAGAGAAAAAGCTCTGTTTTATGCTTAGAAAGCTGTACTGCTTTACAGAGAATATAATCGTGGCTCTTGCAGCCAGGATGGAGGAGATGTTGAGTTTTGAATGCCTGCTGACAAGTGTGTGAAATGAACAGTTTTGATTCACAATACTTGAATGATTTGTGGGCTTCATAACCTATTTGGTAGAAGGGTTCAAAGCCATTTCAGATACTTTTGCTTCTCTTTGTATTCTTACACTGTCATATACTTCTTCTCCCCAAGGGCTGTGCTTCCACCACTCATTTTAAATAGTGAAATTTGTCTTTATAGAGTTGGCAGAAACAGAGTAACCTATGTGCAAAATTGTGTCTCTAGAGCCATCTGAGAGGGATAGCTGTAACTCTAATAAGGTCTGTCTTTCCTTGCCAGCAGATTAGGAAAGGATTATGGAAAAGAAGGATACCAATGGGAAACATCATTTCATGCCTGTACTTAGGCAATACTCCAGTTGGCATCAGTTGCTGTTTACTCTGTGTTTTACATGTGGGATCAACACGGGAGATGCAAAAAGAGAGACCAGGAAAGCCTGGAAGTAGAAAGCATATTGTCTGACTGTTTTCATTCCTTTATATTTAGTGTAATACCAGCCTGCAAGACAACTACAGTACACACAGGAAGGATGGATTAAGGATTTGGGCATCAGCCAGCATTTGTGCTTCTGCTCTGTCACAGACTTTCCATGTATGCTTGGGCAAGCTGTTTAGAGCCAGATCTAAAACAATAAGCTGTTACTACACCAAGTGAAGAAACACTGTAGTCTGTTGTGAAGTCAGGCGAGTTGCAATGTCTCTACAGAAAGTACAGAAAAATGTAGAGGCACAGCTTGGGACTGGGCAAGGGGAAAGCTGATGTAGATTTCTCAAAGTTGGGTACTTCTAGTAAACATGGCAGAAATATGGATATTTCCACATCAGATTCTATTGCAAGGCATAAGAAATATCATACAGACAGAAAGCAGGATTCCTGAATCCTCAGGCATGGTCATGGAAAACTCTGTTCTTCATATTCCTAAATTCTAAAGTTCTTGCATGGTTTTTAACTTCAAAATTCCTCAATAAGGAATTTCATTCAAAAGTTCCCATTTTGTATTCTCCCCTAGACTGAGCTCTCCTGGCTAGACTGAGGGGTATGATATCCATTCTGTGCCCAAGCCTGGCTGGTGCAGAAGCCACCTCCAAGTCTCTTGTGGAGAATCATTCCCTTAGGTCTTCCCTGACCGTTTCTAACACAGACCTGTGGGACTGGGCTGCCCACCAAAAGCAGTCATGACAACTGTCTGTTTGGAACATAACTTAAAAATAACAAGCCTAACTTTGTGCAGAATGGAGCATTCACATGGGTTTTAGATCACCACCCACATCTGGTGTCACCCATTCTCCATGTGACCCACGTACGCAGCTCATGTCCTCACCTCTAGGCTGTTCTACCCCACCTCTGGAAACTGTCAGCACCCAGGAAACAATTCAGGATTCACTGAGCTGGAGAGAAAATATATGTGACTAGACACATTGCAAAGTATAAAATCAATGGAAACAGGGAATTATTGCTATGAAAGCTATCATACATATGAGGAACTCCCTACTAATGTCCTAATTTAAGTACCAGAGTTCTCTTTTTTTATTGCACCTTAAAATGGATTGAAGTCCTTGGGATACAGACACTTTGTAAAAGAACTTGCCGGTTGCTGCAGATATGGGCTGAAATCTTTTTCCAAGGAACTCAGGTCTTTCTAGTAGGAAAGCTGTTGTGCCAACAAACAGCAAATGATGTATTTTAAATCTACTACACTGGGCCTGTTAAAGTCAGGGTATTTGTCTGAGGGGTTAGAGTGAAAGATTAGTTCTACTGGATATGTTCTTACTGGGAAAAGTCTTCCAGATGTTAGATAGTAAGTCATCTCCTAGAGTAGAGGAGAAATGTAAAGCAGTGCAACTCAAAACTCCTTGGAGAGCAGGGCACCTGCACCAGGGAAGGCATTACACCAGGGAAGGCATTACACAAATGCACGAAATAAGTTAATAGATCCTTTTTTTTCCCTCCATTTGAAATATATGATCCAGAAAAAAAACAACGTGCAAACATCAGGACCACCTCCTGTGACCCAATTATTCGGAAAGCATAGTGTCCAAGCTCTGCCACAGAGAAGTACTTAGGCTTTCTCATCAAAATGTGACTCTCTGGCAAAGTGAATACTCTGGGAGGTCAAATGCATTACCACTCAGAGCAGTATCACTTCCAACAGCCTGAATGAAGGATTAACGAAGATGACTTGACATTTACCTACATTCGTGTGCAGCTAATAGGGTTGATAAAAGTGTTCCATGAATAATTTATATTGGGTAATTCACAGATGGAAAGATTCATCTTCTTCCCATAAGCAGAAAGGAAGGGGGAGGGTGGAACGTCAGAGAGAAAAGGTTGGTCTCTAGCTCTGTAATACCCTTATCAGTGGAAAAAGAGGTCAAGACTTCCTGGTTTAATATCACGGTTACTTCCATTAAGGAAGTAATTTAAATTACATAGAAGGTTCCAGCCTGGGGAGAGGGAGAGTGTTTGGAGTAATTAGCAAAATGCATTGCAGCTGAGGTCCTCGTTGTGGGTACTGGAGAGGCTGAGCACAGTATCACAAAATCACAGAATAGCTGAGCTCAGAATGGATCTCTGGAGATTGTTTGCTCCAACATCCATGATGAGAGAAACAACAGCTACAGCAGGTGGTCCAGGAAAGTTTCTAGTTAAGTTTTAAAATGTCTAAGGATGGGCACCTCTGGGCACCTTGTTCCAGTTCAGTCATCCTCAGAGCTAAACTGTTTCTCTGCATTTTAAAAAGATTTCTCATATTTCAATTTGTGAACATTGTCTTTTGTCCTGCCACGGGGCATCACTGGCTCCATCTTCTTTACCTACCCATCAGCTACTTACATGCATTGAAAAGATCCTCCATAAGGAAGATCTCTCAAATGAAAACAGCCCCATCTCTCTCACCCTTTCTTTAGTGAGCGGTGCTTCAGTTCCTTAGTCATCTTTGTGGCCCTTTACTGCACGTGCTTGGACAAACTTTCAAGACTCTTCTGTATGGAGGAGCCCAGAACTGGATCCAGCACTCTGCATGTGTCTCAGTAAGATCATCTCCCTCAACCTGCTAGCAATGATCTTCCAAATGTAGGCTAGGATAATGCTGACTTTTTTTTCTGTTGGTGGCTCATGGACCACTTAGTGTCCAGTAGAAACCCCAGGTGCTTTTGTGCCAAGCAGCTTTCCAGCTGGTCTCAGCACATACTGAT
Organism: Phaenicophaeus curvirostris; assembly: GCF_032191515.1. Classification (NCBI taxonomy): domain Eukaryota; kingdom Metazoa; phylum Chordata; class Aves; order Cuculiformes; family Cuculidae; genus Phaenicophaeus; species Phaenicophaeus curvirostris. The sequence continues at coordinate 74,774,403 of NC_091395.1, forward strand.
GCCTGACGTTGTTCCTCCCCAGGTGTAGGACTTCACTCTCCACCTTGTTGACCTTCATGATGTTCTCGTCAGCCCATTCCTCCAACCTGTCAAGATACCTCTGGGTTGGCAGCACAACCAGATCTAATGGCTCAGATGGTATTCCGTCCACCTCACTGTCTGCTCACCCAGACCATACTTCATCAGTTTGTCTATGAGGATCTGATGGGACACAGAGTCAGAAGCCTTGCCAAACTCTACGTAGATGGTGTCCTCTGCTCTCCTCTCACCTATCAATCAGTCATTTCATTATAGAAGTTTATCAGGTTCGTCAAGCATTGCCTCCCCTTTGTGAATCTCTCCTGGCTGCTTCTGAAGCTTTCATGTGCCTTCATGTTCCTGACTATGTCTGATATCCTCCATGTGCCTAAGAAATGGTTTCCAGGATTAGTTGATCCATCACCTTCCCAGGCATTAGGGTGAGGTTGGCTGACAAACTTGCAGTTCTCTGGCTCTTCCTTCCTGCTCCTTGTGTAGAGAGGAGTGACATTTGCTTTCTTTCAGTCCTAAGGGCCTTATTCCAATCACCCCAATCCTTCAAAGATTATTGAGAGAGACCTTGCAATGACTTCAGCCAGCTCAGCCCCCATGGATTTATTCATGTCCACTTTCCTTAAGTATTCTTTAGTTCTTTTGGAAAATATTTTCATGTTCTAGATTACAGTTAACTGCAGCAACTGTTCACTCTTTTCTGCAGTTCATGGGAGGGGTGACAACTACATTTCACTGTCCATCGAATGTTCTTCAAAATTTTTCATGTAAAATCTCACAGCTACATTTAAGAGAGGCTTAGAGAAAAAGTGACTTACCCGAAGCCAGTATTAATGAGATTGGTTCACACTTGTGGCCGTAGCACTCTGATTCAGTTTGGAAAGCATTCCTGTGGGATTTTGATCACTACCGTGATGGGACCACAAATCAAGTATAACTTTCAGAAGGATGGATCTAGGTAATTTAGTGATACCCCCATGAAGGCCATAGTGCCCTTTAAACTCAAAAAGTGGGGTTGTACACAGATGTGAATAATTACCTTTTTAATTAAGACAATCAAAGCAATTAACTAAAGCAAAGCAAGAATGAGAAGTTTTTTGAACAAGATGCTACATCCTTGCTTCTCCTTTCGATTTCATTTAGCTCAGTGGTTTTCTAGGTTTCAACGAATTCTGCATAATTTCTTTGTTCTCTTTAGCATCCTCCCAGTCTTGACTTGTAGCCTCCCAGGCCCTTGCTACGTTCCTAATCCCTGCGTCTTCCTGCACCTACCATATCTTGAATGTTTCTTGAGAAGATCAGTTTAATCCTAAAAGAACAGCTCCCTCTCCTTCTGCAGATTTTCATCTGACCCACTCAATTTTTAAAGGTATGGGGCATATGTTAAAACTTAACACTCCTTTCCCCATAGCTGGCTCCACGCCTCCCTTCATGTCTGCATTAGAGATGAATTTTAGTCTGAAAGTGCACTTAAATGAGTGGTGAATTTCCTTCTGTTTTCAGCAGAAGAAAAATTTCTTCGCTCGAGTTGAATTTTATCCAGTTGAGAGTTTACACTTGTCTTGGTAAATAGGAAAAGACATAACCAAGCTGGTGTGAGGAATTCTGACCAAACTCCCTGAAGCTACACAGAAGGGTTAAGTCTTCAGGGACACAAAGTCAGGACATCTGCTTCCAATGCTAGAATCTGCTTCTAACTCAGCAATAGGACTTGGACATGCCTTGATTTCAGCACACACAGTTCTCATCAACATCATTGATGCTGGTCCTCCTCTATCACCATCACAGGACCTCAAAGAACAGTGATACCACTGCTAAGAGTGAAGTTGTTAGAGCTCTATAAAGGGGGTCAATGCAGCCTGGGTTGTGTCCACAGAATGGTTATGAGCAGATAAAGCTAATATTGCTAAGAAAGGAGGGAAGCACCACGGCACAGCAAACGTTGTCAAACCACTTTCTTCACAAAAAGCTCCAAATGCTACGGCTTCTAAAGTGTAATATTTGTTTAGGGGCTGGGGTCCTCTTCTAGAACAAACTGCTGGAGGTACAAAGCCCTTTACGTGGTGCTTTGTACCACTTCAGCCAGCTGAAACTCTGGTTCTTTGTATATTCAGAAACTGTGCGAGACTGTGTGACAGTCACTGGCATCTGCATCTCCTCGGGGATGTATTTGTTGAATACCAGCTATTTAGTGCCATCTTGTTCGCTCAGTGTGCAAAACAGAAAGCACTATGGAACAAACCCAAAACAAGCCTTTCCTCTCCCAGAGGATTTGGTAGTAATGCACTTCTCTTATCTTGCTAGACCACCAACACGAGTAAGGTGAAATGGCATGCTGAATATCCTCGGGAGACTGAGCCTTCCCGCACTGTAATGGATGTGTCATATCCCAGGCATGGTTTCTATGCTGCTCTCATACAGCATCCAAGACAAGGATTCTTGCCTTTTTGTGAGTTATGGCTGAATTCTAACTAGGGATAACTTCAGGTTCAAGACTGAATTGCTTCTGAGTGTATAGAACTGAATGCAAAGGGACCTGAGATTCAGCTCCCAGAATGGAAATAGAAATGATAGCAATATGGGAGAAAAAGGGAGTCAGTTTGGTGAAAAATGAGATAAATGAGAAAACAGGAACATGTTCACCTCAGGCCAAGTGAAAAATCTACCTGCTGAATACAAATATTAAATATTTCTGATATGGAGTATCGGGAAGAAAAACAAATAAGAAATGAAGGACCGTATCCCTAAGTGGAGAAGGGATGTGTCCCTGCCCCAGCTGCCAAAGCACAGATCCTGGATGCCGGAGGCCCAGATTTCACCCCGTTTTTGCTTTGCTCTTTGGAAAAGCCACATCTCCATATCCCTTAATCCTTCTGCTGTCAGTTACAGGGGGCATAGCTGCTTCTGTTACTACTTCTCTAATTTCCTAGTATATTTTGAGTGTAGGTATCAAGAGATGGATGTCTTGCCTCCTGTGTGAATGTCCCACCTTATGCTTGGATTCAGGGAATATTAAAGAAAAACTGCAGCCCCTATGACGGGAGAATTTGAGGGAGAAAATAGTGCTACAATACTCACCTGAGGCTGCAGTTTCTGAAACACACAGCACGTGGATGTAAGGCTGAATCCAGCCATGAGACAACAATGATGGAGTTATAGACAAATCTGAGCTGGGGCTTACTAAATCACAGTTTCATTTTCACTAATGCAGGGAAGAAGGAGGAGTTTAGCAGTCAGGACAATTAATAATCAGACCTTATGTCAGGTGAAAGTTTAATTAGCAATGCCAGATGGAACTGCATCAACAGGAAGCGTTGAATGCTCCTCTCCCTCAAAGGAATACACCACATCGCAGCAGTGCAGATGCTTCTCTGGGACGTTGAATTGAAATCTCTTCAAGCAGAAGATGGACTTAGATTTAGGATTTCTCTGTGGACTGATGCCATAAACCCTGGGCCACTGGTTAACATCTCCTGCTGTGGCTATTTCGCAACAGTAACACTCCTCTCCCTCCCCTTTTCTTTCTATTAATACTGCATCTACTTAGTGTGTTGTCTGAAACCTTGAACAGTTTTGGGGAAAATCTATATGATGCTTTCTGCTGGTAAATTAACTTCTTGACCTTCCATTTCTTAACCAGGTCTTAAGTTTCTTCTATGAAGGAAATATCCAAGGTATTGAAAAAGTAATTTTAAGGTTTTTTTTTTTAAAGCAATTCTTCCATAAATAAATTGCATCACTGCAGATTGCTCACTTCCACATTGAGGAGGTGGAACTCATCTAATAATCATTACAGTACAATACTTCCCCTCCAAGCACTCCCAGGAGGCTCTCTTTATCTGGGAAAGGGTAATGGAATATTCACACCTAATCACCATGACACAGAAGTACAGTTTTTAAATGGGAAAATCAATTTTCCCTTAATATTTAAAATACTAACAATGTACTTTGCCAGAGCTAAGCAGTTAGATAAGATTATACACTCACTGTTGATGAACAGGAGCATAGTGTCTGAAAGGGAGTCAGGCAAAAAGAGGCATATTCTGGGGTTCAGTAATGATGTTTGAAATTAGAAAACAGTTTATTAAAGAAAAAAGAAAAAGAAAGAAGAGAAATTAAAAAAGAGGAGTCTTAGAAGACTCCTAGTTCAGTTCTACATGTAGTTAGTTTCAATTAAATTTTATTCCTGCCATCCTAGTGCAAAAACACAAGGGTGTTGCCCCTTCAGGTTAGAGGCCTGTTTTTCCATCCTTTCTGATTTTAACAAGGCTTTTATCAGTCAGTGGTATCTGCTTGGCTCTGTGACAAAAAGACAAGTTCTCAGCACTCACCTGAGGTTCTGATCTCTTTTCCCTTTTCCATATCCTCACTGTAACCTCATTTTGTGAGTCATGGGGGTGGCAGCAGTTCTGTCCCCTGAGAACATGCTAGAAACTTCCACAGAAAATGATGTGATGAAGAACTGGATTGTCAACTAAATATTCCTTTTTAAATGAAAACTATTTCATTTTTTCATGTGGTATTCACAATGCCTGTTTAAAAAAACCCAAGCAAAACTCTGAACCTAAATAAATTTCAATCTCAAATCTTTCATTTTCCTAGGTGAAAAAATCTATAGGCTCTGCTTGGTTTCTTGCTTATCTGTTTGTTTTAAAAAAAAAAAAATCCATTCTTGTATGAAATGGGACTATGTAGAGGGGATGGCTGAACAAATCCAACCCATTTCTTCTGTGCAACATCCTTGTCCCCTGAGAATTTCATTTATGTCCCATTTGTTCTTACGATCATCCTGCAGAGCTTCCTTTCTTCTTTCTTTCCTTCTATTTTTTTTTTCTTCTGTCCTCCCATCCTCCCCCATTTTCAAGGTCAATGTGAAAAACTCAGCCCTCAGAAAATATGGAAAAATCCAGCATTTTTTGTTATTGTAACCCCAAAGAGAAATCAAATTAAAACCTGGAGCTTAGATATTCTATGGATGTATGCATGTAATAGGTTTGATTTATTGAACGTGTCAGGGGTACACTTCATCTTTAAATAGGAAAGATATGAGGTGTAACTTGATGACTTACTAAAAGAATGTCACACTACCTAAAAAGAGCAACACTGTAAAATACTTAAATACACAAAATTTTCTAGAGAGGTTCTTGTCAGAAGAATATCCTGGCATACCATTTAATGGAAAAAAATAATTATACACAGATTGTTAGTTTTACTTTTTACAAACAATGAGTACAGTTAATTTTGTCATATCGCTCACTTGTGTTTACAAGCTTCAATCACTCCTTTAAAACAGCCCAACCTTCCCAGGGCACATGGAATATAAAGGAAACATTTTAATGGGCTTGTAGCTAATTAAAAAGTGTGACATTCAGAATATTGCTGGAACACGGCATAAAAAAGTAATTACAGAACAATACATCATGTCATGGACAAGTGGCTAAATGTGAGTGTGTGCTGGAGAGTATTATGCAGGCAAATGCAGCTCAAACCAGGCTCTTGTAAACAATAATGACCTTGCATGTTTCAAGTGGACATGAACAGTGGATGTGATTTTGTTACGGATAAGTTTCAAGACCTGTATTACAATCCCAGCTAGGTTCTGCCTTTGAGGCCACAGTGCAGAGTTATTTCTGTCTTAGCTATGGTCAGGCTGACACGATGCAACAAACAACTTTTGATTCCCAGGGGTAGCATTTTTTACAGTGAGCAGCAGAGAGTTTTATTCTTTGTTTGATGTTCTGTATTACAGGCTGCTTGGTCTCCTTGACTGCACCTACTAAGTAAATAAATACATTGGGCTTGACTAGTCCCATTTGTATAGGCCATGCAAAATGTGCTTCCCTGAGTTAATAGGGGCTGCAGAGCACCACTGAGGGGCATTCAGCCCCAAAGGACACCAGGTGCCTTCACATATGGCTTTCCACCTAGAACAGCAGTTTCAAACAGCAGCCTGGCTTTGTGCAGGCAGCTTGCCCGCAAAACCAGCCTGAATGAGAGAGGCTACTGAAAAAGATTCAGAAATTATAACACCTTTCAGAATAAGGTCCCATGTGTGATGCCCTCTTATAGCAATATCTACAACCCAGTCATCATGTTCTTTTCAACTGCGTCTTCTCACCAGAGCTATCTGTATGCTTGTAGCTTCATATAGTTATACAGAATCATAGAATCATAGAATAGTTTGGGTTGGAAGGAACTTTAAATGTCATCCAGTTCCAACCTCCTGCCATAGGCAGGGAATTCCCACTGGATCAGGCTGCTCAAGGCCCCATCCAACCTGGCCTAGAACACCTCGAGAGATGGGGCAGCCACAACTTCCCTCAGCAACCTGTGCCAGTGCCTCAGCACTCTCATGGTGAAAAAATTCTTCCTTATGTCTAGTCTAAATCTGTCTCTCTCCAGTTTATAGCCATTGCTCCTAGTCGTATCACTACCAGCCTTTGTAAACAGTCCCTTCCCAGCTTTCTTGTAGCCTCCTTCAGGTACTGGAAGTTTGCTATAGGGTCTCCTCGGAGCCTTCTCCTCTCCAGGCTGAGCAAGCTTATCTCTCTCAGCCTGTCCTCATATGGGAGGTGCTCCAGCCCTCAGATCATCCTTGTAGCCCTCCTCTGGACCCGTTCCAACAGCTCCACATCCTTTTTATGTTGAGGATTCCAGAACTGGACATAGTACTCCAGATGAGGTCTCACAAGAGAGGAACAGAGGGGCAGAATCCCCTCCCTTGACCTGCTGATATATATGCTGATCACTATAACTTTTCTTTACAATGCCATAATGACTCCGAGTCCAGAAATGCAGTAGAAATGCAGTATCTGTTAAAAGCTAGTGGTTAAAGCTTGCTGCAGAGCACATGGAAAGAGGCAGGGAACCTCAAGGAAAGGATAGAGCAGCTTGTTGGAAAGGTAGGAGGACAAAGTTAGTCTTATTTAATTGACCTCTAATAAGTGTAGCAGAAATAGGGGTTAATAAGAAGAGATTTGTTAAAAAATTAATACAGTCAAGTGTGAATCATCATAACTGAGGTCTCCAAATAGATGATGCAAGGAAATACTGCTGTATGGGCTGGTTAAGTTAAACATTTTTGTGTGCTAATCTTCTTCTCTCCTGCTTTTCAAAGTATTTCTATTTATGGCAGATAATTCTTTTTCTTTCTTAGCTATGCATATTGGCTCACATTTCTATAAAGATTAAAGGGATTTCAGCATTTCCATTTAAAATTTTTTTAGAGTTAACCCCACATTCACAACTTAGCAGTAAAAATAGACTCAGTGCTGAAATCAGCAATTCACGTTTTTAAAAAGAATATTAAGAATATCTATTTGGCTGGTTTTCAAGGAGTATAATGCAAGAAAAAGGGGAAAACAGAATAAAGAAAGAAAACAAAATGTAGCGGTATTGTTAGATTTATTGTTTTGATTATAATTTCTTTGACTTTTGTAAATTTAAATTAAAATATTCAGACCATTGATGCATAATACAGACTATGGTCTGCCTTGTACTTAATTAAAAAAAGATAGTTTCATACAAGAAGAATGACATTTATCAGAAGCTCTCAGTGTTGGCTTAACTCTGTTTTGACTGAAGTCAGTGGTGAAACTCCCCCAGAATTCATTAAGAACAGAGCTGAGCGCTTCTGAAGATTCTGCCCAAATTAAGTGTGGTAAGGGATCATTTTTAAGACACTGCAATGTGTTTAACATTGAGGTTTCCATTAAATTCAGTATTTTTCGGGGGGGGGGGGTGCAAAAAGTGGCTTAAGGTATTTTAAATATACATCCTAGGTAGGATTTGTGGACTTTAAAGGATTCTCTTGAGCTGTTGTGGTTGGGTTCAGAAATTCAGCCTGGCTAACAGAGAAAGGCATTAAAAGCTTACATAAAGAAACTGGGAGATATAGCAAGTAACAGTGTTTGGAGGCTGAAATGAAACAAATAAATTCTAAAAGAATGGATTTAGAAAGTTTTAATGGATTTATTACCTGCAGCTGATACAAATGTCTAAGGGCAGTAATAGCTTCCTCACCTCTGGCCTCTCAAAATTCAACGTGAAAACCAGAAAATATGGATGAACCAAGCACGACAGATGAGTCCTAGTGCACAGTTGGGAGAAAGAAACTACCCTGCAGCACCAGAAAGGACAAACCAGCTGAGATCTAAAAAAAAAAGTCATAAAATTCACTGTGATTCAAAGCGTGAGGGGTGGAGGGTCAGAATTTCAAGTCAAGCTGTGCTTGCTACTATAGACACATTTTGTTTATCTTCACCATTGGGGAAGATGTAGTGAGTTACAGAGGATTCTTTCCTGAGGGATCAGATTGAGAAGAAGATATAAAATAAAGCAAATGACCTGGCGGCTGTATCCCTAACAGGCCAACTGCCTATGAAAACATACAGTTCCTTTGCTACTGCAGAGGCTGTGAGAGAGGCAGTTTAATGGGGCTCTGCACAGAAATTTTAGAGCCTTTCATACCACAGATATAAATGATACATTTCATCTTTATGCTACCCTTCTAAATCACAAAAAAAGTAAATTCAGTTAATGCTGAAATGCAGAAGCCCTGAGCTGCTTCTCTGCTTTGCTATTTATAGTGCCAGGGCCAGCTCTAGCTTAATCTTCTAGGTGTAGTTCAATATATTCTGGACCCAACCAGGTAGAACGGAAGCCTTGGCTATATTTGCAGGCTCTCAGAGGTTTTAAGACAATCCCAAAGCTTTCACTGGAAGCAGTTTTCACAGTGTACTGATAAATAATCTCAGGGAGAGTGTAATTGTCCAACAGAACACATCAGCTGAAGAGTAGAAAAAAAAACCCCAAAATATAACACAACACAAACAAAAAAAAAATATAGAAAAGGGATGTTCTGACTTTATTTTCCCAACAGATGTCTTTGCTGAAGTCCCTCTCTTCCCTGCCTCTATTTCTGCTGTGTTAATTGTCATAACTATCCCCTATAGTTCCTTGGTAGGAGAATTGTAACAATTAGCCCGTGACTTCACACCAGCTGTCTTGGCAGAGACAAAGCAACGTGCTTTGGACTCCAAACACCTGCAAACACAGTACATGGTGGATGTTTGGATGTTAAACCAAACAGCTGTTGCATTTCAGGCTCATTCTCCTGGGGTGGAGGAAGGGATGGGAAAAAAATGTCTGTATGTCCAAATGCTATAATTTCCCCTTTTTGAGGTTTACTCTGTGCGCTTCCTTCCAGTGTGCTGCATCTCAGCTGATTAGGGGATAGTCCTAGCAGTCATCTGGAGATTATACAATCTGTAGAGTTCCATATGTTACCAGGCTTTCTGAGTAGCTCTGAGGAGCTAAATATAGGGAGGGGTGCGAAGGGAGAAACAACCCTGCATTTATTTTGATTTGTTTCCAATTACTCCCTTTTCAGAGTTCTTAAAGGACAGTTCATTTTGGTTTGTACACTTCTCGATTGGTGTAATCTGGGAGCTGGCAGTTAGCACTTTGGCAGTTTTACCCCACTGAGTTTAATAACCAAATGAGAATTGCCGAAAACGGTGGCATCGAATGCGCAGAAAGAGCCATGAATGCATTTCTTTTCCCCTGTAACTATTCACTGGGATTATTCAAGATGTTTAAATGTGGGTGGCATCAATTTGAAATGCAGATGGTGTATCTTATTAAACACCATTTTAGCTATTTGTAGTGTTCAGAACAGTATTTGCCCTGAATTTAAGTAACGATGTACAGTATTTGTTAAAAAACATACTTGGGCATGTTTTGTTTAATTAGTGGCTTGAAATTTCCTAGCATATGGCTTGTCATTTGGTAAAAAGATATGCAATTATGAACTTCCTTGAAGTTTTACTATTTAAATACAAAATTAACTTACTGTGTTCAGCAGTTAATGGCAGACCGTTAAATATAGTATTTACTAAACTGGAGACATACAGGAGCAGTTTAGTATGGTTATGCCATCTGTACTTATAACACTGTACATCTTTTGGTTCATACTAGATGGACTGGACCCAGCCTGCTCCCACAGTTCATTACCAGAGTTTTCTGCACATCAGTGTAAACGACATCGTGTCTGTTTATTATCTTTAAAGGCCTGGGTGCTGCTTTAGAAACATCAATTTAATTTTTATTCTTCAGGAAAGCAAACAGACCATCTGCTCAGATATCCAGTTCTTTCTGAAGTGCTGTAGATTTTTTTCCCTGTCAGGTTTTGGATGGCCTTTTAAAGTTTTTTTTTGAACTTTTAGTTGCTCGCCTGTTCATTTTTCACTAGGAAATGGAAATCCAACTTTGGAAGACTGAAGGATAATGAATATTTTTTCCCCATAGTTTACCAGCTTAGTTCCTATCCCTCATAACAACAGATGACTAATTCAGCATCTGACTCCTTTTCATTAGCTTGATCCAGTTCCTCCGTTGACCACCTTCATCACCCCAGCCCCAGCAGAGCTGAGAAAAAGACTTGCCTCAGGCCACTCAACCAGCCTCATTGCAGGAATATTATGCACTGAAATGACTCACAAATTGGAAGATCCTCATTTTTACTCTTGAGAAAGACTTATCTCAGAAAGCAGAGAGAAGTAATGGTGCCTGATGATGCAGTGTGAAAGGAGTAACCCCCAGCCCAATACATTAGTTTCCTTCAATAGTCTTATTTCATGGCTTTATTACACACTGTACTTCTTCAGACACAGACAGCGGGATTCATCTTAGCACGTTATAGACGTCTATGTATGGGCCAGGCCCTCCTAGGATTAGTGTTTATTTATGAGAGAAATACGCTCTTTTAGGATTTTACCTGTTCTATACATTTCCCTCTGGAAGACATGAATGACAGCCCTGAAATATCTGTTCCTCTTCATTAACTATAAAGAGAGTGGAGGCATCTGCAATGTACATGTCTGCTTTGAGGGATACAGACTCCAAATCCAGAGATCACAAGGCATCAGCTTTTGGGAAAATCAGGTTTTCACTTTATTTCCTTTCTTGTGCCCACTATTTCTTGGTTCAATAAAAGCAAGATGCTCAGCATCACCAGCATGAACAGAGGGAGAGGGAGAGGGAGAGGGAGAGGGAGAGGGAGAGGGAGAGGGAGAGGAGAGGAGAGGAGAGGAGAGGAGAGGAGAGGAGAGGAGAGGAGAGGAGAGGAGAGGAGAGGAGAGGAGAGGAGAGGAGAGGAGAGGAGAGGAGAGGAGAGGAGAGGAGAGGAGAGGAGAGGAGAGGAGAGGAGAGGAGAGGAGAGGAGAGGAGAGGAGAGGAGAGGAGAGGAGAGGAGAGGAGAGGAGAGGAGAGGAGAGGAGAGGAGAGGAGAGGAGAGGAGAGGAGAGGAGAGGAGAGGAGAGGAGAGGAGAGGAGAGGAGAGGAGAGGAGAGGAGAGGAGAGGAGAGGAGAGGAGAGGATTTTTTTTTAATAGCAACGTCTGTATATTCCCTGGGATCTAATTTATTCTTCTGATGAAGTGCTATTTGAAGCCAAACAACCTCCAAACAATTGTGTCATATTTCCGTTCCAAAGGCACTTAATTCTCAGGTGCTTTATTTCTGGACCTATCACTGCTCAAAACCCAGCCAAGATCAGGCAAGCACTTCCTGAGATTTTTCAGAAGTTCTAACGGCCACCTCCCTTTAGCTTGGCCAGGAACCACTCCCTGGGCACTTCTGAAAATCCTCATAATGCCTTTTTGCATCAGAAGTGCCTAAAACCCTTAAATGCTGCTCCTTTGAAAAATGTGACCTGTCTTTTTTTTTCTTTTTTCTTAAAAAAGCTCCATTAAACATTATGGAAGAAATAAGACATGTTTTGATTTTTTTTTGCTCCAAGTCAATAATTTTGACTTGGAGCAAACAAGACTGGAAACACTTCACCTCAGGGAGTATTTTTAAGAATATTAATACTAATATTAAAAACATGGGAATAATTCACTAGTCTGTAGAAATTTTTTCTCTTTATCATTAATACAACATCATTGTAACTTTTGTCCTCAGATTTGGTTCTTCCTTTTTACTTGCTTAGCCCTACAGAATACTTCATTTTGCATTCAAATATAATGAGCTGAAATGTTGTCTTACCTTCTTGCTGGACCAAGGGCCCTTATTTTTTTTTTCTAGAGACAAGAAATAAAAGGAAGAAAATAAAAAATGTGCCAGATCATCCAGCCTTTGTGGCTTTAAACCATCACTATAGCATCAAAATAAGCGCATCCACATCAGAAGAAACCAATGAAGAGTGACAGCAAACCATTAGATCAATGGTGGAGAGAGGGAATAATTCAAACTTTAAAAAACACAAACATATTCTAAAAAAAATTTTAAAATATATGTTTTAATGCCTATGCTACCACATCCAAATGAAATTCAGTATGATGCGTTGTTGACCCACTCGGATGTCGCAAAGCCTAAGCAGTGCTTATGCTATCCAGTCAGAGGCAATTCCAAAAATACAACCGCTATTAAAAAGAGGTGGTGTTCATGATTCACCATGGGGAACTTTTACCTCTGAGTTGTTGTGAACCAGTACTCAAGTGGGAAGTTAAGGTCACTGTGTTTCCGGATGTCATTTTTAAAAAAGGAGACATAAAAGGCACCTTGACAAGTTGTCATTAAAGATTTCATAGCAATATCTGTAAGTGCAGGCATGTCTGCTCTGTTGCTGTGGCAAAATTCACATTCAAATGATTACATTTTGCCTACTTACACTCAGGCTGCATTTTCAATTCCATATGTCATTCTTCTTGTCTTCTCATCTTAAATTGCTGTATAGTGCTGCTGTGCATAATTAAACAGTTGCCACATTTCACCCCAGTGGATCTTGCATTTAAATGATGAATTTACAAAGTCTATGCTGTTTGTTAGGTTTGCCTACACAACTCTTTGGGTTTTTTTCCCAATAAACAGATTTTCTTCGTAAACAGACTTGAAAAATTACTGACTTTTCATCATCAGTTGTCAAGGTCTTTTTTATTTTCCTTTTTTTTCAAAAGTTTCTTATTTTCTGAATTGAAAATGAAATGACATAGGTATTTGTAAAAGAAATGGTATTAAAAATCAATGTTATTATTAACAAAAAAGGAAAAGGTTTTCCAATTAAGTATTCAAAATTATTCCAACAGTATTTTAGACATCTGGGGTTTGGATTTTGCTGTGAACTGAGAAATAAATGAAAAAAGGGAACTCATTTCAAATAATTGAGAATGAAAAAAATGCCATAACTTGAAATATCACAACAAAAATAATTCAGTCATTTCCAGCAAGTTGTTTTTATGCATGATCTTTTGAAACTTGCAAAGTATTGTAATACCCAGGAAGAAAACCTGCTTTTAATTCCGTTTCTCAGTAGATGCATAAATAAAATGAAACCCAAGTGCAATTTGGTTTTTTTTAGATTAGAAACTCAATGAGACAGGAATCACTACTCCATGAAATTAAACACATTATATGTAGGCTGGAGAAGTGCTCCTAAAAAGATGTAATGTTAGAATCTTTCCCAAGGAGGATACAGTGGCTGTCTGGGGGATTTAAAGAAATGGAGAACTTTGTTTCAGGCAATGAAATAAGAAAATATATATGTTAGGGAGATGGTTGAAATGAGATACTGATGAGAGGTGTCACCTGGTGATATTTGTTGTGTGTCAGCTACTGTGGCAAATGAAGAACTTTGATTAGCCCAGTCAGGGAAACCATCAGAGTGTGCATGTGTTGTGTTATCTAGGGAGTACAACAATCCCCAAATGCAAAATTAGAGCAGTCAATACCCTCAGAAGAGAAATTAGCCTATTTTAAGACACATGGAAAGATCCCTAAGGACACAGATTGCCTAGAAAACTTTAAAAAACTTTAGAACTTCACTTTTTATGTATAGACAGTGTCAAGAAGTTAGCTGCTAAAATGTGTTAAAACAATCTTTGTTGTAGAATCCTTATAGAAATATGTTTCTCAAGATTGGACTTCTAACAGGGCTGAACATCTCACTTAAAGGTTAGTACTTTCTTTGGCTCAAAGTCTTAACTGAAGTGGGAGCCCTAGGCAGACTCTACTGTATTACAGAGTCATAAAATCATAGAATGTGGTGTGGGTTGGAAGGGACCTTAAAAACTCTCCAGTTCCCACACCCCCTGCCATGGGCAGGGACACCTTCCACTGGATCAGGTTACTCAAAGCCCCATCCAACCTGGAACACCTCCAGGGATGGGGCATCCACCACTTCCCTGGGCAACCTGGGCCAGTGCCTCATCACCCTTGGAGGAAAAGTTTCTTCCTAATATCTAATCTAAATCTCCCTTCTGTCATCTTAAAAACAGCAGTCCTTGTCCTACTCCTGATCTCCCTGATAAAAAAGTCCTTCCCCATCTTTCCTGCAGGCCCCCTTAAAGTACTGGAAGGCTTCTATAAGGTCTCCCTGAAGCCTTCTCTTCTCTAGGATAAACAATCCCAACTCTCTCAGTCTGTCCTCACATGGTAAGTGCTCCAGCCCATGGATCATTTTCGTGGCCTCCTCTGAATTGACTCTAACAGAACCGTGTCCTTCCTGTGCTGAGGACTCCAGAACTGAACCCAGTACTCCAGGTGAGGTCTCATCAGAGCAGAGCAGAGTAAGAGGGGCAGAATCACCTCCCTGGACCTGATGGCCACACTTCTTTCGATACAGCCTAGGATACAGTTGGCTTTCTGTGCTACAAGCAGACATTGTCAGCTCATGTTGAAATCATGTTGGGCCATAGAAACAGTATAGACAATTTCCCAAAGCAAGAGGAAAGAACATATGTCCCATGCATTTCAAAGACTTCACTTTAAAAAAAAATCCCTTTGTATTTGTTAAGACCATAAATAGCTTTTTTAAGTTCTGAGAACAGACAGGATTCTGGCTTCTAGATTTTGCATAGGTTTGTTCTGTTAGTGGGATGTGAGGAGCTACACATTGGTGATGCAGAAAAAGAGTGGCCTTCCTTCACCATCTGTGGTGCATCCAACCTGTGTTTTAAAGGAAAGCTGAGACTGCAATCAAATAATCTGGTTTAACGAGCTGGGACTCCAAGTGAAACACTTGGGATAAAATCAGGAGCGAACAAGTAAAGCTGTAAGAAAGCACATCATGTAACTAGTCCCTCAACACATGGCCCAGAAGAAAAATAGGCAAGGTTTCACCAAAGACAATAATTTCAGAAGGGAAGGCAGTCCATGAAATAGTTTCTCCAGCCAGGCACAAGTAATGGTTTAGGAATAACCTCTAAACTGCTTTTTTTATATCAAACTGGATTAAGTGTCTCTCAAATTAAAGGCAGTTTTGTAGATGAGAATGGACAACTGACATATATAAATCTTCTGGATGACATTTGAGGGACTGACCCTTTATGCATCCATGTTCAGTAAGTGAGGCAGCATCTACACAAGTTACATCTCTAATGACATTAAATAACAGACAATGGTTTTGTGACAGTCTCTTTTAGAGGTCACTAATGTGTGGCTAAATGAGACAAGCCTTCTACTGGACAATAAGAATTGCACAGGTGAATTCCAACGATGTAATGCATTTTATTTTCAGATTATTGCGTGAATGTTAACTAATTAATGTTGCAGAGAGCAGGAAAAGATAGCTATGCAGACTTGTCAGTAAATATTTACTTTCTTCATTTTTTATGGACTGCTTTTATGGAGTAATTCTGCAGAAACGCTCATTGATATCATTGATATTTAAAGAGGGAGAAACTGTGAAATGATAAATAAGGCATAATTTAAAAAGATAATCCTACAGGTGATGCAATATTGCAAGCAGAAATAATTCATTTCAGTAGGACACTGCAGAGAACAAATGAAACAGTAAAATACCCAGTGACACAGATGCTCAGGAGACTTGCTTCTGAGATTCCCATTTTATCTTTGACTACAAAGGCAAGATGGTCCCTTATCTTCGGAGAAGATGTGCCAGAAGAGGGTTGCCATGGCAGAGGATAACCACATTAAGTCTCCCAATCCCTGCATGTCTGCACCTATTTCCACCCACTCACCCATCTGGCCAGGCTGCAGCAGAGGTACAATTCCTCAGGGCCCAGCACACAGACCCACCAGAGAATTCTTGTCTGGGTGATTTGTGGCTGGATTGTAGCATTTTTCATCACTACCTGTGTTAAGGAGTCCAGGTGCAGTTTGTGAATCTGATAGATTTTCCACCCTGAATTATACCCTGGCCACCTTCCAGTTATACCATTTGGGACTAAGATTTCGTTAAATCCAATTCCCATGCAGGGTTACGATTAATCAACACAGGACTTCCACTGGTTGCACAACAGAACATGGTTGCAGAGAGGAGGGTGCTGGCCTCTTCTCCCAAGTGACAGGGGACAGGACAAGAGGGAATGGCCTCAAGCTCCACCAGGGGAGGTTTAGGCTGAACATTAGGAAGGAATTTTTCACAGAATGGGTCATTTGACACTGGAACAGGCTGCCCAGGGACGTGGTTGAGTCACCTTCCCTGGAGGTGTTTAAGGCACGGGTGGACGAGGTGCTGAGGGACATGGTTTAGTGTTTGATAGGAATGGTTGGACTCGATGATCCGGTGGGTCTCTTCCAACCTGGTTATTCTATGGTTCTATGGTCTGTATCCTGTACCCATAGAAGATGAGAATAAATCTCCCTTTGCCTTTACAAAGGTCAGTTTTCAAATTACCCTCGTGCATGTACTGCATCAGGGCATGAGAAAAGGTGATGAGCACCCTTGTCAAGTTGAAAAGAGTGAGGGCTAGAGTTAACTCAGCACCTTTCAAGAATACTGCTTCAGGGCTATTTTATTCCACTTGAGTCAGGATTCAATCCGTACTATAGTTTCATGCTAGAAGGAATCCTATCTATTTCTGGTGGCTTTGCTTCAGAAGAAATGTAAAATCAGTCTGCTGGATAAATTTCAGTTTGGATAATTATATTTTACCCACATAAATTACTTTAACAATTTCAAAGAGAGGAAATTACTCTCTGCTTACTCTTCCAAAGCTATTTGGTAGTGTTTGGAGGAGAGACAAAATGGGCCAACCCAACGATCAGAGAGGTGGTTGCATTTTAAGGGGAGATTCCTGTAGAGTTGTACTCTGTATTTTATACAGGAACTTCAGTCTACCTCCTTCATGAAGGATGGAGAGCTATTAACATCTTTTTGAAACCTCACAACTCTCAGCCTGTGATAGATCTCCCTCAGCCTTACTCTCATGTATCAGACTGTCTCTCTGACAGCTTATCTGGGATGGCTTAATAAAGGCCTATTCTTAACTCCTTATTTTCCCATTGTAAGCTTGCTGGTTTCTCCTTTTCTTTCCTCCATCACTAACACCTTTCCTTCAAGAAGCATCTGTCACCTGGGCAGTTGTGTCCTGTTATTATCCTCTGACATCAAGACTAGCTACAAGACTGCTTGGCACTACATCCATCACATCTCAAGGAGCCAGGATTTTGCAGATGAGCTAAACCTCTTGTCACTGACCTGTGCACCCAGTTCTGCATGCCAACACCATCCATCGTTGCCTCTGCTTGTGACAAACTACAGTTTCTAAATTATTCCATTCTTCTTTAAATGATCCTTCTACAGTCTGGCTGTGGAAATTACACTTATAGCCATCTTAATCCTTAGATCTTTCCCTTTTGTACCAAATCCCGTATTCTTATATTTTATCTTAGGCATCAAATCCATCATGTTTGTTCTTTCTTATTCTTTCTTGCCCTTCTTAAATTTCTTCAGTGATCTCGTCTATCGCATCACTCATTCCAGCCCTGATATTTCCATTCTCATCTATCTGTGTGTCATTCTCATGCCTAGAATGTCTTAATTTTTCACATCCTTTAAGACTGCGATGCAAAATTACACTCTTCCTGAATCAGGGGATCAGTTATATTATCTTATGATTATTCATTAAACAGAACTTTGAGAACAGCTACTGCATATGCATAAACTTATTGTTCACAAGGTCTGATTGTTCAAACACTCATTCTGCGAATTTGTTACCACAAGAGGAAATTTCTTCAGTGTAAGAGGAACAGACCAAAAGACGTACATGTAGGCTGGAAACATTTTGAAGTGCAGTGTTTAAAATTTTCAAGCAAAACACAAGATGTTTGGAGATGAGGCTTATGCTGCTAAATGGAAGCATATGACCCTTTTCCCCAGGGAAGCCCTATTGATACTGGTATGATGGACTAAGTGGATTATCCCTCCTGCTTAAATGCAGAAATCCTCATATCCTTTTTCCCTCTAATAACCTCACTCCTACTGCTTGTTGAGTTTGTTCATTTGGTCACATCCAACAGTCTGCAAAGATTTATGCGCATCTAATCTGAATATTGCTACATCACTGCATGGGCTGAACTTTCTTTGGGCAAGGATTGTAGATAATTCTATTCACCAGCTGTGGTTTGATCTCAGGTATCTAAAATTACATATATATATATATAAAATCTTAGATTTTGCAAAGCAATCAGCACATTTCTAGATGTTTTAGCAGTTTTAATGGATTTGAGGATTCTGGCCTTCCACTCATATTCATACAGGGATGAACAGCCCAATGCAGAAAAGAACCAGAAATATATTCCCGGAATATCTTTATAAAGGAGAGAAAGGAACCAATGCAACATTCTATATAAAAAAAAGTTCCATAAATTTTTCCCCGGATAAAATGTTTTATTATACCAGGAAGTGAATTTCCAAAATTGTCGATGCATTTTAGACAGTAGAAAATCTTTCTTACAAGTCCCTGATTTTATTAGCTATTAATGTACAAAACACTTAACATTTCGGTATGTTCTTCTTTTGAATATGCCCATATCATTAATATTTTCTCATTAAATATTTAAATACTTTTTTCCCCTCACTGTGTGCAACTTTGTCCTTCTGTCCTCCCATGAGCTTAAATATTATATTTGCATATTTATATAATATACTATCCGATGAAAAAACAGGATGCACCATGGGTGCTGGACGGAATTTCCAGACCTCTGCCATAAATTATAGCAATGATTTGGGCTGATGAACTCCAAGATAGATTTGTTAAGGTCATCTGCGTGTCATGCCATAAACAAGAGCTACCTGGAAAAGAAAGTTTGAGTTAGTATCGTAGACTCATTAAGGCTAGAAAAGACCTCTAAGTTCATCCCGTCCAACTGTTAGCCCAACATCATCATGCCTACTAAACTATGTCGCAAACAGCCATAGCCACCCATTTTTTTAACACATCCAGGGATGGGGCTCCACCAATTCCCAAGCAGCCTGTTCCAATTCTTGACAAGTCTTTCGGTAAAGAATTTTTTCCTAATATCCAGTCTAACCCCTTTCCCCGGTGCAACTTGTGGCCATTACCTCTCTTCCTACCACTTGTTACCTAGGAGAAGAAATTATAACCCACCTCACTACAACCTCCTTTTCAGGGTGCTGTAGAGAGCGATGAGGTCCCCCTTCAGCCTCCTCCAGACTAAACAGCCCCAGTTCCCTCACCCACCCCTCATAACAGTCATGCTCCAGACCCTTCACCTGCTTCATTGCCCTTCTTTGGACATGCTCCAGCAACTCAATGCCCTTCTTGTAGTGAGGGACCAGTATACTGAGTTCTGCGGATGATTGTGAACTCTTGGAAAATTTTAAGACTCAATTCAAAGTCAAAAGGAGAAGGTATTTATTTATTTTTCTTCAGTGCATTTTTGTTCCTCAAAACTTAAATATTCCAGCATTTCATTTCAAATTCACCAAGGTGATCTGATCACATCAAGAGTAGTTCTATTTCCCCAAAATCAAAATGTGCTTCTCACTGTCCCTGCCTTTCTGTTCAGAAGGACTGGAGAAAGAGAACTGGCAATCTCCTCTGTGGCAAAGAGTTAGGGAGACTGTCAGGGACCCGGGTGCTTGGAAACAGGCCAGGGTTGCTGCCAGATGCTAGGTGGGTTGGGAAATTTAATTTTTACTCAAAGGACTTGAAGTTCTGGTGTACCTTTCCTATGAAAAGAGACCAGATGAGACTTGATGGCTGTGGAAAGCTTGGAAACATCTACACATTACATCTACACAACACCTAAATCATCCACACTCAAAGCTTTTGGAAAATCTACTAGGCAGTCCAGGAACCCTGGTTTACTATTTGTAGGCACAATTTTCATGGTCTTCACTGAAAATAGATCCTTCAGCTGAAGTTTCAGCTCTACAGTTTCTAATGGAGAAACATTTTCTCTAGCAGCTCTTCACCGTAGTTGCATGGAGTCTCTCCAGAGCTTCAGGGGTATATTCCAAGTTGCAACATTTACACTGGGCTTACAAGGGAGCAAAGTAAATGTTGACAGCTTCAGCTGCATTCTGTTGCACTGGGAAATTTCCTCTTTGTAGATCACTGAGATCATGCTGAAGAGAAATGTTTTCTCCAGCCTCCCTAAATTACATTAAAGTCTCGTAACGTCTTACTTGAGTAAATGCATATTTTGATATTATCTTTGCAGCACGGGGATTCATATTTAAAAAATATCCTACTTCACTAGCAGTCCAAATCTGAGGAAAACCCAAATGAATATTGGAAGGAGTTAATTGAAAAAGAGGGTGCCAAAGCATGGATGGAAGCTGGTGATATGGGAAATGCTCAGGTGGATACTGAGGATGGTATCATCTTTTATGTAGGCTGAAAGCAGGAGACTTTAGCTCAGACAAGGTGGAAAAGAGTGGGATGTGATGGCAGTGCTATGGAGAGTGTCAGGGCTAAATATATGAGAAAATGCAACCAGCCAATGAGCCAACAGTTATTAGACTTTGTTTGACCTTAGTATTGCCCTTGAGCTAGAAGCCCTTAAATACCTGTATTGCACAACAGCACTGTCAATTATTAAGCATGTCTTGTAATTGGTTAGAAAGTCATTAATGATAACTTTCTTCAAGACCAAACATCTCGTCTGTGAACCCCTAGGTAACAACAAATGCATGAACAGGAGGAATAGTAATAATTTAAATCCATGATATATCCAGTTACTGATCTACATCCTAAGAAACTAATTTTTATAAATGTGTATATTTCAACAATAAACTGATCTTAAGTCCTTTTCTGTTCAAATATGTTACAATGGAGTTCTGAAAAGGTGTGGATTTATTTACTTATTTCTTTATTTTATCAAGATAAAGCTAGTTTAATTTGGCGTAGTAGGTCTCGTTTGTCTCTTTTAAAAAAAAGCACTCAAGAACACTCTCTGTTCTTATAGAATCATAGAATCATAAAATAGTTAGGGTTGGAAAGATCATCTAGTCCAAACCCTCACTACATTAGGTCAGGCTGCCCAAGGCCCCATCCAACCTGGCCTTAAACACCTCCACAGATGGGGCATCCGCAGCTTCCCTCAGCAACCTGTTCCACGGTCTCACCACTCCCATGGTGAAGAAGTTCTTCCTAAAATCTGCCCCTCTCCAGTTTATATCCATTCCCCCTTGTCCTATCACCACAAGCCTTTATGAATAGTCCCTCTCCAGCTTTCTTGTAGGCTCCTTTCAGGCACTGAAAGGTCGCTATAAGATCTCCTCAGGGCCTTCTCTTCTCCAGGCTGAACAACCCCAACCCTCTCAACCTGTCCTCGTATGGGAAGTGCTCCAGCCCTCAGATCATCTTTGTAGCCTCCTCTGGACCTGTTCCAACAGCTCCATATCCTTCTTACCTTGAGGATTCCAGAACTGGACACAGGACTCCAGATGAGGTCTCACAAGAGAGGAATAGAGGGGCAGAATCCCCTCCCTCGCCCTGCTGGCCACGCTGCTTTTGATGCAGCCCAGGATACGGTTGGCCTTGTGGGCTGCGAGTGCACATTGCCGGCTCATGTTGAGCTTCTCATCAACCAACACCCCCAAATCCCTCTCTGCAGGGCAGCTCTCAATCACATCATCCCCCACTGTGTACTGAAAACGGGGATTGCCCTGACTCAGGTGTGGGACTTTGCTCTATGCCTTGTTGAACCCCATGAGGTTCTCACAAGCCCACTTCTCCAGCCTGTCCAGGTCCCTCTGGATGACATCCCATCTTTCCGATGTGGCAACTGCACTATTCAGCTTGGTGTCATCTGCAGACTTGCTGAAGGTGAGCTCCATCTCACTGTCAATGTTGTTGATGAAGACATTAAACAACACCAGTCCCAGTACAGTCCCCTGAAAGACACCACTAGTCACGGATCTCCATCTGAACTTTGAGACGTTGACCCCTACTCTGAATATGACCCTCCAATCAGTTTCTTATCCACCGTACCATCCACCCATTGAATCCATATCTCTCCAATTTAGAGAGGGGAATGTTGTAGGGGACCGCGTCAAAGGCTTTACGGAAGTCTAGATGGATCACATCTGTTGGTTTACCCATGCCCACTGCTGCAGTTACCCCATCACAGAAAGCCACTAAGTTGGAAATACTGGATTTGGCCCTGGTGAAGCTGTGCTGGCTGCCATTAATCACCTCCGTGTCCTCCATGTGCTTTAGCACAGCTTCCAGGAGGATTTCCCCAGCACAGAGGTGAGGCTGACAGATCGATAGTTCTCAGGGTTGTCTTTTCTGCCCTTTTTAAAAATGGGAACTACGTTGCCCTTCTTCCAGTTCTTGAGAACTATACTATCATAAATCCATATAGCTGCACTTACTTTAGAAACACTACCATGATTTACATCATTCGTGTATCCAGCTCTCCAGTCTTTGGTGCTGGGTGCCAGCCCAAGAGTTCAGTGAATTTTACTACAACGTTTCTGATAAATATGAAAAAAGTCACCGTATCTTTTTTTATCATGAGAATTTCTACTACTTTCTTAAGAGTCTAATCCTGCAAGGTACTTGTTCCCATGTTTCCCTCTATTTGCAAAGACCTCTCATTGAGTTCAGTGGGAAACTGGGACTCTTAACCCTCTGCAGGACAGGACCTTAATAGCTGGAAGGAAATTGCCCTGCAACTTGTACAACCTGCTAATGTGCTTGTGCATTCATGCACTGCAATTGATCTTACAAGCTTCTGAACATTCACTGGACTTGCCGTTATACCATGAATATTTTATAGTAGCACCACTGTAATAACGGTAATTACATTTGCCCTTTTACAGAACCTTTTATCTAAGGACTTCAAGGTGCTTTATGGATGTTAATTAAGACTCACAGTCATCTTGTGGAATAAGAATTATTATTATTACTGTGCTCTTCTGAAAATAGGGAAGAGGAGGTACAGAAAATCTGAACTTGACCTTGCCCAAGGTCATATCACAAGGTCATATCAATCCCTACCTGGACCAAAGATGAATTCAATGATTCTTGCATCAGACTTGGTGTAATTATTTACTTGATTCAGACTACGCCAACAGCTGAAGAAAATTGTTTGAAGTTAAAACTTTGGATATTTTCCTATTATTTGGAATATGGTACATTTTTACTGCACTGAAGAGTGACTATGCGCCTCAATACACTCTCACAAAATAAGCCACCTGTCAGAAGGTACTCCCTGAAAAGTATCTGAGAGGTTACACCCAAAGGACTTGATCCTGCATGAGATGCCAGCAGAGACATTTCACTAAATATCCCCTTCTTGCAGTTTCCAATACAAAACTATTAATGCCATCAGGAGCTGTCAATGAGCTGTGAACAAAGTCCATAGTTGAAAGCCATTTTTCTCTCAATTCCTTTACTAATAGTGAAAAAATGTCCCAAGGTATATTCTAATGTCAGTGCCTGTCATTTAGATGAATGAAAATGACTCACTGTGATTGCTTCTTTGATAAACTTATTTACTATGAGTGTGCTAGCCCTTGATTGCTTTGTAAGAAAAGGGTAATTATTATGCAATGATTATACACTTAGGCTTGTGTCTAAAATGAACATGAAAAACACTTGTTCATCGAGGGAAAATGGGCACATTTCTGAATGGAAAGGTACTTTAATGTATCTTAATCACAGTCAGGGCATGATAGCCTTTAGGAAACTAAACTTTCAGAAAGAAATCAGCCAGCTCATGTGCACAGCAGGAACAAGTTGCAGTGTTTTTATTTCAGTCACAGCACTGAGGGAACACGATATGCCTCCACATTTCCAGCTTCGCACTTAATGTGACCAAACCCATGTGTGTGATTTCTCTGCAGCTGGGAAACAGATGTGTGCAAGGTTATGCATCGTGGGAAGTGGGGACAGTGGGCCCATGTCCCCAGCTATTGCTCTCCATGACACTGAGCTGATTTGGGATAGCAAAACACACAGACATACGTCTGTAAACATAAAATGCTCTCTGTTTCTTAAAGAAGGTAACGTTCTGACTTCATGAAAGTAACTTGGGAATTATCACTCACTTCTGCCCATCCAGGACGTTTTTCAGGGATTTCAGAGATACCTCTACAAGTTAGGAAGACACTGTAATTACTTTAAATGATGTAAAAGCCCTTAAGCTATAAGTGATTTGACCAGTCTAATTGATATCTTGCAATAACAATGTTCAGCCTGTTAAGAACTATTGTGCAGTAATAGCATAATAACATTGTCTGTGATTTATTCTGCTTAACTTCCAAATTTTTAGTCTGATAAACCTATATCTTTCAGTAAAACAGTATGACAGAGCAGGGCAGAGTCATCTAGATATTATCACAAAAAAGCAATGTTATACTGGATTGGGTGGAGGTTGAATGGCAATAAGTGGTGAGCAGGAGTAAAGCAAGACTCCACTCACTCTAGAGAAATAGCCTGGTACAGACAACACACCTTGAGAAAGGAGTTGTTCTCACTGCAAGGTTTCCCACATATTTTTTTTCTTAATTTATTTATTTTTTTTAATGGTTTAATGATAGTTCCCCTGTACTCAGCACTGCAGTGAGTACACTGGTGAGGCTGCACCCCAAATACTGTGTTCAGTTTTGAGTCCTTCACTACTAGAAGGACATTGAGCTGGTCGGGCATGTCCAGAGAAGGGCAGAAAAGCTAGTGAAGGATCTGGAGCACAGCAGTTATAAGGGGCTGCTGAAGGACCTGGGTTGTTTAGCCTGGAGAAGAGGAGGCTGAGGGGAGACCTTATCACTCTCCACAACTACCTGAAAAGGAGGTTGTAGCAAAGTGGGTGTTGGTCTCTTCTCCCAAGTAACAGGGAAATGGCCTTGAATTGCACCAGGGGAGGTTTAGACTGGATATTAGGAAATATTTCTTCACATAAAGGTTTGTCAATTTGAAGAGGCTGCCCCGGGAAGTGATTGAGTTGCCATCCCTGGAGGTATTTAAGAGATGTGTAAATTCCATGCTTAGGAATATGGCTTAGTGGTGGAGTTGGCAGAGTTGGATTTACTGTTGGACTTGATGATCGTAAAGGTATTTTCCAACCTAAACAATTCTGTGATTTTCTTTTTTCTTCCTCATGTGTATGGATCTCATCCTTAAAAAAAGAGTGGAATTGCCTATCCCTAGCAAGACCGTACAAGCAGCTTTCCTTTCCTTCTTTGTAAGAGGATCATTCATGGAAAAAAGGACACTACTCACTATATCTAGCTGTAATTACTCATCTGAAATAAAACATTGGACATAACAGTATAGTACCGTGTCATGTACCACAGATAGCCAACGACTTGCCTTTGAACTGTACTTTGTAAAAAGAACTGTATTATAAGTTCCAGATCTGATTTGCAAACACCTTTGTATAGCCTATAATTACACTGTTGCCTTTTTCTTATTCATTTCATCTTTTCCACCTTGCCACCACTCAGCTTTGATGCACTGCGAATCATTAGCAAGTAAGGCACATTTAATCTATGCTGCTCAGTTTATATTTCTGAACTGAAGCAAAAAACTCATGTGAATTAATTATTTACTGACTTGGAGATTTCTAAAATGTATTTCAAGGAAGTTCACAGATTTATTAATTTCAGTTCATCTTGTTTGGAGTTTTGTTAATGGGATTTTCAGCAGGTGAATAGCTGTTTTATTTTTACATGCATCGTACTCATTTTTAATGTCATTTCATTAAAAGTTGTTTATGAACGAAACACCTGAAAGTAAATACGAATTGCTCAAAGCATTTTTCCATGTTGCCTGTGCTTATGTTGCTCCCCGAAATCAAAGATTTCATGGATTTTTGTTTTTTTAACATTGCAGGTTTTTATTCCATGTCTGTGACAAATGGAAACCATGAATTGAAGTGGACATTGTATTTTGAAAACCACAAACTACTTGATTTATTCGAATTATATTTACATAGGAATTATTTCACCCATCAGTGAAATGCAGCTGCCTCTGTTTTGGAAGATGTCAGTTTTTAAAAAGAAACATTGTTAAGTGAAAGAACTTTATCTGAGATTAAACTTGAAGAGGAATGTAGACTTGCAGAATGTAATTACTCATTTGGATCTTAGCCCAGAGGCCAAAGCTATCATTCCCTCTTTAGCAAAAGTAACTTGGAATCTTAAGTTGTTACAGATAATGAAAGCCTTGATTCTGCACTATTTTGGAAAATAAAAATAGTGTAAGTAGTATAATCATTCCCAAATATTTAGATGTAATTGCATTTAACATTTCCACAGCAGTTTAATCAAGAAACCTCCATGCATTCTGTAAAAGTAAAAGCGTATTTGATTTTCAGAGCAGCCCTATTCACTACTTTTGGTTCTCCATGTTTCAGAGCCTGAAATATATGATTTCAAGGGAAACAATTGACTCTATTCTGGCTTCTGAATTCATGCAGAATTTCTCAGTGTTTCTGACAGAGTTTTCTGCATGGATCATTGGCACATGTAGCTACAAGGATGTGGTTACAATGTAGTGTCTATGGAAGCCAGGGTTGGTTTGAAGGATTAGTTCATCTTCCAGCCTATTGATTCTGGGTTTTGTAGCATCGTATTTAGCAC
Source organism: Phaenicophaeus curvirostris (assembly GCF_032191515.1). Lineage (NCBI taxonomy): Eukaryota > Metazoa > Chordata > Aves > Cuculiformes > Cuculidae > Phaenicophaeus > Phaenicophaeus curvirostris. The sequence goes on from NC_091395.1 coordinate 74,801,238, forward strand.
TGGTGTCAAAGTCATGGTTGGGATTGTAATAAAGCTTCTGTGATATTTTAAAAGCAGTGAGAGTGAGATTCCACAGCGGGCACCTCCGTTTTCTGTGTGATGTGCAACATCAATGCAATCATTTCTATCCACAGCAAAATGTAAACTATCAGTCAGTGAGCATGTTTCAGCAATGGAGATGTTATCTGTTTCCTTCTGCATCCTTGGCATTTTCATCAGTTTCCCCAAAGGATTCCCTTTCTTCCCTTCCCAGGTTTTGAGCTACTGCCAGACTGTCGCCTGAAGATCTGTGTTATTTGACAATGTCTTGGGAAAATATCTGTCCCATAATTGGAGAAGGGAAACATTATCCAAATGGTATTAAGATCCATATTTTATGTGGTACAACAGTTTCATAAAACCCATTGTGAAGATAGGAAGACAGACTTTATAGAGAAAAAAGAGTGGAAGTTTGTGAAGAATGATGTGCAAATGAAAAGAATGAAGGTATAAGGTTTCTTTTTTCTCTTTAAAATGAGGAGTCTAAATATCCTCACTTTTTTTTATAGCCTTACCTTACAAGATGTTAGAGTCTGTTATGTAAACTATCTGTAATAAAATTAATAAAATAAATAGTTCCACATAGTTCATGATATATCAGTTTATTTCTGTGAAACAGTAAATCACATTCCAATGGATCATATGAGCATTGGAGATTTCATTAGTACATTTTGATGTTGGATAAATTTGCCTTCTCCCTCTCTCTGCATCAGGATTACAGCATCAAGATTTCCTGACAAGCAATGATGATTAAGTCAATTACAACTATATTACTGAGGTTTGGAGCATGAAATCAAATTTGAAAGTCACATAAACTTCTCTGGTAAATAAACTTTCCTCTGTGTGCAGAAAAGACCATAGAAAAGACTTTTTCTATAAGACAGGTTGGTTACTTCCACATTTCCAAGGCAGAAGTTGCAGTTGAGGACAAAGGCAGTAAAGAATTTTGACAGAGAGAGATATGTGACCTCAAAAAAAAAGTCTTTACAGATAAAAATACTGGCTTCTAAAACTACTTTTCAGTCCGTAAGTGAACCCTCAAAAGGTCAAGATGTTCAGTAGAAACATCATCTTGGGTGGATGTAGCTATGAATGGGAACTTCATGTATTTGTAGGGAAGGCTTTCCTCACGATAGTGAGGTACTGAATGTTTTCTTTGCCTCAGTCTTTACTAGTAAGATCAATCTTCTGAAATCTAACAACATAGAAACCAGAGACAAAGTCTGGAGCAAGAAAGAAAAGTTGTAGAATACTTAAGGAAATTGAACATGCAGAAGTCCATGAGCTCTGATGAGATGCACCCATGAGTACTGAGTTGGTTGATGTCACTGCAAGTCCACTCTTAATAATCTTTAAAGGACAGAGATGATTGGAAGATGTGCCTGAGGACTGGAGGAAGGCAAGTGTCACTCCTGTTTGCAAAAAAGGAGGACCCAGTGAACTGCAAGATTGTCAGCCAGCCTCACCTTGATCCCTGGGAAGCTGATGGAGCAGCTAATCCTGGAAAAAATTTCCAGTCACATGAAAGACATCAGAAGTAGTCAGGCTCACGAAGGTACATGAACGTATCAGGAATAGTCAGCATTGATTCACAAAGGCGAAGACATGCATGACCAATCTAATAAGCTTCTACAACAAAATGACTGGTCTGATAGTTGAGGAGAAAGCCGTGGATATTATCCACATAGACATCGTCTACCTAGGCAGTAAGGCTTTTGACACTGTCTACCGTAAGACCCTCATAGAGCAGGTAATGAAGTATGGGCTGGATGAGAAGAGGCTGAGGTGGACTGAATGCTGGCTGAATCACTGGGTCTGGTTTTACTGCCATCCAGAGGCACCTTGACAGGCTGGAGAAATGGGCTGATGGGAACGTCAGAAAGATCAGCTAAAGCAAGTGGTAAGTCCTGCATCAGGGGAGGAACAACCCCAGACATCATTACATGTTGGGGGGCACCCAGCTGGAAAGCAACTTGACACAAAAGACCTGAGGAACCTCCTGGACAGCAAGTTGACCATAAGCCATCAAGGCACCCTTGATGCAAAGAAAGACTACGGGGCTGTTAGGAAGTGTGTTCAGCGGGTTGAGGGAGGTGATCCTCCTGTACTCAGCACTGGTGAAGACACACCTGAAGTACTGTGTCCATTACTGAGCTCCTCAGTGCTATGGATGTATTGAGGTACTGGGATGATGAAAGGGCTAGAGCATCTCTCCTATTAGGAATGGCTGAGCCAGATGTGACTGTTTAATCTCGAGAAGGAGGGGATCTCATCAATGTCTGTAAACACCTGGAGGGAGGTTGCAAATAGGCAGGAGACAGGCTCTTTTCAGTGTTTCCCAGTGACCAGAGGCTTGTAGATACAAACTGAAACACAGGAGTGTCCCTCTGAACATCAAAAAGCACTTTTTGACTGTGAGAATGATGGAGCTCTGGCACAAGTTGCCCAGGGATCTTGTGCAGTCTCTATCCTTTGAGATATTCAAAAGCCACTGGGGCACAATACTGGAAAACTGGGTTTAAGTGGCTCTGCTTGTGCAGGAGGGGTTGGACAACATGGCCTGAAGAGATGCCTTTCAACCTCAGCAATTCTGTAATTCTGTGATGCGGCAATTTTGTGATTCTGAGTTTAAATAACTTTCAGCTTTATGAAATTGAAGATCTTCACGATAAGATCAGAGATGTAAAAGCATCTGGCTTTACAGATGCCCCCTGGCTGTCAAAAGAACATGTTCTCCTAAGTCTACCACATGGTCTGAAAATATCCTTTTAAATGTTTTATTATCTGATGAAAATACCCTAAACCAAAAAGTTTCTAATTATACAATGTCCCAATGAACAAAAATTGCGTATTTCCTTAGTCCTCCTGTTGGATTCTATCCTTCCCATCAGAGTCAGGAGTAAGAGACAGGTCAGTGTGTGCAGGAGCAGAAAGCAGCAGACAAGAAAGGATGATATAGGAGTCTGAGAGATTGCTAGTAATCGTGATCCAGCCCTTGAAAAATTCCTATCAAGACGCAAAACCAGACACAAGATATTTTTCAGTAGTCTGTGAGCTTTCCATGATAATGAGGAAAGCTTCCTTTCTTTTTTTTTTTTCCCCTTTTGTTCTGTCTGCATGTGTTTGTGGCCACATTGCAGAGGCAGGAAGGAGCTGTTAATTTCCTTGTGAAATGATTTTTGAAATCTTCTTTGCCTTTTAACAAACTCATCCATCTTCACAGAACCTTTGCTACTAGGCAATTTCTACAAATCAAGCTGAACATTCAATCTGTGTTGTTTTTAATGATCTTTCTTGCCAATATTTATAATGTGCCTTGAAAGCCGAGGCAGACCATGGGTTAGATATTTAGTTTTAATTAATGTGTCGCTCCCCAGAACATGCACATGCTGAGCAGACTAGTAACCATGTTTAATTTTACCAGAGAGGCTGGGAGCACTTGTAAACTGCTAATATATCTAAAAGGTGTCCCTCCCTACTTGTCTTTGGAGTTTGAGTTAATTTCTTCATGCTTTCCTCTCCCCTTTAATTGTTGCAATCTCATTTCTCCAGCCTGAAATTTACCTCTTTCTTGTGCAGACTCTCATTGCCTCTGACTCTGGCTATCTTAACACTCTTTCTAGCATGCTTATTAGAACATTTTATAATAGCAGTCAGCTATCATACAGTAGCACCCAATGGCAAAGACAGTTTTTGAAAGCTAAGAGAAGTCTCTGGAGAAAAGGATTCTGAATACAGAGAGGACACAGAGGTGACTGTTGTGTCAAAAAAAGAAGGGGATATTTCTATACTAGTGTGTAAATGACGGCCAAATATGCTCACTCTGCTATAAATCATTCAAGAAAGGCCAAGAAGTTTTCTAGCATTGATAAACTGTGAGTGAACACCAAGATAATAGATAAGACATAGAGATATTAACAGAACAATAGAAAAAGAAAAAAAAAACAACCCCCACCTATGAGACATTCCTAGTTGATGTGATAAGGAAATTGTAAGAGTACCATGCAGTCAAAGATCATAGAATCATAGAATCATAGAATAACCAGGTTGGAAGAGACCCACCGGATCATCAAGGCCAACCATTCCTATCAAATACTAAACTATGCCCCTTAGCACCTCGTCCACCCGTGCCTTAAACACCTTCAGGGAAGGAGATGTTCAGAAAATCAGCCTTTCCTTCCCTTTTCTATAACATAACTAAACTTACCTTCAGGACAGGCTGAGAGAGTTGGGCTTGTTCAGCCTGGAGAAGAGAAGGCTCAAAGGAAATCTTACAGCGACCTTCCAGTACCTGAAGGGGCTACAAGAAAGCTGGGGAGGGACTGTTTACAAAGGCTTGGAGTGATAGGACTAGGAGCAATGGCCATAAAGTGGAGAGAGGCAGATTCAGGCTAGACATTAGGAAGAATTTATTCACCATGAGATTGGTGAGGCCCCAGCCCAGGTTTCCCAGGGAAGCTGTGGCTGCCCCATCCCTGAATGTGTTCAAGGCCAGGTTGGATGGGGTCTTGGGCAGCCTGATCTAGTGAGAGGTGTCCCTGCTCATCGCACAGGGGTTGGAACTGGATGATCTTTAAGGTCCTTTCCAACCCAAACTATTGTATGATTGTATGTTTCTATGATTCTATGATTCTATAACTTCAGTATCCTACACCCTAATGAACTGAGGTCTTCTTTTTGTCAGTGTGAGTTTGCTTTAGTCACTGGGGGTGCTATTTATCATGTACCTCTGTGCCCAACAGGATCTGCACTACTTAGGTGTAATAAAAGAGGTTTTATTCTACCCGCAGAGCATACAGGCTCAGGCTGAACCATGGTGGCTCTCATGCAATGATATCTCAGGTGATAAATTACCAATGCTGTAGCGATTTGAGGGACATGGTTTAGTGTTTGATAGGAATGGTTGGACTCAATGATCTGGTGGGTCTCTTCCAACCTGGTGATTCTATGATTCTATGATCATGCACATATCTTCCCTGCATCCTGTATTTATTTTTTTCTTTTCCTTTCCCAAAGCAAAATTTCACGCAACTTCTGCTTAACGTGTCTCAGTAGAAGTCAAATAATCCAAATAGGAGAAATGCGATGTAAATTTTTCATCTCTTTTTCTCTCTCCAGCAGGTTGAGTCTGTTGGAGCCATTGTTGGTTGCCTTTCTTATACTCTTGAATTATCTCAAGCTCAATTCCTGTGTAGAGGAACTGGGTAAAGTGTAAAAATTGAACGATGTAAATGCTTGTTTGCATGTTAAATGTCATTTAAAAGCCATTAGTCTGAATTAAATTCCTAATTTGGATTGGCTTCTTCCTGCCTTTATCCTTTTCTACTAAATCTCTATCCTTGTGTAATCTTAGATGTTCCCTAAATCTTTTCCTCAGGCCAGAAATCCCCCTTTCTACATTCTTTCTCTCCATTAGAATTATTCCTACTTTAATTCCTTCATTATCATTTCAAGAGAAAGTTAGTGCATTTTTAAGGTGTAATTTCCCCTTTCTGGATCAGTGTGGGATAAATCTAATCATACGTGCTCTTTGGAATAATATGATGTCATTAGTGGAATTATTAGGAAAAGAAACCATAATAAGATGTTTTCGAATGTACCCATCTCTGTGCTAGAAAGCCCTTCAGATGAACATGCACTGAATGCACTGGGTTTAAGAGATATTAAAAAATCTCAGCAAAAGAAGCTGGATTTCAGAGAGCTATGCATTTCCTGAGCTCACTGTTAACTGGCACATTGGTGATGTGCCAGCAGATTGATTTGCAAAATTTCTGTCTGTCTTTATAATATGCTATAAAGTACTTTATAGAACCAAAGACAGATATATCCCTGGCTTAGAGAGCTTCCAAATTACAACATAATTAAAACACTGTGGAGCACAATGGGAAGGCAAGGGCACAGATAAAAAACAGTGTGTTCTGCTCTTGCACAATGGATTGCCATTACCCTAAAAAGAATCATGCCAGGGAATGTACGTCTCTCAGCAAGATATCTTTTATGACACTGTAAATACAGCTAGTACATGCTAGAGTTTTCATTCTGTTGGACAGGGAGAAGTGAAGGTCAGTCAGAAAAGAAGGGACTGCTCTGCGAAAAGGGCCCCTGGCCCAGAGTGACACATAACATCTTTGGGCAGGGCAGAAAGGTAGAAAATCCATGTGGTGGAATACAGATTAAGAAAATGAAAAGACAAGGGAAGAAATTTGTTTGTGCCAATGAATGGACTGAAGTCTCTTCCATGGAGCTGTGAGTTCTGCATCACCCTCAGAGTCTTGATGTCACAGGAAACAGCTCTTTGGGTTGGTTTAGAATCATAGAATCATAGAATAACCAGGTTGGAAGAGACCCACCGGATCATCAAGTCCAACCATTCCTATCAAACACTAAACCATGTCCCTTAGCACCTCGTCCACCCGTGCCTTAAACACCTCCAGGGAAGGTGACTCAACCACCTCCCTGGGCAACCTGTTCCAGTGCCCAATGACACTTTCTGTGAAGAATTTTTTCCTAATGTCCAGCCTGAACCTCCCATGGCGGAGCTTGAGGCCATTCTCTCTTGTCCTGTCCCCCGTCACTTGGGAGAAGAGGCCAGCTCCCTCCTCTCCACAACCTCCTTTCAGGTAGTTGTAGAGAGCAATGAGGTCTCCCCTCAGCCTCCCTTTCTCCAGGCTAAACAACCCCCTTCTGATCTCTTTATCTCTCTTAAGATTTGGGTACTGGTGCAGAACCTATTACACAAAAAGTGCACGGAGTATAGAGAAGGATGATAAGCCATGTGATAAAAGCATGTTTATGTCATTGCATTTTGAAAATATGATATTGCTTTTTACCAAGGAAGCGACAGCCAAACTGAAGGTCTCTTGGACTCAACAGCAAAACACCTGTTTATTTCAGTCTGGCCCTAAACACTTAAGAGAGATAAGAAACACTTCTGGGGACAGGAAAAAAGTAGTATCTGGCTACTTTTCAGAGACGTGACTGTGTTTAGGTGATGCTAAACTGCCAATAAATATTAAAGCTGTTAGGTTCACTTATCCAGAACTGCAATGCAGGAAGATGAATAGTCCTGTCTTAGTTCCGGATGCCTGAATGCCTGGAAGAGGTATAAAATAACAGCCAGAAACAAGCATGAAGAATTATTGATTAATGTGAAGGGACTGATTGAAAAGGAAGGATAAAGCAAACCTAGAATGATGTAAGGCAGGTTGCTTTAGAGTTTCTTCTGCAGTGGAGACATGAGATGCTGGAGTCTTGCAGGTCCTGTCTTTAGTGTTAGTTGGAATTTAGTTGCAGATTAAGGCACCATATTTAATCACCCATACGTGGGGATAGTGTTTGTTGTCCTCATCATTGCCTAAATGCGCAAACTGCATACCGAATATTCATATACTTTGTATCCTTCAGTGGAATGTATGGGCTACTGACAATGTTTGGATTGATCAGCTAAGATTTTTTACTATGAAATCTTAGAGAAATGAAGTAATACATTATTTGAAGGTTATATCATACAAGGTCATCTTGAACAGCATAACGTGCTGGTTTAATTAACAGTCTCATAATAACAGCTGGAATATCCTTAGCTAAACGGAATTATGCAGTAAGATCACTACAAAAGTGGTTCAAGCCAGAATGTTTTATTTTCCAGCTGAAAAGGACTGAGAACCCAGGTGGTGGTTTTCAAGGATCTGCCAGTGAGCGATAATTCAGTGTTTTCAGTCATATGTCCACATTCATATTATTTGGGAACTAACAGAGGGGAAAACAATGCAAATAAAGCCAATTTCATTTTATTAAATTTCATTTACTAAATTTAATTTAACTAAAAATGGAAGCATGAAATGATGTTGAACAGGCAATAAAATGTATACAAAGGAAATTTTGGCTTCCGTATAAAGATAATTGCAAAATGCTGAAGTTTAACATTAACCTATTTGTATTGGTTGGGCCATAATATTTGAACTCTAGACCAGGAAAAATGAAAGGCTTACTTCTTTCTTCTGGTACACATTTCCTTGCAAGAAAAGAAAGAAAATACCTAGAGCAACACATAATTAGTTAATACCAAAATAGTCCTCCTTGATGAAATCATAGAATCATGGAATCATAGAATCATAGAATAGTTTGGGTTGGAAGGAACTTTAAAGATCATCCAGTTCCAACTCCCCTGCCATGGACAGGGACACCTCCTACTGGACCAGGCTGCCCAAGCCCCATCCAACCTGGCCTTGAAGACCTCCAGGGATGGGGCAGCCACGACTCCTCTGGGCAACCCGGGCCAGGGCCTCACCACCCTCATTGTGAAGAATTTTTCCTAATATCTAACCTAAATCTTCCCCCTTAGATTTAAAGCTATTACCCGTCACTCCACTCCCTTGTAAAAAGTTCTTTCCCAGCTTTCCTGTACACCCTCTTCAGGTACTGGAAGGCTGCTATGAGGTCTCGTTAGAGCCTTCTCTTCTCCAGGCTGAACAACCCCAACTCTCTCAGCTTGTCCTCGTAGCAGAGGTTCTTCAGCCCTCGCATCGTCTCTGTGTCCTCCTCTGGACCCGTCCCAACAGTTCCCTGTCCTTCTTATGTTGGAGATTCCAGAACTGGATACAATACTTTAATTGGGGTCTCATGAGAGTGGGGTAGAAGGGCAGAATCCCCTCCTGCTGGCCGTGCTTCTTTTGATGCAGGATACCATTGGTTTTCTGGGCTGTAAGCATGCACTGCTGGCTCATGTTGAGCTTCTCATCAAAATGATAAAATCATAGAATCACCAGGTTGGAAAAGACCCACTGGATCATCGAATCCAACCATTCCCACCCATCACTAAACCATGTCCCTCAGTGGCTCATCCACCCGTCCCTTAAACACCTCCAGGGAAGGTGACCCAGCCACCACCATTGTCAGTTTGTGTTGTGACCCACACATGGCTGCCTCATAAGCATTGTTCTTTTAGCCCTATTAATTGTAGCTGATGGTATTGATTGTCTTTTGTGTTTGTATGTCAAATATGGTAAGAGCTATATTGGAATATCTTTCTAATCTTCTTTTACAGAAACAAGGTTGGGGAAGATTGACTAGAAGAGTCTCAGAGACACAACAGCCCTGTGTGAGGAAAAGTCTCAAAAATCTCCCCAACGAAACTTGTGGTATTCGTGTTCCAACTTTGTAATAATTATGGGGTTTAGTTTAATAGTTTATGGAAGAGTTTGGGTTTTTTTTTCTATTAGATGAGAATTCTGTATTAAGCCTTCATTAAAAAGACATCTCCTCCCCCCATGCTTAATTCTCCCCATCGAGTTGTAAATGCTGCTGATCGTGTCTCAGGAAAAATAAAGCACCAGGTGTGCTCATGGACAGTACTCATTTCACTCGTGTCAAAAGAGCAGCATGTGTTATTCTGTGCACGATATTAATTCTGTCATTTATAGCAGTTAGGAGGGGAGCACAAGTTCCCATATCCAGCCCCAGATCGGTCACATCTGGTGGCACATACTCCAGCACTTACAGCCTAGTGCTGGAAGCCTAACCCGTAGCACAAAGTGTGTTACAGGGCTGTGGTCTGTGTCTCTGTAATAAATGTTACTATAGCTCAGGAGTCTATAAATGCAGAAGCCAGAACGTCCTAGGGTAATCATTTTCCTTTATCCTTTCTACAACCTGGGCAAGAAAAACCATCACGATTTATCATGGATCCTATAAACACAGAGCCTGCCAAGGATCTGCCTGAGAGGTCCTAATTGCAGCCACTCAATCTTGGGCCGCAAAGGATACAAGGGGAGCTCTGCATAAATGTGTGAAGAAAGTTGAATGGGTCATTAGTCGAATTCTTCACTGCATAGCAATTTTGTCATCATTTATAGGTGCACAGGTTAATTTTTTAATGGGTTTCATATGCGACCAAACAGGATACCCTACAAAGACCTTGGTCCACTTGACTGTGCAAGGGGAAGAGGTAGACCCTGCTCTTCTCTTCAGCCTCTTACTTGCACTTGCTGATGTGGGAATTTGTCTGTGAAGATAGATAGAAGAAAGCAGAACAGCAAGCAGCCTGCAAATATAAACCTTAGGTTTATCAAATAAAAAATCTATTGACTGTCTTCAATTGTATTTGTGCTAGGCTTCTTTAGCTCTCCAGGTGAAAAATAAAAACAACAAAGTTTTAACAATTTTAGATTGAACAGTATGTTTCCTTAAAGTCATGCTATTATACTAGGATGTTTGTTGTGAAATTTGGAGCAGCAATCAGTGATTATCAAGATATAATTGGAATAGCTCAACTAGCAAAAATGTGAATTTGAGCAACTACCTTCCAAAACTGAGATTTCTTCATGATGCCAGTTTAGAAAAGAAGAACAGAGGAGACCCTAGGGGCTGCTGGAAAATCTGGTAAGCATAACTCTATCTTTATAGTCAGAGGATTTATTATCTTCAAGGTTTTGAACTTATTATACTGCAGTGCAACTTTTAAAACTCACTGTGTTCTCTTGAATTCATGTTTTCCCTTACTTTTAAGATTGTTGTTAGTATCCCTGTAAGATTCAAAGGTCCCCAGGACACAATGGTTTCTTTGTGACAATTTCAGTCTGACTCCAGCTGAAACGGCCACAATGGACAAGGGAAACAAACACAGAAAGTGCAAACATTTTGTTCCAGATCACACACAAATAAAGGTGTTAGAAACCTGATCTGCGATAATACAGACACTTACCCAACAGACAGCACAACTTTGAAATTAAAAACCTACTCTATTTGTTGAAATGCTGATCCAGAAAATGTTCCTGCACAGGTCTGACATGAAAAATATATTTAATAAATGCTAAAGGGATGTGTTTCAAGATTTTCTAAGTGAAACTATAAGCCATGATAAATCTGATATGGAAAAAAGATAAAAAAAGAGAGAGTAAAAAGGGAAAGAGAGAGAGAGAGAAACACAGAGGGGAGGGAAGGAGGGAGGAAGAGAGGAAGGAAGGGAGGAAGGAAGGAAGGAAGGGAAAGAGAGAGAAAGGGAGAAAGAGAGAAAGAAAGAAAGAGGAAGAAAGAAAGAGAGGAAGAAAGAGAGAAAGAAAGAGAGAAAGAGAGAAAGAGAGAAAAGAGAGAAAGAGAGAAAGAGAGAAAGAGAGAAAGAGAGAAAGAGAGAAAGAGAAACCATGCCTGCAGCAAGAAAGGAGATAGATAAACTCAGAGGTAGACTGTTAAACTAATTTAGCAGCCAAAGAATCCAAAGTTACCAACTCTGTTATCAATATGAGCTGTGCTTCAGGCAAAATTTCTTTGGTGCATTATTGACCTTTAAAATTACATCCTGCTCCCAAATATTGCTCCATGCTGGTATCTTTTATTATACTAGGCTTTCTTGCTGCAATTGTTTATCAGTCTGCTCTTCTGTGTTTACCTTAAGCCTTTCAGAAGCAATTACACAGAGGATGGACATAACCCAGAATAACAGGTATAGCACAAAGCAGGAATATCAGAAGTACTCAAATGGTGCTGATACCGACATGTAAAGCTCTGCTTGCTGCAGCAGGGTGGTACCTTGTACCACCTACGGGACCTTTTAGTTTTGCATTTACATAAGAGAGCGTTTAGGCTTCCCATAGTGAAATTGTGGGTTTAGGCCTAAGTCTAGGGTCTAGGTCTAGCTAAAGATAATTTCTAGTCCTATGGAATCATCATCTCAAGTAAAATAATGCTGAGAGATGATGATTCCATAGGACTAGAAATTATCTTTTGCTAGACCTAGACCCTAGACTTAGGCTAAACCACAATTTCACTATGGGAAGCCTAAACGCTCTCTTAGTAAATGCAAAATAAAAGGTCCCGTAGGTGGTACAAGGTACCACCCTGCTGCAGCCAAGCAGAGTTTACATGTGGTATCAGCCACCATTGAGCTATTTGATATATTGCTCTTGTTCCTGTTAACATTAGTCAATAGATTTCTCCTTATCTTCAGTCAGAGAAATAAAAATAATTCTCTCTATATGAATGGTTTAAGCAAAAGACTCATAAAGGACATCATGGGGAAGAAAGCACTTATGCTGCTTTCTGGAGCCCTTTGCAATGATGTAGAAAAATGCTGTAAAAAATGATATAAAATGAAGAAAATTTGAAAGACTGCACAAAAAAAAAAGGTAAGCCTGTCCTTGAATCTTCCTTGGCTTGATATGGCAACCTGCTGATTTGTCAAGTCTGATTTTGCTGTTGCTCTGCACAGAGGTGACACATACACAAATGCATTTTCAGCAGGCTCATGTCAGCCAGTGGAGGGGTGCTGGGCACACAATAAAAGCATCTTCTTTTTTTCCTTGTTGTTAATTTTAAATGAATTTTAGAATTATGAGAAATGTCAGATTGACAGTTGAGAAAGCACTGAGCAAAGTCATCCAGACAAAAGGACGTGTTGTGGCCACCACATCTCTGACTGGAAAATCAGTCATCAGTCCGTAGGAGTTTCTTTTAAGAAACTTGATCATAACCTTGGTGACCAGTAGTGAGCTCCATACCTCTCGATATACGCAAAAAGTTGTAATGCTACTTAAAGGGCATGTAAGCCCCACGTACCTCCCACATTCTCTACTTATTATGATAAGCAGCTCATCACTTAATATACTGGTGTTGGGGCAAATTTAGACTAGACATAAGAAGGAATTTCTTCACAATGAGGGTGGTGAGGCACTGGCACAGGTTGCCCAGGGAAGCTGTGGCTGCCCCATCCCTGGAGGTGTTCAAGACCAGGTTGGATGGGCCTTGGGCAGCCTGATCTGGTGGGAGGTGTCCCTGCCCATGGCAGGAGGGTTGGAACTGGATGATCTTTAAAGTTTCTTCCAACCCAAACTATTCTATGGAAATTAGGCACAAGTTATTGAAGAGTTAGGTGTCGCATGGTTGAATGCCATTCATGAGCCATTTACAGAGTTGTCCCTGTGGGGACCTATTTACATGACCCATTACTCTCTCACAAAAGTATTATACAGATAAACACATTACAAAGATTACAAGGTGCTTGGAGACAAAGAGGGTATAAGCAATATTAGAAGATTATGATGCAGGAGTTGCACTGAAACTCCTGAGCTCATTTGCACGCAGACTTAATAGTTATTTGTCAACAGCTAATGTTTTTTTACTTTCACCTGCACAGCCTAAACTCCAAGTTGTGATGTAGAGTTCATTTGCTAGCATATTGCAGTCAGATCCATTCAACTCGTGGGTTACTCCAGCGTTGAGATCCTTCTTTCCCAATGCATATGTTCAAAGAAGGCAGATTCAGTTGGCACAAATAGTCAGATATGTTACATTTTCTAGTGTCAGACTGACGGACTCTTAGCTGTGATGTTTTCAACGTGATTTTTCCATCTAATACACAGATGCACTCTTTAAGGTGACAAGGAACTTCTTCCACTATATTGCCCAGCGTTGCTTATGAAAAAGTTAGCTTTGGAACAGGGAATATATTTCTTTTTAAAAAACTGGTAATCATATTTGCTTATGAACCAGCAGGGAGGCCACTGAATATAACAGAATCACTTACACAGACTGTAATAAGCTTTGTGTTGGATCCATACCATTGTGAGATAACACAGTGTATTATTACTTCTTCATCTAATAATCCCACACAGAGATGGATTTACACATATTACATTGCTTTACAAGGACGAAATTTGCTACTTGATCAATTTAGCCTCTATGCTAAATTATTCTGCCAATTATTCTGCAGTTTTTCCTTTTTCTTATGGTGACCAACATCATAAATAACATTTCCATCTATTTTCAAATATCTGTGTGCAATGACAGAAGTATCTTTATCACCACAGACCACAATGGAAAATATATATGTGTCAATGTCTGTGTCTTTGTGTGTTCCATTAGGAACTGAACTCATTTTGCTCTGATATCATCATGTATATCTGTGTGTTTTAGGGCTGAGAGGACTGCATTATTCTATGGTGTCATAAATCATGTCAGACCTTCACTTAAATTTAATTGCAAGTGCCAGTCTGAAGAAATCATTTTGTGGCTATTATCATTAGGCAGAACGGTTAGTGGTTTAATACCACCCTGTAGAGGAAACCCACAGAGTAAAACATGAGAGTAGTAATAGCTATTGCTTTCTTATTTTGAAGCAGGCATTACTCATCAGCTGATTTTTCTGCTTTATGCATATTTTCTCTTAGTTATCCATGCAAGGGAATTATAAATTTGGGGAAATTGTATCTGAATAATCCTTCACCCTGCAAATCATTAGACACAGCACTTTTCCTCTGATAGTGCAGTAGCATGCTGGCAGTATTTTTTAGACCTGTAGATGGCCTTTTGCCTTACCCTCTGGCCTGAATGGTTCTTGAATAGCCAGGTGCACAACAGCTGCCTTGGTTGCAGTCCAAGACAGAAGGGAGCCTTGCCGTATTAAGACTCTTCTCTAGAAAAACTCTTCTTAATTCACACATGACCCAGCTCTTTTGCATGCTGGCTTGATATTTACTGTTTTGGCTGTGCAAGGGCTATTACATTTAGTGCAGATTAAAAAAAAAGTCTCCCAGGCGTGAACCCAACCCTAACAAGAATAAGAGTCAGGGCAAATCTTTTTAGAGCAATTAAGACAAACATTTGGAAGTGTGCTGGAACTGTTGCTTGTTATTTCAAGGTGCATGAAAACTTTGATACGGAAAAGTTCGTATTGGGTCAAAACTCTTAATTATTTCCTATGAGCCTCTTTCCATACTACATAGGTTTTGCCCTTATAGTGGCAATGAAAATTATTTTTCTTTTTCATCACTCAGCCTCTGCTTACACCTTGGACAACCACAGAACTATCATTTGCTTGTGCTTTTATTATATCTTGTTATCTTGGTTAGTGAAGGCTGGGAAATGAAGGGTGAACAATGGATATCAGTTGACGTGTCGCTCTCTTTAACTTTTGCATTAGCCTACATGAACAAAACATCCTGCTGTTTCTGAGTCCAGTCCTGGCTTCCTTTCATGTCTTTTCCCTCTACAGTTCACACCAATGGCTTCATCTGCCTACAAGCAGACAGGTTTGTTCAATCTTCCTCCAAGGACTGGTCACTGTACCACATCCTTTCCCACTCGCAGAATCCTTCTCTGAATGCCTACTCTCATTTTATTACTTGATAGTAAAGACAGAGAAACAATGAAGTTATTATGCACAATGCACAATTATCACAACTACAATATACAGAAAGCATTTGTCAGCAACGAACCACATAACTCAATTGTTGACTTTCAGTCTATTTCTTCTCATCTTTCTTTTGCTGAAGTTTATCAGAAAAGCATCTTGAGTGATCTCATGTCTGTCCAGCTGAGATAACTATCAGATATGGATGCTGGACAGGGTCATTGAAGTCACTGAATATTAAACTTCCATTCAAGTCTTAAATTGTTTTGGGAGAGTAGAGGGGTTTTTTGGACCACAGCATAGTTTAGCACCAGAAAGTTATTTGAACCCCTTAGGAAACCTTGAGGAACCTTGAGGTGCTAAGGGGCATGGTTTAGTGTTTGATAGGAATGGTTGGACTCGATGATCCGGTGGGTCTCTTCCAACCTGGTTATTCTATGATTCTATGATTCTATGATTCTATGATTCTATGATTCTATGATTCTAAATTCCACCTTGATCATTTTTGGCTATTTATGCAATGAAGGCAAGTTTGAGTAAGTTATATAGAATGATAGAATCTAATACCAGGTTGGAGGGGAATTCTAGAATTATTTGACCCAATTTTTTAGATGATATATAGTTTAAATGAGATGGCCCAGCACTGTCAAGCCGAGCCTTAAAAGTGTCCAGTGCAGATCAAGTTACCACTTCCCTGGGGAGATTATTCCAATGTTTACCTGTTCTCATGGTGAAAAATTTTCTTCTGGAATCCAACTGGAATCTCCTCAGGAGCAATTTATACTCCCTACCCCTTGTCTTTTCTGTGTGACTCCTTGTAAAAAGGGAGTCTCCATCCTCTTGGTAGAGACCCTTTATGTACTGGTACGTAGCAATAAGGTCTGCCCTAAGCCTTCTCCTCTCAAGGCTGAACAAACCCTGCTGTCTCAGCCTTACTTTGTATGGTAGGTTTCATAGTTCTCTCATCATCTTAGTGACCCTTCTCTGGGCCCTCTCCAGCCTGTCTGCATCTTTTGTGTGTAGCAGGGACCAAAACTGAACACAGTATTTCAGGTACAGCTTGGTCCAGCACAGAGCAGAGTGGAATAACGACTTTTTAATCTCTGCTGGCGATGCCCTTCTTATTCTGCTGTATTTCTTCACTTACAGTCTGGTGGTTTGCTTGAGTATCCTCATAAGATATGAAAGTTTGAATGCCTTCAAGCAGAGAATGAAACTGAATCTGGAGAAGAACATTAACAATAAATCTGTGGGTTGATAAGTAGGGTTCTTTTGGTTTTGTTTTTTTTTTTTTCTCCGGTACTTTAACCTCACATTCACACTGCCAACCTGTTAGGACTTTCTGTGGTTTCCATCTCAAGAAGAACAACTCCCAGCTCTGCGCTCACCATGTGCTCTGGGGTCTTTTCTTAAATGACTGAGATCCCGAGGCAATGTCAAAAGAATGCTGACAAGTCTTTTGGAGATTCATGTAAGAATTAGATGTGAAATAAGTAGTGGCAACCATGGTTTTCCACTCAAGCAAAAACAATACACTTATGAAAACAAACAGAGAATTAGGTATTTGGAAATTTTTCAGATAAAAAGAAATCCTTAATGTCTGTAGATCTGAAGTGCACTTATTTGTGACAGCAGATGAATGGGATTTTGATTCCTCAACTCTAAGTCATACAATCCTCAATTTAATTTGCAACCCTGTTTTGTCCTGTATATGTCTGTGTTACAAATTCTAAAATTTTGCAAAAGGCTCACAGATCCACTGAAAGTGGTAACTGAACCACAAAATTTGTTTTTTCTCCATCCTTACCTTAACAAAGAACCACTTGCCACCAGAAGGAATTTATAGGCCAAATTTCAAGCTTTGTCTGGGATCTTTAATAAATAAAAAGATGCAGATAGAGTTTCTCTTTGAAATGGGAACGTAACAAATGGAGTAAGGGGGAAAAGAAACTCAAATCTTGCAATTGGGCTGCAACCAAAGATGCAAATGAAAGCAGGTATCTTACACAATGTATCATAGAATCAGAATAACAAAATGGGTTGGGTTGGAAGGGACCTTAATGGTCATCCAGTTCCAGCCTCCCTAGCATGAGCTTGGACTCCGTCCTCTAGATCAGGTTGCTCAAAGCCTCATCCAACCTGGCCATGAACACCTCTAGGGATGAGAAATCTGAAGACATCAGTGTCTAACAGCTTTTTCAAATGCAGGCAATTCACATCAATATGCTCTGGGACTTTGTTCTACCCCTGTGGTATATTTTTAGAGGGGGGTTGAATGTTTTCTATTTCTTCTTACAACCAGACTTATTTTCCCATCTAAAGCCCACTGAAGTCAATGAAAAAAAAGGACTGCCACTGAGTTTGGTGGACCTTGACTCAGTCTCTTTGGCATTTAGCTGAGTAGATGAAATTTGACCCGCTTGAGTCATCTAGAGGTTTTGTTGAACTGAGCTTCCTCTCACAGTGTGAGGTATAATAGGCCATAGCTGAACACATTAATGAAAAGGAGGTCCAGGAATGCTGCCTTGCTATCACTGCTATATAAGACTAGAAATCTGTTCAACAATCCACAACTCTTTGAGGCAAGAGTCACAAATTAGTGGGGAATATGCATATGTGAAAGTCAAGTAGCAGTTAGAAACAGTTTGCCTGGTTTTTTTGTGATCAAAGGAGACAAAAAATGAAACAAACAAACAAAAAAAGGCAAAAAGAAAGGCAAAAGTTTGCTTCTGTGTTGCTGTAAACATCTGTTATAGGAAAATAACATGGATGCAGAGCAAGATGCGCTGCAGATCAGCACCTGACATGGCAGAGCAGCATCCAAGGCTCTGGAGAACTGGCCATGTGGTTTGCTGCACATAATGCATGCCAGAGCAAATATTTCAGAAAGGGATTCTTAAAAGCAGAATCCTGAACCATCAGATTCAGGGTATTCTGCAGGGAGAGAAAGGCAGAAGGCAAGACTTTACCCTAGTTTACCCCGGTCCCTTGTAGCACTTCATTATAGGGAAGTCCTTCCTGTTTAGAATTTACAACTGTCAACCCCTCTCCTGAAAGTAGGAAGCAAGGTCCTTTCTTTGCAGAGCTTGGCAGTGTGTTATTCCAGTATTTCAGTGCACAGCAGGGAATTTCCACATTGTATTTGCAAAATAGCTCTGTTATCAGAGCACCTGGGGGAAACAAAGCAGATCAGAGTCTCTTCCCATCAGCTGGATTCAAACCCACACATCCTGTGCTCAAGATGTAGTCAGTAAGGTAAGAGAACAGCTCCCCACACGTTTTCCTGAGAGTTTCCATTTTACAGATATGAACTGAGTGTATATTGTCCAGGAGAGATGCAAAGGGTAGATAATTATTCGAAGCCCCCTAAAAGCAGTTAGGATTTGAGTTCAGGTTAGTGATAAAGACCTAACATCCTCTTTAAGGACAAGATATGCATGATAAGTAAATTTGGAACTGTATAATCTGAAAAAACAAGTGCAATGATATCCACTTTCAACATGGTAGTGTTAAATGCTGTGCCAGGTAGTTTTATTTTTCTCCCTCCCTCTGATCCACACTTCCCTGAAGTCAAAAGCCAAAGATTCAAATCATTCTTCCTCTTTTCTTTTCACCCAGCCTGCGTGATTTGGGATTGAGGTCATACAAGATAGGACAGGACACTAAGCCTCCTTCTCACTGGCCCTTGGCAAATGCTCCAGACCAGGCAAGAGAAGGAGAGGGTGCATGGCATCCTCCTCTATCACCAGCTGTAGCAGAAAGAAAAGTCTTTCCATCCCTGTGTGCTGCATGGAGACTCAGCAAGCCACTTGTGCTGTGTGTATCCTTCCCATTCCAACTCCCTCGGGAGCTGGGCAGAGGGATGCATAATTCACTCAGCTGGCAGCATTTAAAGCTGAGTGAGGCTCCACAGCTCAGCCATCATGAGCCTGAAAGCTGGATAAAATATTAGACTGCCAGCCTGGTGTGAGGGCTGTGATGCTCTGTGTTTGCAGGCTGCATATTCCCCCTACGACTGCAGTTGTAACTAACATTACTGAGAAATATCCACATTTCCAAAACAGAATAAATCAATAGCATTCAGAAATATATGTGTCTTGCAATGGACCTGCAGCTTGACCTCTGCCTGCATCCTCCACATACAATTTTTGCTGCACTTAAACCACTGCTTCAGACATTTCTTGCTGTAAATTCTGTAGGTTATTTTTCCCAACAGAGCTAAACAGCCATACCTTCCATTGCCTCCCAAATCTTCTTTCTAGATCATTATGTTAAATATTGCTTTCCTGTGTGAAGTTAAAGGAAGGCTGTTACTACTACTTACAGATCTTACTTTACCTTGACAGCAATTTTGCACTGCAGATTTTTAACTCATAGGATTCCCCTTTTTAATTTAATTTTCTTTTTTTTTTTGTACTTCTTCAGTGCAATCTGAGGATAAAATCATTCCTTTTCAGCACTGAAATAGAAGAAAGCAGAGCTAAGTTTGAAAGCCCCATTTTCATTCTATCACCTGTATTTAAGCTACATGGCATCATCTTTACTTACGCAACATGCCATGCACCAAACGCAGGGACAGGAAGCATTACAGCACTGGTGTGATGTCTTGCATAAACCTAGCAAACTCTCACTATCAGCTGAACAACTGCAGAAGGTGTTATTTTCACACATCCAGCCAACTTGCAATTTCTCCCCTCTATCCTTTTCGCACAGAGAGAGCAATTATAAAGGTGTTTACCTCAGAGCAGAAGCTAGTTGTGCTATGACTTACTAAAGAAAGGCATCTTCACTACATTATGGCTTACTTGCCTGTGAAACTCTAATCACATTGTTGAAACAGAGACTGTCTGTCAAAACTCTTACTTTTTTGGGGATCTAACATACTGGGTCCATGTTACCAGTTTTCCTAGAGGCACCATCACTGTAAATATAACCAACTGAGCTTATTTTGTCTTCTAATGTTTTTCTGAGTGTCTGTAGGTCTAGGTCATGGGCACTAGATAATATCTGCAAGAACCAGACGTTTCCCTTCCTGGATTGCTTATGGGTGAGTATTCTGACAAATCAGAAGCTTAACTTACCTGGTTTTGACAGTTTCATGTTTTTTGGGGGGATATGTAGCAATAGAGAAATATGAGAACAAATGAAAAAGATTCTTGATATAAAGATGACAAGTGACAAGACAGAGGATGCTGGGGGAAGTTAGCAATTTCCAGAAGCTTAGAAGGTGGAAAAGTGAGTAATGGACTGCTGGGCCAAGTTATTACATTTTTTTACTTTATACAAGTGGGCAGGATTATGAAATTGTAGGAGTGAGACACAGATAAGGAGCCATTGGAACAAGGTGCAAGTCATAATGTCACGTGTACCCCAAAAGCGCAAACTTACGAAGGTGTGTAGTCCATCTACCTCCTAGATTTACCTCTGCAATATGTTCAACACGCTCCATGCTGCGGTACACGTCTGGAATATAGTAGGAACCTTTTAAGCTGTTTCTGAGCTAAACATTGTTATTTATGTCCCCAGCTGTGCCAGGGTGATTTCTTTGTATTACTTTTTATTGCAGAGGGAGAGAGATACATAACACCTGCTGTATCCAGTCTAATTTTAAATATGTTGAGCAATAGGATTTCTATCAGTTTCCCTGTGAGGCTACTCTGCAGCCTAACAGATCTCACTGTGATGGAACATCTTTCTTGATACCCACTTTCTTCTTCTCTAAGTTTAACCCATCACTTGTGAAAATCTGCACGGACCTTTTCATCATGAGAATAACTGTTCCCAGGATAAATTTTCACATTCTACTCCTAACCAAGACTAAACAGTTTTATCTGTGCAACAGGGAATTTCACAGTTATTGAGCCAACAGTTTTTAGACTATCTGGTGCTATTTACAGGTCTTCCCCCTATTTTCTGGCACTTTTCCTTAAAGGTTTCTAAGACCCTTTTTAGCCTGGTAGAGATTTACAACAAATTCAAATATCTCCTAACTTTATTTTCTTTATAAATTGAGACATCAAAACTCTATTGACATAAGGGGAAATAGGCTGGGGAAATGGCTACAGAAATCTTATTAGGTGGGTGTTGCAAGTTCTGTTTTATTGGGGTTTGACGATCTATCCTACCAGGCTATGCTTAACAGAAATTTGCTGTGTGTAAATTGATGACAAAGGATTGTCAATTAAGAATGCCTAAAGAATCTCTCTTTATTGACTAACAGCCTGCAGATTTGCACGTTCTTTCTGCCTTAGCAGCAAGAATCTTCAGCATGATTAATTACTTTCAAAGCTCCATAGGTTCGTGACAGCAAGATATGAAATATCTACTATAAATCTGCAAAGGAAGCTTTTATTAGAGAAAATAAGAGGAACACTTTTGCCATCCTACTAAAGTCACAATCACATGCAAGGCTACCTGGCTTAAGGTAAGGACAAAGTTTTTTTTTAAAAGCACTTTTTTTCTTGCGATTTCCCCCTCTGGACTACGACATAGCGGATCTGTTGAAAAAAAGTTTATTACCTAGTACCATTTTTCTGCATCTCCATGCTTTATCTGGAGCACGGACTTGAAATAGCATTAAATAGTCAAATGCAGATGTGTGCTATTTGCAATTTACAAAGAACAAAGAAAAGCTGAAAAGCATTTGGAGACGAGTTGCAAGAGAAAAATGTGATAAAAAGCAAAACTAAAAAAACCACCTACATTTTCAAAACTCATGTAGATAATTCAAATTAAGAAAGTAGACAGCTTATATCTGGACTATTGCTGACAACTAGGTGTTCTGTAAAGTAGATACTGTGACAAAGTAAAATTTTGCATCTACAAGGTGAATTTTGAGAAATAATGTATACGTTTTTACTTAATAATTAACATCTGGAACACTTTCAATTTTTGGTAAAGGGAGTTGCCCTGAAACAGGAGTCTTTCAGTCATGGGTAGATGGTTTTGTAAAGTGTAGGAAATACCTCAGCATAACCAGCAAGTTATTGCTGTCTTTTCTCTCTCTCTCTCAAAACATAATGGATGATCCTCTCTTCACCTTATAATTTTTTGACATTTCTCCAGTATCCTTCAGTTATCCATAGGCAAGGAGGCCATTGAAGCTTTGTGTCTGTGTACGAGGAGCGGCTGAGAGAGCTGGGGGTGTTTAGCCTGGAGAAGAGGAGGCTGAGGGGAGACCTCATTGTTCTCTATAACTACCTGAAAGAAGGTTGTAGAGAGGAGGGTGCTGGCCTCTTCTCCCAAGTGACAGGGGACAGGACAAGAGGGAAATGGCCTCAGGCTCTGCCAGGGGAGGTTTAGGCTGAACATTAGGAAAAAATTCTTCACAGAAAGGGTCATTGGGCACTGGAACAGGTTGCCCAGGGAGGTGGTTGAGTCACATTCCATGGAGGTGTTTAAGGCATGGGTGGACGAGGTGCTAAGGGGCATGGTTTAGTGTTTGATGGGAATGGTTGGACTTGATGATCCGGTGGGTCTCTTCCAACCTGATTATTCTATGATTCTAACTCTTCTTGTGTTGCTTAATATTAACCAATAAGCTGCATCTTGCTCAACACAACTCACACTGCAACTGGAGAACAAGTGGGACCCAGACAGTGTCCTTCTACTGCCAGTGAGAGACAACATAGAGATGATGTGGAATCAACGGAGATGGTAAGCTTGCACACAGCAGTAGCAGCTTCCAAGGAAAAGTCTCTGTCAACAGGAGAATGAGTATATATTTTGAAGGGTAAGGATCAAAGGGCCAACAATCATGAAGCAAGGAAGATGATTACCTCTGAATTTGGAACCACTAATTCAGTATTTCTTGCTGCTTTTCGCTTCCTCTCTCTTTGAATGAGAGAGGAAGTGTCCATCACCATACCTACAAAGAAATAACACAAAAGTGTCAAAAAAGGGACGTTTTGAGGTCAAAGCCCATCTTGCAATTAAATATAGAAAACTTGAAGGAAGAGCAAGGTCATTTAATTGTTGGGAAGCCTTGTGCAGTAGTGTGTTTTGAGGCTGATTGCTTTGTTCAGTGGGGGACAACTGAATAGCCATCATTCATCCCTTTACCACCAGTCCAAAATGGTTATGAACACTGTTAATCCTGATGAGTGAGACCTGCTCTACAAGGCTACCAGGAAAGGCACAGCTTCAGAAATCCCTCTTACCAACAAAGAGGGAAGGAGGAAAACTCAAGATTGATTGTTTAAGTACAAAAATAAATAGTAGTGAAGATCATCAGCTGATTTCTGAATAGAATAAAACAGCTGTCTGGAGAAGGTAAATGCATGAAGAGAAGCATCTTTGAATCCAGAACTGACAAAGTAGACCAGCAGTTTCAATAAGGCAAACCAGCCCTAGCAGCAGTAAATTATTAGAAATATACAGTCAAGGGAAAAAGCAGAACGTGGGAGGAACAGGAGAGATGGAAAGGTGGAGAAGGATGTCAGAATGAAGATCAAAAGCCTAACATTATGGAAATCTTGACTTTCCATTCTCACTCTTAACTGGCTTTTCTTCATTTAGTTTTTATTTAGTGTTGTCCAACAATGGCAAAGCTTTGGGGTAACAGTTATTTGTAGGCAACATATGTGTATATTTATGCAAATATGTGTATATACTTGCAAAGCATGTATATGCAATATCACATTTCTGTTCCTAAACAAAGGAATATTTTCTGATTCCTATCAGAAAGCAAACATTGTGCTACGTAGACAACAGCAGCAGCGGCTATCATTAGTTCATTTCTGCTAATTGCAGGGTGTCTCCTTTCTCAGTAGGTATTGCCCAGACCTACAAACAAGGGGAAATATTTGCCTCTGCATAAATAGTGAGTCATTATGTATTACCTAGGCTGGTGGTTTTGCAAAATATTAAATCCACATTATGTCAAAATGGTGTAGATAGAGTTGTGAACACACTGATGCATGACACACAATTAAGAATGTTTATAACTTTGCATTTATGAATAAAATTCACAGTTAAATAGATATTCAGCAGACACTAATGAGGTTTTAAGGACACAGCTAAGGTATGTTTATACAATATAAATCAATGAAGCATATATGCTGAACAAATGTAAGCATGGATAACATGTTTCTTAATGAAAAACTCAGAAAAGTACTGGCAGGTTTACTGTTTTCATTATCGGCTTTCATGTGCTTTTGAAATAACTAAATCCTGGCTGCAGGACTCAGTGCTGGATCACCTTGAGGGACAGTAAACATTGCTCTGCTTGAATGAATTATGAAAATGTGCACTGGTTTCACATAATGCTTCCTCTGCCTGATTCTCCCCGGCAAGCGATCCTTAGCTACCCATCAGAATTTACCAAATCAATTTTCTTTGAGTTTGTGAGTGAAGAAAGGTATTAGAGCACAGCTGACGTTTGAATGCGCTGGGAAATGTTAGTGGTTTCTTCCTTTCTCTTCCCTTTTTCTAATTTGGTGACTTTCCAGTGTTTTTCCTTGCAATGTTTTATATAGACAGGTTTGGCTTCATTACAGCCTCAGGCATCTACACACGCAGATGTTCATAAGTAATGTTTGAAGGTACCAAGTATGTGTATTAAGTTTTTGCCTTAGGCAGTTTTGATGAATATTTGAATTGGCAAGAATAGGTGTTTTAGTGAACACAGTTATGTAAAATATTGAGAAACTATAGACTGTTAAAAAATGCTGGAGCATCCAGGGTGGATGCTTTCTCAATCCATGCCTACAAACAAGTTACCTACGGTTTTTCTAGGGAAAGAAAGGGGCTAAACAGACCTTTGCCAGCTTGAAATATGTTTCAAGGAGATTGGTAAAACAAAGAAACCTGAGCCAAAAATGGTAATTGCAGGAAAAATAGCAAAATCCAGCTATCCATGAAAGGTAGCTATTGTCACTGGCTTGTAATTTAACACAGCATTCACTTCTTAGTAGCTCCTGCCCAGGAACACATTGATAAATTAGAGGCAAATCCAAGGAAAGAAATTATTAGTAGGAAGAAAAGACTGACTTTTGAGAGAAGATGAAAAGAACTAATTAGACAGAACTTAGCTAAAGGATTGCTCAGGAAAGGGGCATAAGCTTGCCTACAGCTGTAAGCTGAAGACCAAGTCAATACCGAAGTCAGGATTATTTAATTAAGATCATAGTAAAACTGGGATCAGCGGGGAAGAATGGTGAAAACGGCTCAGTCACTATGAAATGCGTGTTGAGAAAGGAAATGAAGATTGTCACTAATATTGACTGAATCTGAATTATATCTGCTCCAAACCATTATATTTGAAACATTTCAGTGGACTGTATTTAAATGTCATGTTCTGGCATTTTCACATTTCAAATCATACTTTAAGTTCCAAATAGTTAATTTCATTGTTCATAACAATTAGAAAAATAAAATAAGCCAGGACACCTTGGTTTAAATAAAAAAACCTCCTTTTTTAGACTTGAAAAATTGCAGAGATGGGGACTTTTTTATGGGGAGAAAAATAAAAAGTTTTTAGTTTCCAATCAACCTTGAATTATTCTCCTCCCACCCAGATCTGGAAACAAAATAAAAAGCAAAACAAAACAAAACAAAACAAGAAAAATCAATTATTCACTGAGCTCTACACCTGGGGGCACAATTAAGAATAATTGGAAGAAATTAAGCGAGAGAGAATATAGGCTTCAAAAGCAGAACTAGCTCTTCTCTGGATGAGAAACATAGGCTTGATCCTGTAAGACACTAAATGTTGCTGGTGAGATGCTCAGTCTCATTAGAGCATCCCCTGGGAGACAGCAGCACCGTCGTAGCATTATTAAATGCCCCGAGAGCACAGTTCAACATGACATTATTCATAACTGCTTGGAAACATTCTTCAGCCCATCAGGCATCAGGGTTCACTCTTATTGTCCAAAAATGGAGATGGCAACCAAATAGCATCTCATTTTCGCTCTCCATCTTGTCCTACTCTGTGGGGTAGCAGCTGGCAAGTCTAGAATTTCTTTCTTCACAGGATCTTTGCCATAACAAGTCAGTTTCTGGAGTTGCCTGCTGGGTGTTAGGGAATTTTTGAGAAGCATAAGGCTAAGATGGGTGCAGGGAACTGTAGACCAGATCGCAGTTAAACCATATACTCTGACCTCTACACATCATGGTTGGACACAACGGTTGGACTCGATGATCCGGTGGGTCTCTTCCAACCTGGTTATTCTATGATTCTATGATCATCTATGTTTTCCTCTTGAAATCAGCAGAGGAATCTGTATTTGTATCAATGGTCTTATATTTGCTCCCCAAAGATGTGATTTCCTCGTAGGCAAAATGTGTCAGGGTGTATCAATATATCACAGTGCTTTATTTTTAGTTGGAAAGTTGTGCAATATGAAGGCGAGAGTTTTAGGAAAGTCTGCGACATTTATTAGTATGTTTTCCAACCAAAATATTCATCTTCTTAAAGAATGAAATGGGGTTTGTTTGACAAGGCTGATTTTCAAGAGACAGTTTTGATTGGCATTAATTATATTCAGAGCCTTTACCAAGTGAGTATCACATAAGCTTTTCCATTCTTTTACTTGAGATTGGTAGATGTCAGATCTCCAGCTTCTTCTGTGCCTTATACAATATTATCTCACGTGCACTCTTTCCATCTTTTGGAATTCCAGTGGAATGAAAAGGTTTATTAACATTCACAGCAAGACATCACCATCAGCCATCTCCTCTGCCAAATCTGTCAGTCTTATGAAAGTTGTCTGAGCTGGCTGGCTATGAAAAGGGGTGGATTTGGTTGGTTTGGCTATTTTTTCCCTTGGTTTACTAAAACACTTACAAACAGAGCTGTCGTCATTGAAAATATGTAATAAACTCTTGTCATTTTCCAGTGTTTAGGGAGCATTTCTTGATATTCCGTGATATCATTCATCATGGTTACCCTTGTCTCCAGCTTGTACCACTGATAAAAATTCTTCTGCTCTTAAAACATATTGTATTTTCTTTCATACTGCTTACAGTGGCTTTTCCCCTCATGTCATCAGCTCCTCTTATCCGTTATCTTAATCTCGTCATTTCCATTTGTTAGTAACTGCCATCTATTATAATTTCTTACCATTTCAAGTTTTGATCATTTTTGGTTTATTTTGATTTTTTCAATTTCTGCTTTTCTTTTTCTTATTGAGAGTGCTGTTTCTCATAATGAGCTTCTTATTTGGTCTTGGCTTAGTGGGGTTTTTGGACTTTGAGTCTACTTGCTGAAAGAAAATCTGATTTCTCTATCCCTATTTATATTCCAACCTTCTTTGACTCATAACTTTCCTCAGCACTGAGGAAACTTTTGAAGCACTAAGTGAAAATACTGCTGCTTAGAACTGTCTTCTGTTTATCCTGCTTATAATCAGGTTGTGACCACTGGTGCCTTAGCAACCATCATCATCTAGTCCAGTGATTAATGCATTTTCAGCCATCATACCCAGAACAGAGTTATCTTGCATTTTGTGTACTAGCTTTTCATTGAAAATTAAGTCTTGTCTGGTGGAAGCAGCCTGGAGGATATTAAACTATCAGCAAAGGTGAAGGCACTAAGGAAGACACTCAGTGTATGGTTATACATAAAAGGAGGTTGTGGAGAGGAGGGAGCTGGCCTCTTCTCCCAAGTGACGGGGGACAGGATGAGAGGGAATGGCCTCAAGCTCCACCAGGGGAGGTTTAGGATGGACATTAGGAAAAAATTCTTCACAGAAAGGGTCATTGGGCACTGGCAGAGGCTGCCCAGGGAGGTGGTTGAGTCACCTTCCCTGGAGGTGTTTAAGGCACGGGTGGACAAGGTGCTGAGGGGCATGGTTTAGTGTTTGATAGGAAGGGTTGGACTTGATGATCTGGTGGGTCTCTTCCAACCTGGTTATTCTATGATTCTATGATTCTATATCAGCACTTCACAGAGAAAAACAGAAGTGTGGGAAAATGGAATGTTTTGGAGTTTTTGGAGAGAGTGCTGAGGGTGGAGGCCAAGCAAACCTCAACAAATACAGCAAAAAGAAATCAAATCATCTCCTCAAGTGGCCCCCATAGCAGTTCAGGAAGGCACAGGAGAACAGTTTAGAAAGTGAGGCGTGGGTAATAAAGATGGTCCCAAAGCACCTGGAAAGCC
The DNA here is from genome assembly GCF_032191515.1 of Phaenicophaeus curvirostris. Classification (NCBI taxonomy): domain Eukaryota; kingdom Metazoa; phylum Chordata; class Aves; order Cuculiformes; family Cuculidae; genus Phaenicophaeus; species Phaenicophaeus curvirostris. Next base: position 74,829,500 of record NC_091395.1, read on the forward strand.
CTTTCATTTGAGCACACCACTGTAAGGTGAATGTGTATTTATTTGGTCTGCCTCTAAAGTACTTCCAAAAAACAAATGTTTAAAAGTCCATTTTAAGAGAAAATCCATCTGTTCCTCCAACAGTTTTAAGAAACAGCTTATTTTGCCTCAAATTAACTTGTCTGGCACATTGTCATGCTTGGTTACCGCAGCAACAGTGGTAACAGCTACGCCACATGATGTTGGGTTTATCTGAATCTACCCATCTTACTTTTTACTTATAAACATGTATATGTACATAATTCACAGTTCTACACCAAGCTCTCACCCAGCTGAAAATATCCCGTATAGCTAAGAAGCTTTAATAACTATACCCAAAACAATATCCTGAGACTTAATTTTTGATCTTGACACAGACAGCAGTTTTCTTAGTTCTCTTTAAGCCAAATATATAAGTTCCTTTCCTGCTGAACCTCTCATTTCATTCAGATGCACATCTTGGTGCTGACATTCCTGAAGCACTTTGAGCAAAAGCAGAGGGTTGAGGAGGTGGAAAAGCATTTGTATGTCACAAAAGTTGTGTAAGCAACATAGGTTGAAAATATGGACTTGTTTTGCGAGTATTTTTCCAACAAGTTAACCTCCTTTCTCCAGTGGAAATTTTGAAAATGGGGCCAGTTCTAATGGGGTCCTAAAATTACTGACTTATAATTGAAGCTCTGAGGCTTCATCATTATTATAAAACCATTGCAAAAGAGCAGTGAAACAGTGGATTTTAACAGTCTGACTTAAAAATACATATGAAAACTTTTGTCGTCCCCTGCTCCCCCTGTAATTTCACCATCTACACACACAGTAAAGCAAACACAGAATGAGCATCATCCTGGTCATTTTATAGGACTGGAGATTTCAATACTAGAAAAGCAGGAAAAAAAATCTACTGTTGTTTATAAAATCTTCCAAAGGTAAGCTTAAAAGTTCATTAAATATTATTGAGAGGGAATGGGTATATTTAGTTTTAGATTTTCAAAGCCATCAATCTGTTGGATGGCCCTAGAAAGCTTCAACTTGCAAGAACCTGGAGGCAGAAGGAAAAATTAATGAGAAAAAATTATGCTGGTTGTATAGGAATCTATAATTATTTGAAGGCTCTCTTCCTTGTCCAGGAAAAGCACAAACCTAAAGAAAAGAGAGACTTGGGCAATGTGTCCACTACAGAAGAACTGAAGAGAACCAGGAAAGCTCTTTAGATCCCACATGCCGTCCATCACAGCTTGGAAAGCCTTTCACTTAAATGCCTGGTGAAGCGACTGTGAATTTAATTCTCTGTGCATAAGTTCACAGAATGACAGAATCGCTGAAAGAAAAGACCCACAGGATCATTGAGTCCAACCATTCCTATCAAACACTAACCCATTCCTCTCAGCACCTCATCCACCCGTCCCTTGAACACCTCCAGGGAAGATGACTCAACCACCTCCCTGGGCAGGCTCTGCCAGTGTCCAATGACCCTTTCCATGAAAAATTTTTTCATTATGTCAAGCCTGAACCTCCTCTGGTGGAGCTTGAGGCCATTCCCTCTTGTCCTGTCCCCCGTCACTTGGGAGAAGAGCCCAGTTCCCTCCTCTCCACAACCTCCTTTCAGGGAGTTGTAGAGAGCAATGAGGTCTCCCCTCAGCCTCCTCTTCTCCAGGCTAAACACCCCCAGCTCTCTCAGCCGCTCCTCATAAGACTTATGTAAGTTACCCAAGTCTTACATCACTTGTAAGTTACAGAGCGATGTTAAAGAAGTACTTTTATTGCTTGCATAGTCTAAGGCAAGTTCCTTCTTAGCTCATACACATCTATTTCGTGACTCAAATCAGTCATATCAAGGACTGTAATCTTAATGGGTGCTTCTGGAACAAAAGAAAAAAAAGATGATGGTGATTTCTTCCACTTATTGATCTAACCCCTATCTGCTACAAAATTACTGAGAGCCTCCAAGCGCACAAGTGACTTATCTTCTATTCAAGCCCTTTGTGCTCTAGCAGCAATGCCCAGGAGAAATAGATATCAATCGGAACCTCTTCAAAATGTGGAACAAGTGTGAAGTTGAATAAATCTTGCATTTACAGTAAAGCAACACAAGAGGGTGTAATAAGCACGTCGAGAAACTCATTCACTGTCATTGAAACATCTTCGTCTGGGAAACTGCAGCTAAAATGCATATCCATTGATTTGTTTCTGTTATTTAGAGGGCAGCTGTGCCAGAGGCTTTGCTGGGTTATTCATCAGCATTCCAGGTAGAAGATGAGGCGCTGTGAATCCGCATGCATGAAGCACAAGCAAAGTAGTCTCATTCTGCAAGGAGACGATGGTGCTGTCTGTGTGGGGGCCAAGGAGAGCTAGCCAAACAACGTGCTAATGAATAAAAAGGAAAATAATCACAGAGGAGCTATTACAGAAGGGGGAGATCACCTGCAGAAACTCACTGCCCTCCTTAAGCTGAGGTTTGCCCACCCCTGGTCACGGACTTGTTACCAAGGATGCTCCCTGGGATGCTCATCTATCATCACAAAATGACAACTCTGCTCTGTGTCATTGAAGCTGACAAATCCAGACTTATTTGTTCCATGATATTCAGTTAGCTCCTTGCCGACACCAGATTGGACCAAGACCAAGAGTTCAAAGGTCCCAGGTCACCCAGTTAGCTGCTATTATGTATAGATCTCTCAAGTGCGTGTCCCTTGCTCTAGAAAATAAGGAGAACTTCCTTTTTATTAGTGCCTGCCTCAGCTATGTCTTAGCTGTCTTGAGAGTCTTGGAGCCAGCTTATAAAATGTTCCTTCAAAATCATCGGGCCTTTAGTATTGTCCTTTGAAATCCCAGTGGTGGTCAGAAGACTTTTCCTGTGATGCAAATGATGGGTCCCTTATGTCAATGTGATAATTCTTGGATGTCCCTAGGGACGTCACGTTGCCACTGGAGACAGAAACAACATTGAGTCATCACAGATTGAATGGAATTTTTATATAAGAGACAAGCCTGTAGTCCAGTGCCATGATTAAAGTCTGTAGCCAGTGTAATTTCCCCAAATCACACATTATCCTTTTGAAAAACTGAAAAAATGGATCTTGACTGGCATAAGTGAATGTAATCCCACCACAGTTACCTGAACTTACCTGTCAGATGCAGCCAGGGATCCAGACCATTAGCCTTTCCTGCATACAAATAAGATGAATGTTTAAAAATGCAGTTGTAATTTTCTACTTGAGAACTTTCTCCAGGTGGGTGACCAGCTCAGTAGTTTTCTCTTCATGACTTAAGCAGTACGAGAACTGCAAATTGATTTTATCAGGGTTTAATTAAATTTGTGCTGTGACCTGCAATGCAGTGTAGTTCACACAAGTGACATCTCTGATTGCAGTGCGACTGAGCACGGATATAAGGGTTTGGGGTTTGGACCTTCCTGCAGTAAATAGGGCCCAACACACATCTTTCTAGTTTATCCAGTATAGCCCTGGATAAATGTAAATTATTTCTCTAGCAGCCATCTATTCATTTCAACCTGAGTGTGCAAGGTAGATTAAAGAACACATACAGAAACCCAGGTCTACATCAGCCTCAGACTGCGATTTTTTGAGAGAAGTTCTTCAGTGGTAGGATGAACATCAACGCTGCCATTCTCCATGATTGTATCTACTTCCCACATGTAAAACTCAATGAGAAATCAATGGGCTATTGACAGATCAACTGAAGTGAGCCCTCTAGAACTCAAATTTTGATTTTTCAATGCAAGCCATTGACTCCTGGCTGTATGCAACAGTAGTTATTTTAATTACCACCACTGTAGCATTAAGAAGGCACTTTAAATGCCAAAATAGAGTGCTTTATTTTTATTGAACTGTGTGACATGATAGGAATCCAATACAATTCACTGTAATGTGAAAGCAGCAATAAGTTGAATTCCTCAAGTCAGTAAATTCATGTTCTTATGCCTTTTATTCACTTACTTTTCTGAATTCTGTTCACTGCACAAATGCCTGTTCTTTCTTTTGGAGGAAGAGTTATTTCCAAAGGAAACAAGGAGGTTTACAATAACTGTGCTCATCCTAGAGTGCAGAGGATATTTCTACTCACCTGAACCAATGAAGACTTGAAGAGTAGCACTGGTGCCCTCAGGCTTGTACAATATTCTGTGGAAAGCTAAAGGAGAAAGCTAAGAGCATGTTCGGTGTGCTGAAGTCCCTGAAATGTGTTGATCACCCAACCTTTAGATCCAGATATGCTGCACTGTCACTGTTAAGCAGTGAAAGAATGAGTACATGGTACTCAGCTAGCCCTGGCTAACCAAAGGTCACTGAACATTTTTTTAATGAGTGTTGTTAGTACAGACTTTAGTGCCAAAGTGGACACTAGGACTTCTCCTAAGCACTTTTCCATTGCTGAGGTGCAGTAGCTGGTATGACACTGTGGATATAGACATTTTTGGGGGTGTTTTCTTTTTTTAAAAAAAGGGCTTTCAGGCTTGGTAAAATTCAACCCCCAAACAATATTGCAGATTTCACTATCTAGTTTCAACCCCCTGCCATGTGCAGGGACACCTCCCACCGGATCAGGCTGTCTAAGGCCCTGTTCAATCTGGCCTTGAACACCTCTGGGAATGGGGCAGCCACAACTTCTCTGGGCAACCCATTTCAGTGCCTCACCACTCTCAGAATGAAGAAATTCTTCCTTACGTCTAGTCTATATCTGCCCTTCTCCAGTTTATAGCCATTGCCCCTAGTCCTTTCTCTACAAGCCTTTGCCTTGGCTTTGAAAGGAGGAGCAGGGGGTGGACCACTTGACCCACAGAGGTCTCGTTTAATCCGGCGTACTCTGTCATTCTGTGATTTTATTTGCAATGAAAAAAAAATGGCTTGGATTTAGCTTTGTCACTTCAGCAAACAGCTACATGTTTTCATACAAATCCAGCTTTATCTGTGATAATAAAACAACAAACTGTATGTCCCAGTTTCAACAACTTAAGTTTTTAAGGAACAAACCTGTTCATGTTGGTATCCTGGTGTCCTCTTCCAACCCGTATCTGCTGACCAACCACCAACAACTCTGTGGGGAATTAATCAAAGCAGAACGAAGGAAAGATCATACATGTGTTTTTATTGGGACTATGCTATTTCTGTAATATTCATTCTGGCTTGGCTACAAGTAACAGTTCAGCCTTTGGTTTGCAAAGCAGCTCCAAGCACCACCACACTTTCTGCGTGCCTGATCATTTCTGATGCCTATAGCCTCATCCTCAGGTTTTGCTAGCCCTCCTTTCCTTACCTCCAGCCCCTACACACTGCCAGAAAATATCCCCCAGGAACTGCTTTCTTCTGTCCTGCCCTGTTCTTTAAAAGCTGCCTAAGACCTGTTTCTGCTGGAAATGGAAATGCAGTTGATGCAGACGCTGCTGTTTACTGAGTCCAGCTCAGCTCCGCTCACCAAGATAGGCTGGCACAGATTAGGGGAAGGGGAATCAAACAAAATGCGTCCCATCAAATAGCTTTTCATTCCTCTTTGGAAAGTATGTGCTAGCATGAACCTTACTTGCTAGCAGTAGATGTGGCACCCTAGAGAGGATTTTTGGTGAGTGAATGGAAGGGTGAGAGATAAGAAGAGGTAAGTGAAACAGTACAAGTAGGGAATTTCTTACAGGTTCCTACCTCTTGCTTTGAAAGCAATGGATGCTGAAATATCTAACTCAGTCTTCCTATGTGAACTTGAGCTGCAGAAGCAAATAATTTTATTACACTACATGAAGTATGAAAAAGCTCTTTAAGGGAAACCAGGTAAATGAGCCCAGGCAGACGGCTCCACTGGCAAGATCATGCTCTCGCTATCTTCATGTCTCTCTACTGGTTATTTCATAGTACATCTATAGCCAGATGGACTTTATGGCAATGGTTTCAATTCAGTCTAAGGATCCCAAACCCAGTACTGTGGCCTAATTTCAAGACAGCTTTGTTCCTCCACATATGTTCTTTTTAACTTTATGGTAGGTTATCACAGAAAGGACTTTTTTTAAATGAAAACACAGCTTCTGAACAGGCATTTGAAAGAAGTGCATTGGTGCTGAGAATTCAGATCAATAAGAAGCTCTGTAGAGAACAATGGATAGGAAAAGAAATTTGTCTCTGTTCTGCTGTAGGTCAAGTGGGTAAGATATTGATTTTTTTTCTCAGCACAGTATGATCTAAGAGTGAATTATATCAGGTTACAATATGCAGTAGCTTGGATCTCTCTTCGGATGGCAAGCATTTTCCATCAGGCTATGGAATATTAGTAGGGAAAAGGGTAATGACTACTAAAAAAGTAAAATTAAATTAAATAAAATATCAGCAATGGAAACATGTTTAGTAACAAATCCTAGATCTCCAGTGTCACTCATCCATCTAAGCTACATCCCCCTCCAGAACTAATCCTGCAATTACATGAATCTTTGCTTAACTAAACACAAAAAGTCTTTCTGCTGAATCCAAAGTCAACGAGCGGAGCATAGAATTCCCAGACTTATACATTCTGCAAAGAGAAAGTGAAGCAACTTGGCCAAGCGCAATAATCTTTTGATGGATACATTCAGCAAACAATAGGCTTCTGCATAGTGTTTACCATCAGCCTCAGGGGTACACGCTCTGTTGGGCTGAAGCTTCAGGCTGCATCATTAAGATAAAATAAACTCAGCTGTGGCTTCTTACATCCACTGTATTCTTCAATGTTTAAATACTAAAGGGAGTAGACAAACTGCTAAGAAGCGGCTGTTTCTTTGAAGCCCTCCTAATGCCAGGAGGACCCAAAAGACTGCAGAGAAAGATCTGCAGGTGGGAAAAAAAGAAATAGGTAATTCAACACATGAGGAGACAGATCACAGAGAAGGAGCTAACATGTACTGGCAGAAATAAACCACTCATTTTTTTCATGACAATAGCCATAGTATTTTAAAATATGTTCTGTAAAGATACGCTCCATATATTTTTCAACATAGCAGAAAGAAATAATCTTGTTTATTTTTTTTTTACCTACAAAATCCTGTTTTGTTACAATTATGAAACACAGATCCCATTCCTCCCCAAGGTTTGTGGCATGTGATTTCCATTTTCCATTGAAAAAAAAAAATCCTACCCTAAAAGGATAGATTTACATTTCTAAAATATCCCTTAAAATGTCACTAGCCTTAAAACAGGTGCTGTTGCACGAAATGTCGAAAAAAACCATAAAAGGTCATCTGTTCTTTTTGTTCATGGAAGTTTCATGAGAAGATGAGTTCGTCTATGGAAGAAATATATGGATAACCATACTCAAAACAGAAGCCAAATCTTTTCTCCTAGGTAGGATCCTCTAGCCAGAGTTTACATCACAACTTCTTTGTTTCTTTCTGGGAGTAGTTTTTTTGCTTCATCATATTCAGATTCAAGCAGAAAGGTTTCACTGTGGAAGTTTTTTGTTTGCTTTTTAAGGTATCTCCTGAGCAGGACAGTTCTCAGGCTAAGGGAGAGACTGTTTCTTATGTCTGAGAAAATGTTATTTAGGGACTCCCCACCTTGAACATGGTAGTTTTGCGCACTATTAGTGGGTGTGTCAGTGCTTGCTGGAAGACCTGTGTACTTTTCCTAGGTTTTTGCCCTTTTATGAGGTTCTACTACCAGTATCTCCTATCATGGGCAGACAGACAAATTAGGATTTAAGAGGCCGCTTCCACCTTGAATGTTTATGATCTTGTTGCTGCTCTTTAACAGGCTTATCTTTAAAACCTTCAAATATTTGTTGCAGCCAGCCAAGTGTAATAATTTCTAATCAAGCAAGATTAGCATATAAAATGGGATATCAAGATTTTATAAGGCATTCGCTTTATATTGTCGGGAGGATCTGCAAAGGGATCTGAACAGGCTGGACCGCTGGGCAGAGTCCAATGGCATGAGGTTTAACAAGGCCAAATGCCGGGTCCTGCACTTGGGGCACAACAACCCTGTGCAGTGCTACAGACTGGGAGAAGTCTGTCTAGAAAGCTGCCTGGAGGAGAGGGACCTGGGGGTGTTGGTTGACAGCCGACTGAATATGAGCCAGCAGTGTGCCCAGGTGGCCAAGAAGGCCAATGGCATCTTGGCTTGGATCAGAAACGGCGTGACCAGCAGGTCCAGGGAGGTTATCCTCCCTCTGTACTCGGCACTGGTGAGACCGCTCCTCGAATCCTGTGTTCAGTTCTGGGCCCCTCACCACAAGAAGGATGTTGAGGCTATGGAGAGAGTCCAGAGAAGAGCAACAAAGCTGGTGAAAGGGCTGGAGAGCAGGCCTTATGAGGAGCGGCTGAGAGAGCTGGGGTTGTTTAGCCTGGAGAAGAGGAGGCTGAGGGGAGACCTCATTGCTCTCTACAACTACCTGAAAGGACGTTGTAGAGAGGAGGGTGCTGGCCTCTTCTCCCAAGTGACAGGGGACAGGACAAGAGGGAACGGCCTCAAGCTCCGACAGGGGAGGTTTAGGCTAGACGTTAGGAAAAAATTCTTTACAGAAAGGGTCATTGGGCACTGGAACAGGCTGCCCAGGGAGGTGGTTGAGTCACCTTCCCTGGAGGTGTTTAAGGCACGGGTGGACGAGGTGCTGAGGGATATGGTTTAGTGTTTGGTAGGAACGGTTGGACTCGGTGATCCGGTGGGTCTCTTCCAACCTGGTTATTCTGTGATTCTGTGATTCTGTGATATTAGTGTATCTGAAATACTCATTGGATCCACTCAGAAACAGATTGTAGAATTTTTGCAGAGCTGGCTAAAAGATCAAGAAGATCCTTACATAGACTTTCACTCAAAGACAGTCTATATAAAAATCTGATTAACTGGAAACTGGGAAATTCCCTATGCTGTAGGTGTGACATATGATACTAATTCCAGCTACCTTCAGTGAGATTTAACAAGAGTGCTCCCTTTCATTAGCAGGTCCTTCAACAACTGCCTCATAAATATAGTGATATGCGATCTGAAGCAATTTTATAAAGGCAGTTGTCTTAAAAAAAACCACCTCAATCTAGCGTATATTAGAAATGTTAGAGTTAAGTCCTGTCCATCACGTGGAGTTCTGATATAGGTTTATTATAACAGCACACTCTTCACTTTTTTCTCTCTCTGGCTGCAAGCTATAACCAATGTAAAGATTTATAGGATTTTTTCTTGAAATATACGGAAGGGAAGTTCACATTTGTGACTTATGAACGTAGAATTTCCTGTACGCTAATGAGGAAATCAGTCTGGTGGATTTTCCCCATGTAAGAAACAGTAAGAATTGATCTTTCTTTTTCATACTTATTTAGAACCATAGAATCACTAGGTTGGAAAAGACCCACTGGATCATCAAGTCCAACCATTCCCATCAAACACTAAACCATGTCCCTTAGCACCTTGTCCACCTGTGCCTTAAACACCTCCAGGGAAGGTGAATCAACCACCTCCCTGGGTAGCCCGTTCCAGTGCCCAATGACTCTTTCTGTGAAATTTTCTTTCCTAATGTCCAGCCTAAATCTCCCCTGGTGGAGCTTGAGGCCATTCCCTCTTGTCCTGTCCCCTGTCCCTTGGGAGAAGAGCCCAGCACCCTCCTCTCCACAACCTCCTTTCAGGCAGTTGTAGAGAGCAATGAGGTCTCCCCTCAGCCTCCTCTTCTCCAGGCTAAACACCCCCAGCTCTCTCAGCCGCTCATCACAAAGCCTGTGCATGAATATATTTGAGATAATGTCTGAAATAATCATGCTTGGAGAGACTCAAAGACTTTGTGAAAATGGGCAAAATTGTGTTTCAGTTGTGTGTTTGCGAGTAAGCGTTCAGTATTCATTCAGTACAGAGTTTAGAATATCGTGTTTCACTCCTTTCCAAAGCTAGCTAGGATAACTAAGTCCAGAAAACTCAAACACAATGATTCCTTGTTCACTGAGCTCTGAAAAAATGACTTTTATTTTCTTTATTTAGACCAATAAACAGGAAATGTGGTGCTTCTGAATTTTTTGACTCGAAGAGGCTGCTAGAAAAGACAGTTAAAGTACCACTTGTCTGTAAGCCGGCCTGCTGGTTAAAAAAAAGAAGTGTTGTCCACATATAGGAACCTCACCATTAGTGAGGATGTTTCCTGCAGCAGTTAAAGGCTATAACATATGCTGAAGGAGTGATAATTCAGCCACAAGAGCCTGCTTTTTGATTTCTAGTGGATTAAACTGGAGTTGTTTAGCCTTGAGAAGAGAAGGATGAGGGGAGACCTCATTGCTCTCTACAATTACCTGAAAGGAGGTTGTGGAGAGGAGGGAGCTGGGCTCTTCTCCCAAGGGACAGGGGACAGGACGAGAGGGAATGGCCTCAAGCTCCACCAGGGGAGGTTCAGGCTGGACATCAGAAAAAAAAATCACAGAAAGGGTCATTGGTCCCTGGCAGAGGCTGCCCAGGGAGGGGGTTGAGTCACCTTTCCCTGGAGGGGTTTAAGGGACGGGTGGATGAGGTGCTGAGGGGCATGGTTTAGTGTTTGATAGGAATGGTTGGACTCGATGATCCTGGAGGTCTTTTCCAAACTGCTGATTCTGTGGTTCTGGGTGATTCTGTGAAACTCTAGTTGTCCTCAAATTTTAGTCCAAAAACTCTACATCTGTCATATTAAAACGGGCAGGTGAACCTACTTTATGGTAGAATGTTCATACTGCAGCCGAGCTTTTATATGCTGTTTTTCTTTTTCATTCCCCATCTGCAAAAATCTGTCAGGTGAGCTTGACCTCAAGTTTAATTGCCAGTCGTAGACACAACAAGCACACTGGTTTTTATCGCAGTTTAATTTAAAGTACTTCGGTATTAAATTCCCGTGGAAATCTGAGACATGCCTCATAAAATGTCATGAAATACTTTTCATGTCCAAGTGCCAGCTACTATCTAATTATCTAAGATGATAGTCTATTCCCAAAGGGGTTACACAAGGAAAAGATAACCACAGAGACGGAAAAGTTTCTTTAACAGGCAAATATTTCATTTAAATACAACTGTTAATATGGTAGTTTCCTAGCTTTTCCTAGCTACTAAGCTTCCTAAGCTACTAGTGATTATAAAGTCTTTTTAAGTCATCTTGGTAAATATGGAGGTCTGTTTCCTGAAATATTAATAATTTAGTTGCCAAGGAATTACTTTTAATTTTTATAGTACATAGTAATATTTTCCTTATCAAATTCTTACAACTCAGTGACTTATTCCAGGTCTCTATGTAAATCAGATTACTCAGATTTCATTAAATCCTTGTGTTTTAACAGAAAATTATTCTAACTATTCTGATTTTTAGAACACTATTTCCACCTCTTCTGTCTTCGTAATATTAGAAAGTTGAAATACTATTTGATATAGGAAGCAGTTCATTATCTTAAATTGCCTCATATATTTTCTTAGTATTAAAGAAACCCTCATATTTCTCTTCTCAGCTTTTCGTTACCCAAATGAATCTCAAGACAGAGGTTTGCAGCAGTTCCAAGTAGGTAGCTGAGACACCTAAGGAAAACATATGGAGGAAGTAATGAGGTCTGTGAGCTGTACACATTTTATCACATTTAACTTCACCCCTAAGACTGAAGTTTTACAGATTCATCTGGGTTTATTTTGTGTTCCAGAATTAGGCCAATATAGTCTTTTGGCACGTCTTTCAGATCACCCCTCACACAAAAGCCCCTTTTTCATTTCTCCAGTTAAGGCTCAATGTGAATAAGATACAGCCTTAAAAAAAAAGAAAAGCATTTAAAAATTCTAGGAGCTTGTTTTGAGCTCATTCATCTGTAATTTCTCAGTGACAAGCTGCTTTCAGAAGTTTAGGCACTTCTCTGCCAAGTTCTGCACAAGCACCATGTGCTACCCATTTAATGCAGTTGTCTCCACTCTTAAGACTGATACAGCTGGCTGTTTTGATGCAAGCAGTGATGATTAAGATCCTGAAGTTAATTAATTTTTTACTATTGATTTCAACATACCTTGGATCAAGTCTTGATGGTTCCTGAACAAAGCAAGCAATGGAAGAGATAAGAGAATGAAAGAGAGGAGGGAAACAACCTCTTATTTAGCAGGGTTAAAAGACAAAGTTTTGAAACATTGCTGCCTTCTCTGAGTTTTTGTCAGAATTTTTAAGGTATGTGCTTAAATGCATTGCAGCTGAAAAATGCCATTGCTGGCACCCACTAAGTCCTCTGCTGATGTCTTGTCATGTTTGATGAACTCTTTTCCAAAATGTCCTCAACAACAAGCCTAACAGCAGTTGGAAATAATTGGCCTCCACTTTACTTCCTAATTTCTTCCTAGAAGTCAGCCTTCACCTCTTATCGATATTTGTTTTTACTGTCTTGAATCACAACGGATACTCTTTTTTTAATACTACCAGTGTATGAAATGTTCCTATCAGTAAGAAACTAATCTATGACAGTAGATTACAGTAATGACCTGAATCACAGAATCACAGAATTGTTTATGTTAGAAAAGACCTTTAAGATCATGCAAGTAAACCTAGCACTGCCAAGTCAATCACTAAACCATGTCCATGAGCACCACATTATAACTGAGAAGCTCCTCAAACATTTTCCCACGTTTGCTTTTCATGTATGAAAGTGTTACTTCCCATTAGAAAAAGTTTCACAAGCAAGATCTGAAGTAAAATGCTCAATGCAATGGTTCTTAGTACTGTGGGCAATGCTGAATATTTGCATTCCCAGGAATGCTGTTGCCAAAAGCGAAGACAGAGATGGATAAAGATGGGTGAACCCTAAACAAAGGTGGAGGGCAATTTCTGTAGAGACCTTCCACCCACAGTAGCTTGTTTCCCACACACCTTTTCACCATCAGTGCCACAAACATCCAGCCAGGTTTTCCAAGGCACTGGAGTATCCAAAGTTGATAAATACATGCCTCCCATTACAAAACTGTTTACTTTGCTTACAGCTAGAACCAGCCCCGTGAAATAATAACTCATAGCTTAACCTTGATCTCTTAAGAGCAAAAACCTTCACAGAGTTGAATGGGATTTGAGCTGACATTATTTCTCCTCACATAGCAATGGAGTATTGCTGTAAATTATCAGCCCCAGCAGTGGAGGACTCCAGACTGACAAACCAGACTTTAATCTTGTTTTTAATCAAGCTGCTTCAACAGTGTTTTTGCAACTATTACAGGCAATTGTTTTCTCTTATCATTTTCAGCAGAAATGACAGGCTAGTCTTTTTCCACATCATTAATATCATCCCCGCCTATGGCACTGTGCGCTGTGCAAAATGAAACCTTTCTTAGACTGACGTTGGAGGATGTATGTTTTCTCACATTTTATCCAACAGAAACGAGGCTGGGTTTTATCCAAACACATTCATAATGCCCTTTATTCTTTGTCACAATGAGTCCTGGCTTCGTGGATCTGTTTCCAGCTGCAGCTATCACAGCTTTCCATGCCCAGCACATCCTGCATGATAGCTTCTAATATTAACAGGAAGATTTCACTGTGAAATGACACATGCAATCAAAGCAGGTTTAATATTCTTGCCTTCTTTTTTTCTATTTTGTGCATGTCATGAGTGGTTGTGTGAGGTTTTATATATTCCTGATATTGCTGTTGGATCTACAATGTGTAGGTGAAATGGGAATTCCTCAGGCTTGCTAGTAATTCTGAAATTATTTCAGTCTTATTAGAATAATGTTGTTTCTTCATGCTGAAATCAAATACCTAGTTTTTATTTTGAACTATGCAAAAAATGCTTTAAAAAGCACAAGGTCATTCTGAACTGGAAAATCAACACAGTTCCCATTTCAATAAAAGTAAAAATTACTTTGAAATTTATATTTTGATTTTTTTTTATAACGGATGCTTTATTTTAAACAGTGATAAAACAAAAACAATCTCCTTACTTTTCCATTTATAAGGAAATTATTTGGCAAAATTTAAATTGCTTTGGACAATGTTTCTGTATATCTAATGCTGTACTCTTAATTAAAGTCAGTTGTCTTCATGACATATATCTTACCATTTTGTCTTAAGTAGCCTGTTATACTGACTTTCAAGAATATATAAAGCATGGTACCATACCTATTGTCACAGTTTGGCCCCACCTGCCTAAATTTCAGCGGCTAAAATCCATGCAGTTGTGCTTCCAAAATCCTCCTACCCCTCGATGAAAAGGGAAAAAAAGAGAGAGGAAAAAGACTTACGGTTTGGAAACTAAAACTGCAACTTTGATGAAATGATAACAACAATAATAATAATGAAAACAATTAGAAAGTGATAAAATATACACAAATACTGTACTCTGCACTGGTGTGGCCACAACTTGAGGACTGTGTTCAGTTTTGGGCTGTTCCCTATAAGAAAGACATTGAGGTCCTGGAGTGTGTCCAGAGAAGAGCAACAAAACTGGTGAAGGGGCTGGAAAAAAGGTACAATGAGGAGCAGCTGAGGGAACTGGGGTTGTTTACCCTGGAGAAAAAAAGACAGAGAGGAGACCTTATTTCTCTCCACAAGCACCTAAAAGGAGGTTGCAGGGAGGTGGGTGTTGCTCCCTTCTCCCAAGTGACAGGTGATAGGACAAGTGAGAATAGCCTCAAGCCGCATCAGAAGAAGTTTAGATTGAATATCAGGAAAAATATATTCACAGAAAGGGTTATCAAACACTGGCAGAAGCTGCCCTGGGAAGTGGTTGCGTCCCCATCCCTGGAGGTGTTTAAAATGAGGGTAGATGAAGTGCTTGGGGACATGATTTAGTAGTAGACAGGTATGGTTGGAGTTGCTGATCTCTAAGGTCATTTCCAATCTAATGATTCTATGATTCTATATGAGATCATGCCCCCACACCTCGATGATGATATGATATGTAATTTTACAGAAATGATAAGCCGTTGCTTAATAAATTATCTTATAGTTTCTCTGCAAAATTATTCTAGACAATGCAATTTTATAGCATCATGCCAGTTAAGATTTCCCAAAAACTTTACAAAATTCCCCTAAGAGCTGAATTTCATCACCATTGTCCTAATGAATGAACCAAGGCCTAAAGATCCTGGATGACTTGTGCTGCAAAAACTTGCAGATCAGGGAATAAAACCCCGTGAATGCCATATTCCATGCAATAACCAGTAATTAATACTCAAGATGATCAAGGAGGAAAAAAATAATCTCTTATTTTATCCTAATGCATGGGGTTGTCCGTCTGTGCACTATAAATATTGATATCAATGTGCTTCTTACCATCAGGATAGGTCTTATTTAGCAAAAAGAAGAGAATAGGATTAATGTTTATACTCACATTCATTGAAATAGACCTTCACCATCTGTGAAGTTAATGTAACAAAACAACATTTTCACATGTCATTTACTTTTAATTTCTTTTCTGTTTTTAAAAATGTAATCTAATTAAAGAAGAGATTGTGAAGTAGAAGAGCAGGAAGTGAAGAAATCTAAATGCAGAGCTTGAAAGCACCATATTGTAATTTGGAATTGGGAGAGAAGAGATAAATTTGCATGTTGATGCCTCTCATATTTATTCAGTTAGAGAAGTGTTTATTGAATGCTTTAGGCAGAGGATAATGATTACAGACATGTTCAGAATCTCAGCCACTCAAAATAACCAACTAAAATACATTCTCTCCTTCTTAAATACAGTAGGTTTTAAAGTTGTAGATCCCTTTGTACTTTTCTCAGATCACATGCTAAACATGTCTGAAGAGGCACTAAAATCTGTCTTGTAATCCTTCAAATGTTTCTTATCCGAAAATACTTTAACACATACTCTTAATTAAATGTATTGAAGTTCAAATTGAATTAATATGTGTTGTTAGACCAAAGCCTTTGGTTTCTACAGTTTGACAAGGAAAATTGAATCAGAAAAGGAAAATCAGGACGGTTGGCATGCAACATAAAGGAAAAATATCTAGAGCCAGAAAAATGTGATCTTGGCAACTATAGGTTTCATTAGTAGCAAGTGAAAAACAACAGAAATTTTAATCCTGATTCAACAGAAAGTGGGAGGTGTCAACAAATAATGCTAAGAAGTCATGATGCTTAATGCCTTTTGCTTCAGCCTCCGCTAAAGTAATTAACCTTGATCAGAAAAAAAGATAAGAGGGGAATTCAATTAGTAGAATCACCCTCTCTGCAGGAACCCAACTATGGTATCAGCCAGCAAGAAGGTGTCCTCTGCGCTCACTAGAATGGATGTGGCAACCCAGAGAGAGCTCCCACAAAATAGTGCAGCCTAGTCTCAGGGCACAGGCAGTGCCAGATCTTCACTAGTCATGGATGGCAAGAGTGAGAAGAGCTTTTTGAGGAGTGACCAGGTAGGTGATCTGCTCAGCATGGTGACAGAGCTCCACAAGGGAGCAGAAAGGTTGAGGAGCATTAAGGAGTGCAAGAGGTGACTAAAACTAGAAATTGAAAACAGATAGAAAATGGTAAGAGATCTTAAAAGTTCCCATGTAACTTTAATGTTTTAATTGCATTCATATAGATAATGGTTGAAATAACTTTCAGATAGCTGGTCATTTTTCTGGAAAACGGATATCTGAATTCCCAATAACTGGAAAAAAGAGAGAATCAAAAGTCAAAAAGCATATTGACTATGTTTCTGAAAGAGTTAAGTGTCGTGCTAAGGAACTGTCATCACCTCCCCTAAGCTCTACCTGCTAAAAAAAATGGAAATAGGTAATGCAAAATAAACAACTGGCAGGCACCTGGGAAATCAGGTTAGGAACAAATATGAATCTATGTAGGAAAAAAAGTTTCAAACCAAGCTATTTTCCTTTCAAGATAAAATAATGGTCCTTAGGGTAAATCCAATTGATTTTGTATCTTGATTTAACAAAGCTTTTTGTGTTATCCTATGTGACATTTTTAGAGGTAAGCTATGAAAGATTAGGTAGGTGTGAAAGGAGTGTAACTGCTCTATCAGGGTTACAAAAAAGCTGAAAAACTTTCCTTTAATTATCAAAGGTTGATTGCCAGTTTAGATGAAGCTGCATGGCACTAGAACTCTCTTGGGTTTGGTGCTACTACATATACACAGTAACCTCGACTAATAAAAAGTATGATTTTAGAGTTATAAACAACCTAAAATTTTGTGGCAAAGAGAGACTGTCAGCATGTTGGAGGGGATAAGCAAAATTCCAAATATTCTTGCTAAACAGGGGAAACATGTTACTATTCATTACAAATAACTGCAAGCTTCTACATTTAGGCAGTGATAATCCTCTTTATAAATGCAGAATAAGGAAAATTGGTTAGACAGCAAATCCACTGAGAAGAGATTTACTGAATTTCAAATTGGCAACCATTAAAGAAAACTCACAGCAAAATGTCACATTTCTGGAGAAGGGCAATCTTTGTACTGGTCTGTATAAACATGAGTGACATCTGTAAAACACAAGAAATTATCCTTCTCTCATGTTTTAAAGCCTAATCTGGAGAGAGCTGGGGTTGCTCAGCTTGGAGAGGATTCTGAGGACACCTTATCGTGGCCTTTTAATACTTAAAGGGGGCTAATAAGAAAGATAGGGAAAATCTTTTTAGCAAGGCCTGTAGCACTAGGGCAAGGGGTAATATTTTTTAACTAAAAGAGGAGAGTTTTAGACTAGATATTAAGAGGTAATTTTTTAATGCTGAGGGTGGTGAAACACTACCCCAGGTTGCCCAGAGAAGTGGCATCCCAGGAAACATCCAAGGTCAGGTTCACTGGGGCTCTGAGCAACCTAATCTCATTGAAGATGTCCCTGCTCAATGCTGGGGGGTTGTACTAGGTGACCTTCATGGTCCCTTCCAACCCAAATGTTATTTTTTTGGGAGGGTAAGGTTAACAAATTATTTTTCTTTTATGGTTTTGTGGCCCATGCTTAACAGAAAACTTAGTAAAGTGCAATATGAAAGGAACCCTGCAACACCCTACTTTCCTTTTAAGAGACCATATTGATTCTTCCAAAAGTGCAGGAAATTATTTTAGCAAACCTTTCAGATCTAACTATTAGTCAATTGCTTTGGAAATTCTTTTACTTGCCCACTTGTTGTGGATTTCTCCAGGGCTTACAATAAATCCACAAACTATAGCAATTTGACACTGGGATGCATTGTTAAAACAGCATGAAACCGAAGACTGTTACACAATCAACAGCTTTCATTCCACAAGCATCATACAGCATAAATAATGGCCATTTTATTCTTAGCAATATGTAAGCTAGATTGCAGATGCTTTACTTGCAATTTTCATAGAATCATAGAATAACCAGGTTGGAAGGGACCCACTGGATCATCGAGTCCAACCATTCCTATCAATCACTAAACCATGCCCTCAGCACCTCGTCCACCCGTCCCTTAAACACCTCCAGGAAAGGTGACTCAACCACCTCCCTGGGCAGCCTCTGCCAACGCCCAATGACCCTTTCCTGCCATGGGCCAAGGCGTTTAGAAATCTGGCACTTTCACACTATCATGAGATTTCTACCAGGCTCCTCAGAAAATCTGCGGTCATATTTTGTGATATAACTTACAAAGAACGTTTTATAGGACAAGAGTGAATGGCCTCAAGCAGTACCAGCAGAGGTTCAAATTGGACATCAGGAACAAATTTTTCACTGAAAGGGTTATCAAGCACTGGCAGAGGCTGCCCAAGTTGGTGGTGGAGTCCCCATCCCTAGAGGTATTTAAAAGACAGGTGGATGAGGTACTTAAGGATATGATTTAGTGGCAGATAGGTATGGTTGGACTCAACAGTCTCAGAGGTCTTCTCCAACCTAGTGATTCTATGACTCTTTTCAGTTGTGCACCCAAATGCTCACTGCCTATTATACACAATACAATTTCATATTGCAAGCTGCCTTGATACCCTGCTGTTAAGATGAAATTTGTTCTTGGTGCTTCTGTAAAGTTTTGGTGACATTCATTTCTAATGCTCAAATTAGAGAAGAAACTCAGAAGAGAGGTTTTTCATTAGACAAGTAATTTGATAAACCTCAAAAGAACTGGAAGCAGCCACATTTTAAAACCAAAGATCAAAAGAGATTCAAGAATGTATATAGGCTTGAATAACCATTCTTGTACTCATAACAAATGTTCCCAAAATGATAAACAAGAAAAATATTTCACTTCAGAAGAGTCTCAATTACAGAAAATAAATTAATTTTACAATAACTGTCTAAAAGTTTTAATCATGTGGCAAATATTTCCTAATGTAATTGCCGTGTCAAGAAAGGATAGAAGTGAGAATACAGCCACATCAATTTAAAAAAAAAACCCACACATGCAAACCAAAATAATTTTCAATGTTTGAAAGCAAATAAGTGAATTAATTTCAAGACAAATGGAGATTAAGAAAAAATTATTCTATTTTACACTATTACTATGAGTCAAGAGGGACTGTTCATTCAACTGAAA
Source organism: Phaenicophaeus curvirostris (assembly GCF_032191515.1). Taxonomy (NCBI): domain Eukaryota; kingdom Metazoa; phylum Chordata; class Aves; order Cuculiformes; family Cuculidae; genus Phaenicophaeus; species Phaenicophaeus curvirostris. Next base: position 74,848,883 of record NC_091395.1, read on the forward strand.
CCAAAGAAACTTCAACATTATTTTCATATTTGGAATTATTCTGCCAGTTTTTCTTCTAGTCAGAGCAAAGGATTTTTCTGGGAATTCTCTACACTTTGAATGCTAGACATGGAATGAAAAAGTAAATGCATGAAACAAAGATTTGCTCATCAGTTGACAAAACTATGTTATTTGATCCCATGTGGTTAAGTTCCTTGGGCTTGCAAAATATACAAAAAGAGGCTGAGCACAATTCATTAATCTGTAATTTATTACTTGTCCAGATTTTTGCTGACACTATAAAAGAAGCTATAGAAGACTATTTGAAGTTTGTGAAGTTTTAAGGAATCAGCTGCATTTTGTAATTGTCCCTTTTCTTTACATAGAGGCTTGCAAGGAAAAGAAGCTATAGCTTCAAATTTACAAAGGGGAATTGTGAGCCATGGTGTCATTCAGTACCTTCCTGCTCAGACACTTTTGGAGGGGTAGAGAAGTTATGAAAAAAAGTCTCTTAAGAAAGAGAAGAATTGGCAGTTAACTACAGCAGCAGACAAATAGCAAACCCCTTAGCTGGTGCGAGTTGCCTGTATCCTGCTGTGACACAACACTAGCAGAAGCCCCGTGGATGCGTTACAATGCTTCTGCCGGCTTAAAATGCGACTGTTTTGGGAGAAAGCTCAAACCCAAATGTGTTTTTTTTTTTGTAGATAAGCATGTCTGCTAAGCCTGTGCCTTTTCTACAAGATGGTGAGAGGAAGGAAATGAAAGTTTTACTCTTTACTCGCGTGTTATGGGTGCAAAAAGGGCTGTGTCAGACCAAAGCCAGATGCTGAACCCAGAATCCTTTTCTCTTATTCTGGATGATAGTGAATATTTATTTCCCTGCACATATAATTCTGTTGCTTCAGAAAAAAAGAAAAAAAACCCAACAAAATCAAACCCTAGTGATCACTGAAAAGAAGTCCTAAATGCCAGTGAGGGAGGAAAGGGTCATGGCATGATGATTACATGATCTCTTATTTTGCTGCATCCTGACTTTGTGGTAATTGCCCATCAATTTCCTATTCAAGGTTAGGTTGCATGGGCCTCTGAGCAACCAAAGCAAGTTGAAGATGTTCCTGCTCACAGCAGGGAGGTCAGACTAGATGACCTTTGCAGTCCCTTCCAACCCAAACCATTCCATGATTATGTGGCTTGGCATTTGGGAGATGACAGAAACAGGGATTTGTTGGGAATGGGCTGTGTCACAATTACCGCCCACCCTCTTCGGACATTTCCAAGCAACCGGAACCAAGAGGGAGACCTTCAGCCTCATGATTTCATATGGCATAGTGAAGGGGTGTGAAAAGAATCATATGGTTCTGCACTCCCACATACCCTAGGCAACTATCTTGCTTGGCCATGGGGCTGTACCACAGGTATAACTTTGCACTGTCTCCAGCCTATATCCCCTGCAGGGTCTGCTCCAGCCTCACAGGTCAGTAGTCAGAGGATGACACATCCAAAATGGGGATTTCTTCTTTTTTCCCCTTCAAGTAAACTAAGAAGTAACTTTTTCTTCAATGCAGAGACCTGAGTTTGGCTTAAAGAAGAAATGTGCTCCCAGGTTTCATAGAATGCCTAGGACAAAGCGATCATGAGATGATAGGGTTTTCTGTTCTAGGTGAAGTGAAGAGGGTGGTTAGTAGGGCGGTAGCATTAAATTTCCAGAGGGCAGACTTTGAACTCTTCAGAAGGCTGGATGGCAAAGTCTCGTGGGAGACAGTACTTAAGGGCAAGGGAGCCCATGAGGGCTGGGAGCTCTTCAAAAAGGAAATCCTAGCAGCTCAGGAGAAAGCCATCCCCATATTCTGGAAAAAAAGCCGGCAGGGGAGAAAGCCAGCTTGGTTGAACAGAGAGATCTTGAGTGATATCAAGAAGAAGAGAAATGTTTATGGGCTCTGGAAGAGGGGACAGGCCTCTTGGGTGAACCACAGGAGGGAAGTGAGATTGTGTAGGGAAAAAATCAGAAGGGCTAAGGCTCAACTAGAAATCAGACTGGCAAAGTCTGTGAAAGATAACAAAAAATCTTTCTACAAATATATAAATAATAAAAGGAAGACTAGGGAGACCATACAGTCCCTATTGGACGCAGAAGGAACAACAGTGACAGGGGATGAGGAAAAGGCTGAGGTACTTAATGCCTTCTTTGCCTCAGTCTTTAGTCGTAAAGAAATTTGTTCCATCTGTGTACAAACCCAGGAGCTAGAGGAGCAAAATGAGGCTCCCATGATCCAAGAGGAGGTGGTCAGAGCCTTGCTAGCCCGACTAGACAGCCTCAAGTCTATGGGGCCGGACGGGATTCACCCTAGGGTACTGAAGGAGCTGGCGGATGTGCTGGCCAAACCCCTTTCCATCATCTTCCAGCAGCCCTGGAAGACTGGGGAAGTCCCACTGGACTGGAGGCTGGCTGATGTTGTGCCCATCTACAAGAAGGGTCGCAGGGAGGATCCAGGAAACTACAGGCCTGTCAGTCTGACCTAAGTGACAGGGAAAGTCATGGAGCAGGTGACCTTGAGTGCTATCATGAAGCACATGCAAGAGAACCGGGTGATCAGGCCCAGTCAACATGGGTTCACAAAAGGCAGGTCTTGCCAGACTAACCTGATCGCCTTCTATGACAAAGTGACTCGGCTGCTGGATGAGGGAAAGGCTGTGGATGTATCTTCCTGGACTTCAGTAAAGCCTTTGACACAGTTTCTCACAGCATTCTGCCTGAGAAACTGTCAGCCTCTGGCCTGGACAGGCGCACACTCTCCTGGGAGGAAAACTGGTTGGCTGGAGGGCCCAGAGAGTGGTGGGAAATGGTGTTAAATCCAGCTGGAGGCCAGTGACAAGTGGGGTTCCCCAGGGCTCAGGGCTGGGTCCAGCCCTGTTCAATGTCTTTATCAATGACCTGGATGAAGGCATCGAGTGCACCCTTAGCAAGTTTGCGGACGACACTAAGCTGGGTGGAAGTGTCGATCTGCTGGAGGGTCGGGAGGCTCTGCAAAGGGATCTGAACAGGTTGGACCACTGGGCTGAGTCCAATGGGATGAGGTTTAACAAGGCCAAATGCCGGGTCCTGCACTTGGGGCACAACAACCCTGTGCAGCTACAGACTAGAAGTCTGTCTAGAAAGCTGCCTGGAGGAGAGGGACCTGGGGGTGTTGGTTGACAGTGACTGAACAGGAGCCAGCAGTGGCCCAGGTGGCCAAGAAGGCCAATGGCATCTTGGCTTCGATCAGAAACAGCCTGGCCGGTAGGTCCAGGGAGGTTATTCTCCCTCTGTACTCGGCCCTGGTGAGACCGCTCCTCGAATCCTGTGTTCAGTTCTGGGCCCCTCACCACAAGAAGGATGTTGAGGCTCTGGAGCGAGTCCAGAGAAGAGCAACGAAGCTGGTGAGGGGGCTGGAGAACAGGCCTTATGAGGAACGGCTGAGAGAGCTGGGGGTGTTTAACCTGGAGAAGAGGAGGCTGAGGGGAGACCTCATTGCTCTCTATAACTGCCTGAAAGGAGGTTGTAGAGAGGAGGGTGCTGGCCTCTTCTCCCAAGTGACAGGGGACAGGACAAGAGGGAATGGCCTCAAGCTCCACCAGGGGAGATTTTGGCTGGACATAAGGAAAAAATTTTTCACAGAAAGGGTCATTGGGCACTGGAACAGGCTGCTCAGGGAGGTGGTTGACTCACCTTCCCTGGAGGTGTTTAAGGCACGGGTGGGAGAGATGCTAAGGGGCATGGTTTAGTGTTTGATAGGAACGGTTGGACTTGATGATCCGGTAGGTCTCTTCCAACCTGGTTATTCTATGATTTTATGATTCTATGAAAATTAAGTATTTACTAGACTAAATCCAGAGTAAGATGTGCTCTGCAACTCAAAATCAGACATTTCTTCTATGCAGCAGGAGATTCCAGCACAAGGTCCTTTGTTAATTAATATTTAATTAGTTCTACCTATAAATCACAGAATCACAGAATAACCAGGTTGGAAGAGACCCACCGGATCATGGAGTCCAACCGTTCCTATCAAAGGAACAAAATAATGACCAAGACATCCCCATTTCACAACAACATATGGATGATGGGCGCAGGCACTGACCCAGCAGGTAGGAGACACCAGCACAGGTTTACGCCGTTTCTTTTCAGCTACAGGAGTTAAAAATGAACCTAGCTGTGCACCAGCTTTTAGCTGCCTCTGCAACAACATCCAGCAAGATGACAGTCTGAGAAATTTTCCTGACTTTTTAATACAACTCTTTGTAGCAGTTTGACACTTGCCATCTTCTCCCCTGGTACTGTGTAGGATGCTCAGGCACCTGAGTCAGGTTTGTTGTGTAGAAGGCTGCGGGCAGTGCTGAGTTTAAGTCTTTTTTGCAGGTTTTGCAGAAAATACTTGTCCTGAAAGGCTTTTCCCTTGGGAAACCTCAGGAATTCTTGTCACCAGCAAAGAGAAGTCTGAAAATTTCCTTAAACAAAGACATTTCTGGTAGATGCTTCATTTCTGCCACTTAGCTCCTGAAGACTCCTTGACCCCCTAACCTCAGTATTCTGCTGAGCAGAATGACATTACAATAAGTCTTGGGGTCATAATCTGAGATCCACTGTAGAGAGATGTGGAATAGGCATCCTCTTTCCAAGATTTTATATACCCAGCAAGAAAGACAGAAAGATGGTGCTTTTATGACATATAAATAAACTATACAGACACAGAAGCCATGCATATCAACACTTGAAAAAAAGAAGGGGAGATACACCCTGGTCTTCACAAACTTTTTCTAGCAAAAACATGTATATGCCCAGAACACTCTTTTGAGTATACACAGCAGAGGATGGAGGCACCAGAACCACCAGGCACATGATGTGGGTTTTTTAAGATGTAAGTACAGAACAATTATTTTTCCAAGATCTTGAATGTTCAGCAATGTGGATGAATCACTTCCTTTCTCCAGAACAGGGCAACATGTGTCAGAGAGAAGCAACAACATGCAACTGGAAATCAGCAAGTTGGGAGACAAGAGAAGTGGAAGGTGGGAAGTGCAAACTTTCCTGTAGCAGCACAAAAGAGATTTGCAAAACCACTTCAGTGCTTTGGTGGTGCGTGTCTCTAGAGTTTATAGCTGTTTGTACAACTTCTTTAAGAAGTAAGTAATCCACATTATATTATTTTCTTAAGTTCTCTTCTTGCTAAAACACCATGGTATAATTCAATATTGGAAGTATGCATATCCTTCAGCATACAACTCCAGTTTGTTTATTCGTTTTGGGAAGGCAAGGAAACAGACAGAAAATTTAAAAAGAAACAGCTGGAATTTTTTTTTAGGGGGGGAGTAGGTTGTTCAGAACACATTTTCACAAAGGGTAGCACTAGTTTTGATTCTATAACTATTATATATGACTCACAGCAGAGGTAAAACACAGCATTTAAAACTGAGATTCCAACCTGGCCAAAAGAACATATGAGAAAACTTCATAAAAAAGAGATTAACTAGCCAATTTATCAGTAAATGAGTTCTTTTTCCACAAAACTGTTGTGATCAAGCTGTATGACCAGCCTATTCAATTACCTTCCAGAATAAATATAAACTATTTTATGAAACTCCTTCCCTGGAATAAAAGAAAAAGGTAGATACAACTGAATAGAAAATAATGCCCTAGCCTTTTCAACTTAAGTTTGAGTTTTCTAGGCTCATTTATAGTGCTTTTCTATGTTCATTTCACTGAATTCTGATCTTTCACACTGTTTAATATAGACGGGCATCTGATAATAAAAGCAGCATGGAAACTGCAGATGCTCAGAATTGATCTATGATTCATCAACCTGAGACTGTCAAGGATGATTTCAGTCCCATCTGCAAATAAAATGTCTTTTCCAGAATCCCAATGAACCAAGGTGACTCACAGTAACTAAGGATCCCATACCTTTCCTGGCAGTCAGGACTCTGAGTTTCAAAAGTCTCATTGGAGATGAAATATTGGACATTTCTCTAGTGTCTCTAAGAGAAGAAACATGTTGCAAGTGCACTTCATGAGTTGCAAAAATGCATTTTGGATTACCAGATAAGTTCTGGAATCCTACAGAGAGTCCTTTAGTTGGACAGGACCACAATTTGGGGCCAGCACTTGTAGATGTGAAGGTCAGCATTTCAAATAGCTCCCAGGAAACAGTAATGACCTCAAACATCAGCTGTTTTCTCTGACCATAGGGGTATTCTTTATTGGAAGTTGTTTACTTTCTGACTGTCCTTGCTTGACCACATCCAAATACCTTTTAAAAGAACACTTGCCTCTTGGGAAATACTATTCAGGTTTTTTATTTTTCCTGTCCTAATATTTAGGTTTGTCATTGAACCCATGTCCATACCATAGATAAGCTAGCTGAAGGAGGGGCTTCTATGAAGCAGTCATGTTAACATGAAATGTCTAAATATGTTGGTTTCCCTTCTGTAAATACAAAAGAGTCAGAATCACTTATCTAAGCTACTCTTTCAGAAAAGAAAAAGGATTAGTGCTTTAGATATAATATCTCAATAGAAGATATTCATTATTTTTTTCTGCATTAAGTCCTTTAGATCATAGAATCGTAGAATGATTTCTGTTGGAAGGGACCTTTAAAGATCATCCAGTTTCACCCCTCATGCTATGGGCAGGGACACCTTCCACTAGGTCACGTTGCTCAAAGTCTCATCCAACCTGGCCTTGAACACCTCCAGGGAGAGGGATCCACAACTTCTCTGGGCAGCCTGTGCCAGCGCCTCACCAGCCTCACAGTAAAAAAAAATTCTTCCTGTTATGTAATCGAAATAGTCTTTATTATCTGGATTACACCTGAACCTTAGTCCCTCAAAAGGCACACCAGTGAGGTAAATCAATGGGAAGAGCTTTTCTGATAGATTCATTGTTTTTTTAGAATATGCCAGAGAGTGTGCAAGGATGGAAATTTCCCCAGGAATTTTGAATTTATGGGCCTATCCTCACTGGAGAGAATAAAAAATAGAGGGAAGGGAAGGACTGAACTTGCAAAACATAGCTCCACATTTCATATACCCAAGCATTTGTCAAGAATATAATTTTGATTAGGTTTCTCTGAGATTTTCTGATATTCGGGTTTGGGCTTTAAAAATAAAAAGCATTGAAATCAAAGAGGTTGTAGCTAAAGTATTATCACAGTTGTTCTTGTAGATGGCAGGGAGCACAAGCAATACCACAGTATGAATGAGAATGGAGTAAAAGAATCTGGGAGCTGATTTTTCTACATGTAGACACCAGCAATGAAGCCATAGGATTTTAATCAGCTACACGATTTTACATGTGCCATGCACATCATTTGCTTATTTTGGGAACAAGTTATTACTGTGTCTAGTCTACTGTAAATGTTAATGCATGTAAGTGCTAATCAAGATTCTCGCTCTGGTTTCCCACCTCACCTAATTGGATCGCATTAGAGCTTGTTTGAAAGTTTGCATTCAGAATTAGAAATGGGATTGAATCACTTCTCCCTTGTTTCAGCATGGTGGCATCTGTGCTTCAGAGGAGTAAAAATTAACTGCAGTAGGGCCATCTCAGTGAAGCCAAATATCTTTTTTATGCAAATAAGTATCCTGCAGAGTTACTTGGAAATGGTCACACCCCTCACTCCAGAATGTCTAGAAAAAGTAAGGAACTATATTATTTTACAAAGAACAAAATAGGATTTACTGTGACCAAAGGATTTAGATGAATTGGGGATTTTTTTTTTAATCAAAATATAGCATATTACTCATACTGTGATCACACTTAGGGAGGTAACAAGTAAGAGCTTCTTCCTCCTGCTATGAGTTTGGCTTGGCTGGTGCTGAAACCCGAGCAGCAAACTGTTAGCTGCCACATGGTTCTTAGTGCAATATTTGGACTTAGTGAAGGTAATCACTCCTGAATCACAAGAAAATAAAAATCGAATTTACCGTGCAGATAAACACCTCCCAGATTTAATGCACAACCTCTTCTGCCAATGGTATAGTTCTGCAAATGCTGGGACTGACAGACTACTTTACATTTATTCAGGTTTTTTTTTCATTGGCTAATGTCTGCATACCCAGGAACTTTACTGGGTTGATGGATTTAATGATTTCTGAAAAGAAGAGCATTTCTAGAAAAGAAGGTGCTTCTTTCATCTTTAAGGATTTTTCCAGATTTTCAATGCATTAATGTGATTGGAAGAAAGACCCATGAAAACTACTCAGATATTTGCCTGCTACCTAGCAACTTTTATGTAACAATCACAACATTTTGTATAATATAAAACATATATGTAATTTATAAAAATCATCACAAATATTGCTGCTCAGAAATTCTTTAAGATAAATCTTAATCAAAAGTTAAACAGTTACATTAAAACTATGATGAAAATCTGCCGATTTCCTAGCTGAAACCTGAGATTCTTATGACTCTTTTGGGGTTGTAACAGGGAGATCAGCTTTCCAAGACTGATAGCCTGAAGTCAGACACTATTGTATTTGAGAGCTGGGAAATCCTCCTTCCCTTAAGCGGAGAGAGGAACCCTGTCTCCAGCCCCTTGGCACTTTCATCTCTTCCAAATCTCTATTTCCTAGGCTTGCTTGGTTAGACTTGATAAGGGCTGAAAACAAGACACCTTTATCTTTATGGATTCAAAGTCCTCATTTAATTTTTGTTAAACAACCATCTCTGTGTTTTTCTTCCCTCCACAGAGAATTCGAAAACATCCAATTTCAATTTCAAAACAGAAATTCTAAATGATAGAGTGGATTTGTAGTTTCCTATTTGACAGAAGTGGAAATAGAAGCTCAGATGTATTAAGAAATATAAGCCGGGAAAACCTTTAAGTGCTACTAAATACATGAGATTCGGAAGCCTAAATATCAGTTCAGTTTTGCTCTCTTGTATGTGATAATGCCATGTTCACTGCTTTTTTCCCCGAATATTTAGCTAACTAACATAAAGGAAATTTGATACTTTATATATGTTAACGTTACTTACTGAGGTTTTCTGTAAAACTTCCCAAGCCAAAATGTTTTAGACTACTTGTAATTTTATCACAGGCTGAGCCCAATAATGAGAAAGTACCTGGAGTCTCAGGTATGGAGTATATACATTTTTAATTGTTACACTCCAACTTACTGATAAACACTGACTGTCTTGATTCATAACTTCAGTGCTACAACACACTGCTGTTATTTTACAGTTTTTTTTACATCCTGGATTACTGGCAGGAATGAAGCCTCATGAGGAGGACAGCAGCATGTCTTTATGTTCACCTTTGTGCTATGAGGAGGACTGAATTAATACTCTTAGTGGGAAATGAACCTTAGGAAGATCTCTGAAGAGCTAATTTGAACCCATTAGTGTGTTGTGTAGTGATTCCTAACATAGCAAGCTGATTTGGCATTGATTAAAGAAGACTTAGGGTGAATTAATTTGGGGTGTGGAGGGGAATAAACCATCCATTGCATGCACTCTTTACTGATTCAAAGGGAAAGGTGGGCATTAGAGAGAGAGAAAAGAAAGTAGATGCTGATAAGCAGTTGTTTTGCAAGAAGATGAAGGTATAATAACCCCTGTTCGACAATTGCTCTAGTCTTGTTGGGTAGTTGTTATCTTACTAGTTTAAGTCCAGAGGCTGCACAGTAAAACACCCTCTGGCTTTCTTGTAAAACAATTCCCCTGTTTATTATAAACACAACCTCACTTGGGAACCAGAACAACAGTGGTGAAAGAATTAGCTCTCCTCCTCTGAGAAGCTTGGCTGCTTTCCCATCACTAATGCTTTCTCCTTGCATCTCCTAACAGTTCAGTCCGATTTGCTGCAATCTCCATTGTGAGTGCTGAATACTCAGTGTCTGTAACATCTTTGCAAGCCTGACATTGAGTAATAGCTTTCTAAAAATGCTTTGAAGGGCACGTTAAATGTAGCAAAATGGTCTGTAACAAAACAGGTAAATGCAAAGCCCTTGAGGAAGGGAAAGAAACTAATTGCCCTCTATGTTCAGCTATTGTGTTAAAACACCTTTTTCTTCAAAAGTTTTCATGGATACAATAATAATACATCTTTTTTCTTGGGGAGATGTAGCTTTTCTCACAAGCATGTCTGTCACCCAGAGCATAAGACATTATTCAGTTCAAGAAATGCTCTAGAAAAGAGCATCATGTATGGTTTCAGGAACCTTAGTATTCTCCTAGATGCTATAGAGCCTTGTGGAAGATCCTTCCATGCATCAATCATCCTTACAGTCCTAGCTTCTGACTGAGAGGTGTAATCAAATCTCTGGATGACATGGTAAACAATGAAAAAGATCAATAAAAAAAAATCTTTCATAATTGCACATACTCTGTCTCCATAAACCCAACTATAATTTGTATGTGCTAGATAATACATGGAATTTTATCCTCTACTTATAAGTGCTTAGGTTGGTAGCCAGCTACACAAAATGAAAAAATAATCTCTTAAATAACTGTTTTCTCAGTAACAACAGAAAGGAACAACTAAAAATTATGCTTTTAAGATGAAAAAATACTTGTTTAGACAATTGCCAACAATTTTATCTTTAGATAATTCTTTTTCTGCCTTCACTGGAGAAGGAGCAAAGTCAATAAGCTTCATTGCAATAGGACAAGGGTAATGATTTTAGATTAAACAGGGGTTATTTATACTAGCTACAAGGAAGAAAATTTTTATCGATGAGGATAGTGAGGCACTGAAAATGTTTCCCAGAGATGTTGTAGATGCTCCATCCCTGGCAACCTTCAAAGTCAGGTTGGATGGGGCTCTAAGCAACCTCAATCTAGTTACAAATACCCCTGGTCATTGAAGGGGGATCCCTTCCAACCTAAACCATTCTATGATTCTACCATGCATTGATACATATTTTATTTTTTGGTATAATTGTTGCACAAAATCTTTGTATACTGTTAAATGCTTTGTCAAAGATGAGTGGTGATAGGGACACCACTGAATTTCTTACCACAGGTAGAGGATACCAACCATATAATATATTTGTAGAGAATTACCAACGTATTATGGCAATGGAGCTGAGCACAATGAAGAAAGAGTGACCTGGGCACACTTTTGTAAGTACAGATGTTTGTGATCCTGATATATGTTGTATGTCACTCATTGTAGAAGTTGGCATGACATCAGTGGTGGAAACTATGGTGATAATCAGGTGACCATAGAGGAAACAGCTTTCATGTGGTAGAAAATAATGTAAGCAACAGTGAACACCAAGAGAACCATCCAACACTACATCCTCTATCAGCTCATTCAAAAAAGCATAAAGCTTCTTTATGGCCTCAAGCTCCACCAGGGGAGGTTTAGGCTGAACATTAGGAAAAAATTTTTCACAAAAAGGGTCATTGGGCCCTGGAACAGGCTGCTCAGGGAGGGGATTGAGTCACCTTCCCTGAAGGGGTTTAAGGGACGGGTGGACGAGGCTCTGAGGGACATGGGTTACTGTTTGATAGGAATGGTTAGACTTGATGATCCGGTGGGTCTTTTCCAACCTGGTGATTCTATGATTCTATGATTCTTGTGTGGAAGCTGCTTAGTTACATCCTACTTTTCTGGGTCTTCTGTGACCCTCGCTGGCTCTTGTCACCCAGCAGCCACCATGCAGACATGAAGTCCCATATGTCCGGAGTACTGGCACTGCCCACAGCTTGCAGGTATGGGCCAACAAAAAAATATTACTGTATTCTTGCCTGGGGAATGAAAAAAGACATACGGGCATGGACTGTTCTCCCTACCACAGTGAAGAGTGCTTTAGAAATGCTTTTAAAAAAGAATACAAGTGCAGAGACAAAATCTGGTAATTAACCTGGCATCTTTCATTCAAGTGAAATTATTTCAATCAGCCACATACTTTATTTTTTTTCCAAAGTAGATACTGCAGGGTGTAGCCTGAGATGTCCATATCTTATTTCATAACAGTCCTGCTTTATATTTTATTTCGCTTATCTTTATTATTTTTACAGTCTACACAGTGCATGGAGGGGTATAGCAACCATTTTCAATGCCTTCTGTTTATCCTTGAGGTGTAGTTCCCTCCTGCCTGTTGCTAAACTGCTTTGAGTAATGTGGTTATTCAAAAAATAAATACGTTTCTCTGAAATGTATCTAAATGTGATCATCTCTGAAAAGCTATTTGAATTCTACACTACATCCTTCCTCAGAGGTTTGGGGATATTTCTTTAATCCCTCTCTAGTCTTTCAGTCACAGATGAGCATTCCAGGAATAAAACTTTGAAGAGTCTTATATATGCTACGATTAAATTCTGCAACAGAAATGACACAAACTTTTATCCACATGCTGGAGCAGGATTATTTCAAGAAATATATTCTGCTCAAAGTACCAGTTAAGTTCCTCTGCTGCATGTGCTTCTGAAGCAGTCATGGTTTCCATCACTTTGCATTTAAGGGGTCTCATGCTATTTCTCTGTATGTTGTAGTACGAGCAGTGAGGACCTGTCAGCCTGAATTACTTTCATTCTCAGTGTCATTACCAGGAAGAAAGTCTTGTTAAGAAATAATATCCCCTGCTTTTCCATGCAGCCATCTTTATTATATGTTATAAACCCAAAACCTTTGGAGACATATGCTTCAAAAGGCATTCTGAAATTAGTAATAAAAGAGCAAAGAAAGCAGATCTTCTGAGTTTCCCAGCTGCATCCACTAAATTTCATGACCAAAAGCTCTACTGATTTCAATCAAAGACATTTAAAAATAAAATAACATACAAGCATAGCTGCTTCAATAGAAAGAGAGTGATCCAAAGGAAAAGATTTCACTTAGCTGATTATCTCCTTCTAATTCTCTTCCAACAACTACTTGTTCTACTGTAGCCACAACTGCTATACACTACAAACCAAACACCTTTCGCTGCAGGCAGGCAAGTAATTTAGGCTTCTGCTGTTCTGTTGTGAAGAAAGTGTCTGCAGCTCAGCACTGTCCTCAGTACAGTAATGCTCTTGGTTTGGGCAGAAAGAGGATGATGTGTAAGAGGATAGAAAGCTGTGTTGGGGAAGCGAATGATGTTTTAGGTGGCCTAACTCAGCAGCTCCTCTGTTTTGCAACTCCGTGTACACAGTAGCTAAAACTATTTTATATCAGTGAATTAATTTCCAGCATCCTTTTTAAAAAGAATTAAGCTGGGTCGGAGAAAACAAGCAGAGGTATGTGGAATATTTCAAAGTTGAATATTTTTCCCTGGAGGTGTTTAAGGCACGGGTGGACGAGGTGCTAAGGGACATGGTTTAGTGTTTGATAGGAATGGTTGGACTCGATGATCCAGTGGGTCTCTTCCAACCTGGTTATTCTATGATTCTATGATTCTATGATTTTGATTTAAGCTGAAGTACAGTTTTTTCTAAGCAGTTGTGGGTTTTGAAAGTTATATAGAATGTCCCTCTGATAGCATGTTTTCTTTGTCTGATAGAATGTTTTCCATAAAATGGTGTTTTTCAGACACTGTCCTTTCTTTGAATATGGTAACGTGTTGTGTGAGGAATGATTTGTGCTAAACAGTTGCCTCTTCTTCTGTAATAACCTCTTTTTGGAATCCTAACTAATCTTAAAGCCAAGGTCAAGCAGAGAGCTGGAGCCAGCTCCAAATGAGCAAGAGTTTTGACTATTGCAAAGTTTCATAACATTAAAACCTTGGAAAGTAATAGAATATGCATAAGATTTGGAAAATTTATGCATATGCAAGTGTGAAATACATATCCTTTGTCTTGTTGCACATGATTGATGGAGATCACTCCTGCATGTTGTCCAGGCCTGATAAAGGATGCTTGCTTTCTAAAACTCCAAAACAAGTCTTAGAGAGTTTTATTTGCTGACATTTTCTGTATCAGTGTCAGGATGCTTCTTCCAGAGCTATAGCACAGATGTGCAGCTGCTGAGGAAGTCAGTTTTACCTGCCAGAGGAGGGAAACTGCTGACAGAAAAAAATGTGTAAACAGGCAGTTTGCATTTCTTTAGAAATTATACTTTTGGGCAGCAGTTGCACAGGAAGCTTTTTCCACTGTGAGATACCATCTGACAGAGAAGTGGAGTAGCTGATGCAGAAAATGGTATGTGTTCAACCATAAAGGATTTATTAATCTGCTTCTCAGTGCTAATAAATATCTGATTATAATGGAGGTCTAAAAATATTCCTAAATTTTCAATTAAACATGCTACTACACAAGATTTTCTTGGACCTTCTCCTCAAACTTTTTCATTTTTTCAAATGTAGAGAAACCCTTCTTTTATAAGTTATTAAGTGCCAAAATAGAAATAAAAAAAAGAAAATCTATCAAAGTTCATCTGTAATCCAGTTACAAACAACCCTTTGTAACTCTTTATGAAAAGAAACAAAAAAAAAAAAATAGAGACTAACCTATGAGGTTAATAAGAGGGTCAACATGAAACTTCACATTGAAATGCTGCTCCACTGATTATATAAAGTGAGCTGTGAACATATGCTGCTTTTGTCCCCCAGAGTTAGACTAATCACAGAACAAGAATGACCTCAGATAATCCAGCACAGATTTTTAATAGAGTTTTGTTCATTGGTTGGACAGGGGGCTTCGAATTCAGTCATTTCTGTGTGATTAATAAACACCAAGTTAATGGCCAGAAGGAACCAACAGATCAATCAGTCTGATATCTTACAAAACAAAACTTATGAGATTTCATCCACTTGTCCTGCAATGCTTCCAGAAGCACATCTAGTCTTGAACAGCTGAGAGCCAAAAATGGAAAATCTGTTGCCTCCTTTGGGAGCATGTTTCACTGTTAAAAATGAGTGCCCTGCTGACAATTTGAATATCTGTAGCCTTATTTTTTTCAGCTATTGTTTCCAACTAGTTCCTTTTCTGAGTTAAAGGACTTTTTTATACTCAGAGTTTTCTCCCCACCAAGCTAAGCAATACTGAGAATCCAGTTTTCTTTCTCAGATTTCTCACTGATGAGAGTCTACTAGTGTAAGGCATTTCTCACAGCCCTTAAAACTTTTTACTACTCATCTTTTTATTTCTCCAGAATTTTCTCAAGAGACCCTGCATAGTGTAGACACCAGCCTGGTAATGCTCCCGATTTATGTATTTAGATAGATGTTGACAAATGTCAGCTTCATGTTTGAAGAGTTTCTTCATTGTGCTGAGAACCAGCTATGATCTTTTTGCACACTCGGTGTTACTATGAGTGTTGCAGTGAATATTTAATCTCTGATCTTTCTGCTATCATGTGGCTAAATGCTATACATCTGACGCTCAGAAGCTTAATAAAGTTAAATATAACACTACATTATTTCTACTCATCTAGTAAGTTAAAGATGTGATGGGATGCGTTTGTTCATTTGCATCGCATGTGTGACTGGGTAATTATTCTAAAGTATAAGATTTAGACCTGTACTTTCCACCTTGGCTATTCAACTTGAATTTACTGATCACGCCATCTTCCTCAAGGATAAGAGGCTGTTCAACAGAGGCTGTGCTTTCTGATTTAGAGCTGACCTCTGACACTGCAATTACAGTTCCTGTTACAAAAGGCAAACTGTAGCTCCCAGTCAAGCTCATGGTTGACTATCCTGTTACCTTTTGTGCATACCCACTGCAGAGTCTAAATACTTTCTGTTTATGAATGTGGGTGATAGCTTAACCACAGACATCCCACAGAGGGCTCTTTCTAGGCTTGTTCTGATCTTCCAGAAACAGTCTCAAAAGCCATAAGAAAGTCATTATTCCCACTATAGCTTTGTCATGATCTGGGTAACAATTAAGGGTAACATTTTATACAAATGCATTTTGTCTGCCTGTACTTTGTGAAAATGAGGCATTCGGAATCTGATTCTTTTCCCTCTGCAGTTTACTCATGGGGTTCATCAAATCCTATTGTCTTGTCACTGAAGAGGACAATTCTCTTTTAAGCACTCTGCATGCACGCCAAAAAGGTGACAGTCAGGAGGATCAGAAAAAGCAATATCACAGTCTTGGTAACTGTCTGTAGGGAGGGAAAAAAATGAGAAGTTTCATAATATAGTGAGGCAGTTTATGTAGAGAAAATAATTTTGGATACTTAAAGTCAAGGTGAAGTTATTGATATGGGCAGCTGGTTATCTCATCCAAGCTCACTGTTTTCTTAAGCTGTTTTTCTCCCCAACTCCTACTTGAGATGCCCCCCTCTAACTTGTCAAAAATCTAAGATGATTGCCTTACCTCCCTTAAAATCAACAGAAAGAAACGAGCAATTCCAAGGTAACTCATATTAAGACATGTATCTAGGAAAAGTAGTTTACTGCTAGAAATTAATATCTCTGTCCAGTAATTGGAAGGGGAGTCAGAGTAACTAGACTGGATGTCCATGTCAGTTTTCTGGGTTTGCAGGTTATGAAAGAGACATTTGAACTTCTGCATCCCATGTTGTTTCAGGTCTCTTTTTTTAATATATGCTGGCACATTAAGACTGCATTTGGCTTATGGAATGTTGAAGCCCATAATATTCCCAGGAGCTTGTTATGCGTTGTGACTGTCTCCAATGTTTTGGCAAGTCCTGTGAGTGGTCAGTGCTCATTAGGTAGTTTATAACTGCAGAAAATGGATGAGTGAAAGATTAGCCAAACCCGCGACTCATGTTTTTGCATAGTCATTCTGCAGATTTTACAATAAGAAGGCTTAGCACAGTTATGATATGAAGTCTTTCATCTGCTGTTGGTTAGTTTAGTAACTGGAAATCCTCCTTGGAAGGTGTAGAGAAGTGATTCCTGCCTTTTCTACCCTGAAGTCAGTGGCAGCACCTGCTATTTCTGGCGAGAACACAACATGCTGAATGCAAAGTGGTTTACATACTGAGATGTATGTATTTACTTCTTTCACATCTCTCTGTCTTATTTGTCCTCTTGTTTTCCCACTCTTTCACCCTAAAACCATTCAAAAGCACCAATGACTAAAAACCTATTTGTACTGAGGCACATTGATGCACATGACACTGCATCATGGTCTGAATTAGACTAAATTAAGGTTTTTGGCATCAAGTGCCTGCCCACAAGAATTCCCTGTATCTGCATCTCGTTACAGGCTGCACCCCATCTAAACACCATCCTGAGCTCGTAATTTCACATCCCCTTTGAGTAAGCACAATGGAGAATGTTTATTTTGTAGAATTTTGCTATAAATATGGAGAAAATTTTGCCTTTGGAGTCTTACTGATCATTGAAACCTATGGGATTGCTCATTCACATAAATTAAGCAGAAATTGTTTACCCAGAATTGTCATGTTGAAGCCAACATATTTTTTGTACTTTGTTGTTTTTTATAGTAACGCTTTTTAATTTTTTTAATGACAGATGCATTTTATAAAGCAACTGGAAGACTTTTAAACAAAGAGAAAGGTGATTTAAAACAAACTAGAAATTCCATTATATAGTGTTTCATGGTTATTTAAAGATTTTCAGGTTCTTTTAACACCTAGATACATAGATGAAATTGTCCTTCTGCGTGGATTAGATCAGCCGTGGGGCAAGGACAACACAGCTGGCTTTTGTATTTTGTGTGCTCAGAGTATCTTTTTTAAGTATCTTATAAGAAATTCATTGGTTAATGAGGTCAAACCAACCCAATCAAAAGTAGACTTGTCAAAGCCTTATTTGGGAACTCAGAACTTAGGTCTGAATATATCTCAGTATGCGCGTGTTATTTAGAGCAGATTTATTAAAGTATTTAGACAGCACATTACACATTACTTGGGCCCACAATGGCTTTTACTGCAAAGTTCAACACTGGGCTTCAAGATTCAAATAGGTCTTCAAAGCCAGGTTTGTTCCAGAGGCAGCTTTTGGACTAGAAATGCTGTGAAGGACAACCTTGAAACTCCACTGGAGGAACACATTATACACTGTCCTGTGGCAACAGTTTTCAGAGGAGCCTAAATAGGGTGGTCAGACTCCAAAAGCCACCCAGAGTTGTGCAGACATGGTTCAATAAAGAAGATTGGCTGGTTGCCCCACCTCCCTCATCCATTGTCTCACAAACTCAGCTTCTGTCAGCCCACTTTTATAAACATTTTTGTCTCTGCATCCGTGTTATTTTTAGAATCTATACAAAAGTTTGTCTCTAAGCACTGCCATGATTGTCTACTGAGTACATAAAACCTAGTGAGAGGGAATAGATGCAGCTATCATTTTTTAGCTTGTAAAGAAATTGTGAATAGCAAAAGCTGTGATTTGCTTGTGTTTTCTCTTTCTTCCTATTATCATTTAACTCTTTGCTGAAGAATGAAGTACTGCGTTCAGTCCTGAAGTCCTTAGCACAGGAAGGACATGGATCTGCTAGAGTAAGTCCAGAGGAGGCCACGGAGATGATGCGAGGACTGGAGCACTTCCCCTGTGAGGATAGGCTAAGAGAGCTGGGGTTGTTCTGCCTGGAGAAGGTTCTGCAGAGACCTCATTGTGGCCTTTCAGTACTTAAGGGGGGCCTACAGGAAATCCGTGGGTCTTTTTAACAGAGAGTGCAGGGGTAGGATGAGGGGAACACTTTTAATCTGAAAGAGGGGAGATTTAGATGAGATTTTAGGAAGAATTTTTCCTGTGAGGGTGGTGAGGCGCTGGCACAGGTTGGTCAGGGAAGCTACGGCTGCCCCATCCCTGGAGGTGTTCAAGGCCAGGTTGGATGGGGCTTTGAGCAACCTGATCCAGTGGAAGGTGCCCTTGTCCATGGCAGGGGAGTTGGAATTAGGTGATCTTGAAGGTCTCTTCCAATCCAAACCATTCCTTGATTCTATGACTATAATGACATACACATTGGTATTATTATAGGAAGAATAGAAATCTATCACTTTCTTTGGCAAATGAAAAAGGATTGTCCTTATCTTATGAGATGCTTTTAAAATCACATGAAGCAAAAGACTAAAATTGAATAAAAAATTCTACCTGGAGAATATACTTCGTCTTCATATGTGGAGCTGAAGTGATAACCTTCTGTTCAATATGGGACACTGCTGGTAGAGGCAGTAAATATTTGCCAATGGATATCTGATGGAAGAATGAGTCATATTTTCCACAACAAAAAGGAAATTAAAAGTGAAGTGTTGATGTAAACTGAAGAATAGAGAGACATTTCTCTCAGGTAAAAGCTCTGTCCTTTTACCTGAGGAGGATGGAGAGATGCTTTCACTAAGAAAGGAGAAGAGCCAAAGATATTCATTATTCAGGAGGAAGAGGATATTTAGTATTGGAGTACTTTACATTATGGACAAACCTACTCTGACTCTCTGTTTAAAAATTTGCATTAAATCACCCTTGGGGTATGCAGAACAATAGAACAGTTTAGCTGGAATTTGAGATGGTTAGAGAAAGAATAAAGCACTGAAACAGATTAGCTGAGGCAGAAGGAACATCTTCAGCTTCAGAGGTTTCTAAGAGCAGACACTGTTTGACAGGACACATTTACACAAAGTTGAGTCCATCCTGAATCATGAGGATGGACCAGTCGACCTTCCAAAGCCCCTTCTAGATCTATTGCCTCTAGTTTAATATTTCTTGTATATAATACAGGAATTAATTCATTTAAATACATTAATGAGAGAGTTTGAGCTGGGAGCTGAGAATCAGAGGTCTGCCAGGCTTGCTCCAAGGCTGCTTTCTTTTCCTGCACAGCATTTTAGGGTGAAAGGATTTAATTAAGCCATTAAACAAGAAGCACTTTTTATGGTAAACATAACCTTTAAAGTCTGTAGAAAACACGCACCAAAATTATGGGCCAGCTGGAGGGCAACTTCCTTCCCTACCATGAGGGTTAAAGGGCAACATCAAGAAAAGGTAGATGAAGCAAAATGTCAGCCTAGTCAGAGCATTGACAATAATTAATCTGGTTATCTCCTAGCATTTTATTTTCTCCTTGCTTGAAAAAAAATATTAATTTCAATTTTATATATATATTTATATATTATTCTACTTTCAGGTACACACATAAAACCCCCGAACAGCTAGTTCCATCTGCAGTGCATATTCATTCTGTCAGTGTCAATCTCTTTTCCAATTATTACCCTGTAAATCCCTTTGCAAATAAAATCAGTGCATGGAACTGGCTGTGAGGTTTTTTGGTAACAACAAATGGATTGAGGTCTCGATGAAAAGGTCATTCCAAATCCATACATGACATCATTCTCTCTCTGTTCTGAAGCTTCTGTGAAGGGATTCAAAGTAAGACCAACTCAGGTGTGAAATCTGACCCTTTCATTGTATGATATGTGATGACAGGTAAGGAAAGGGGAAGAAACTAAAACCTTAGCTATTTTTATGGTAATTTAAAAAAAAAATTTTTACAAGCACAAAAATTACCTTTTTTTCTCTCTCTTTTTTTTTTAAGACCTACAAAAATATTTTTTTTTAATTCTTTCTAGTTATAGTTCTTATTGCAGTGATACTGCTGGTATCCTGATGCATTTCGTGGATACCTGAGAGTATTTAGTAGGGTATTTGGAAACTCAAATACAAAGATGAAATAGATTTTAGGCCTCTGCATTTCTTTTTTTAGTCACTTTCTCTGAAAAAGCACCATTTATAATTTTACTTTTAATGCAACAGATAATTTCTTCCAGGAAAGAACTGATTTTCTTCCAGGGAAGAATTGTTCTAACTTTCAAGACTCTCTTGTCTCTTCCTTATTGTAAATAGTAGTTTTTTTGCTTGAAAGATACGGTAAAGATGATAGACTATGTATGACCTTGCTTCACCAGAATAAGTCAGTAAAAATCATAGGGATGATCTATTTTGTTTTTAAGAACAAGATGACTAAATGAGAGCTATTACACTCTTTCCTACTTTGTACAGAGAAGATAGTTCAGACAGCAAGGTAAGCAATGGCTTTCAGTCACAGGCACCACAGTTCTCAGAGAACCTTGCTTGTAGAATCCACTTCTTGGAGTTCATAAACTGACCAGACTAAGTCTGGAGCATCAGGGCAAAGAATGGGAATATTAAGTGGTTAAAAAGCAGAATGTGGCAAATAAAGGCATGCAAAATGTACAGAGAAGCAGATGTAACTGTACCAGAGAAGTAGAGGCACTTGAGAGAGTGCAGGTCCACTATATTTTCGAGAGAAATGGTGAGCCTCTGGAGAAACTATACCTTTGTTAGTCCTCAGGTTCTTTCACCTTTCTTTCTTGAATGTTATATTCATATTAGTACATTAAAACAGTGCTATATTTCAGAGAGGCTGGTCTGAGTTAGTACATCTTCCTTTGGGTCACTGCTGACAAAGAAAGAGGCTTTTGTAGGCTCCAAAACCTGCTGGATCTGCTCAGAATACACTTCCTATCAGCTAGGGTGAAGCATCTTAATAACATGTCACAAGAGCCAGAAAATCATTGCATTTGGGCCTGATAGGAGAGCAGTTGCAGGGCTCATTCAGCAGAGAGGGGGTGGTTCAGAGATATTGAGAAATTGAGACAGCTCATCCTGGAATTGCTGATGCAAGGTAATCATTGAACTCAGTAAAATATAATGAAACGTAAGATCTTTTCTGGCTCAATACTCAGTATTATCTTTCAATAGATTTGTTTCTAGTGTGTGGATATATGTATTACAGCCCCCATCATAATACAGCCCCCGCCACTCTTCTCCCTTCCCTACGGCTCCATTTCCTTGCAGATCTCATTTTATTATTAATTGATACCACTTAATGTGCTCATTTACACAACAGAGAAAGACACAATCACTGCTTAATGGAGCATACAATTGAAGATAGACAAAATGATAGGTTGGAAGGCCTACAGCCAGGGATCCACACTCAGTGATATGAATTTTGATTACTCTGATCATTCTTTTATCTTTCAATATATGTGTTGTTTGCAGGATTGGGCACTGTTAAAATGTTTCACAGAGATATCTGAACATAATTAGCTAGATGATTTTTATTAAATTTATTTCCCGTCATAATAGCTATTACTTTTGCATAAAAACCTGAAGAATTTTGGAACTAAGCATCACTACATCAGCTGCAGCATGGTCTTATAAAAGATGAGAAAAAGCAGAATCCGAGACAAAGTCTAAAAAAAATTTAAGATCAACACTTGAAGCTTTGTGAAAATTCTTTAGTGAAGACCAAACATCTGAACCACTCTTGAAAAGCCACAAGCAGAACGCTGTGAGAAACTGTGTCAAAGGCTTTACTGAAGTCCAAGAAGATACATCCACAACCTTTCCCTCATCCAATAAACGGGTCACCTTGTCATAGAAGGTGGTCAGGTTAGTTTGGCAAGACCTGCCTTTTGTGAACCCATGTTGACTGGGCCTGATCATCCGGTTCTCTTGCATGTGCTTCATGATGGCACTCAAGATCACCTGTTCCATGACCTTCCCTGTCACTGAGGTCAGACTGACAGGCCTGTAGTTCCCTGGATCCTCCCTCCGATCTTTCCTGTAGGTGGATATAACATCGGCCAGCAGAGCATTTGTTTTAGACAACACCCCTTACGGTACGTCTCCTACAGAGGCCATCGTGGGCAACTTCCTAGGCAGTGATATGGCAATGGCAATGAATACCCAACTTGGACTGAAAAAGCCCAAAATACACCTCAGAAATTGAGATAAAATACAAATAAGCCACAGCTTATTGTGAACAGGTCTGTTCCAAACACTCCTGAAGATTATACATGGACTGACAGCACTGAACGAGGGATTAAGTCAGAAATTTGCATTTTGACATGTTTCTATTTGTTTGCTTTTAAATTATATCACCACAACCAGGAACTTGTGAGGATCTAGCTTGCTTGCTATTCCAGGACAGAGCCCAAAGTCCTGCAGCTCCTTGTTCTCACTTGGCTCATCATTGCAACTCTTTCTAGCAGTCTTGGAAACTCATCATGTACTGAAATGTGGCTACACACACTCTTGTGACCTGATTAACTGTATTTTTCCCCAGACATCTATTCTGAAGCTCCTGGCCATGAGGAAAGCACTGCCAGTTCTCTCTATCTACTTTTTAATGGAGAGCTAACTCCACTTCAGTGTTCCTAAAAGGAGCAAAGGGCAGAAGTCACCAGTTTCCCTGCTGAGCTCAGATCTTGAGGTATCTAAAAGGAAAGTTCCAGAGAGCTTATCGCATCTCTTACTGAAGATTTATTAATTGCAGAAATGTAAACCCCGTTCAAGAATTCTGGCTTGGCTCTTCCCATTGCAGATATCTGCAAGCTGTGATGTGGAAAGGGAGAACTGTTGACCTAGAAAAGACTGTGACTATGAGCATCAAGGGAAAGTCATTAGTCAAACTTTCTACAAATATTATATGGAAAATCTCTTGATCTGTGTTTACATAACAGCTTTAGCTGTGATTATCACTGAACTCTGACCATTCTTGCATGCACTGAAGGACAAAATCTCATGAGTGGTGGCTGCAACAGATACATGTCCTTTATCTCTGGACACAGAGATGGATGTGAACTGCTTCCTAAATAACCATTCACTTCTCTGAGGGTCCTTAAATGCTCAAACGGCAACAGAAGATTCTACATCCTACGAAAACAACTTGGGTTACGGGGAAGAAAAGTAAACAGCTTAAGGTCCCTTTTCCGCTCTTTAACATCTATTGCCTCTTTTCCTTCCATTCCAAAGAGGAGTGTTAAACTACAGGATCAAGCCTCTGAAATGTGTTTTCAGTACCACCAGAGAGAGCAGAGTCAGACAGGGACAAGGTTACTGTGAGATGTTAATTAGCTGCTCGCTTGACCCTGTGTGCGAACCAGAGTGAGTTTGTGTATTTAATTTATTTCACACATGACTTGCTCCAACAATTCTTTTCCCACAATGCCAACAAGGCTATACGGTTACCTTGGGCTCTGCTTCTGATACTAACTGCTCTGCAGTGTGCTAAAGTCAGCACAAGAAATACGTTTGTGAATGCATGTGCACAGCAAGTGCCATATAAAGCATGCTTCATTTTAGTAAAACAGCTTATGTTTCTGAGGCAAATTGTGTCTGGTCAATGGATTAACAGTCAGGAACTTGCCTTCTTCTGGGTCTGCCCATCTACAAATGAGGCATTACCACCATTCCCTCTGTTAATTTTAATCGATGCCCCCAAAACTGGAGTCAGTACCACATACACTTAAAAGGTTAAAAGCCATAGCACTGAGAATCTCCTTTAAATATCTAGACATCATGAGAAGCAACACTTAAAAAAAGACCTTATTGTAGAAATGGCTTATGCTGCTGAACAGGGAGAAAAGAAGCTGAGAGTGACTTAGGGGCCATGGAGCAACTAGACAAACAGCTGTATGCTGTGTGGTGCAGAACTGGGTGTTTTCCCTGCTGGGATGAAAAGAGGTGATGTTTTTCCTCTGATCCATGGAGGAAAATCTTCAAGTCTCAAATCTTAATAATACTGCCAAAACTTAGCCACTGATGGACATTAAAATATCCTTCCTGAACTGCAACAGATATGCATGATGTGGAAGCGTATTCCAGGAGAGATCACAAAGCACCTTGCAAGCCTGCTGCTGCTTTTCTAACCAGGTTCCTTTCCAAACAGAAGCATGAGGGAGCAGGGGGTACACAGAGCCCTCCCTGAAATGCATGTAGGTTTGGGCCAGAGTGAGAAACTGCATTGCTCCACTCAGAGCAGACCTGGACCTTAGTGAGGACATATAAGTGCACCCACTTTGTGATTTCCAGCTTCTGATTTAGCAGCAGTTTGTAAAGATGGATGGTTTAATACCCAGAAGCAAACACTCACAATTTGCGTGACAACGGGAGTGAAATACAGTCACCAGTTCTCAATTATTCATGCTTCTGGCTTGGATTATTTTATGGCTTTGTGGCACTTGGCTCTGAATATTGTCCCACTATGCTGAGCTGTAAAAACACAGAATAAAAAAATTATCTTTTTTCCCATCTAAGTACACAGCAATGAACAATAAGCAGGTTAAGAAAGAGAAAACATTATGATGGTATTGCTCTGCATTTAAGGGAAGACAAATGGCTTGTTTCCTATTACACTGAAGAGGAATAATCACAAATAAGAAGTGACATGCTCAGATGGTCTTCCCGCAAGTCTAGCAAAGTGTGGGAAGGAAAAATCGTACGGATGTGACAACCTGCAACCTTCTCACTTGTAACAGTCGGGGCATGAAATCACAAGAGCTTTATCTCTCTTGCAGTGATGACAAAGTTATTTAGAGATACTATACTGAAAGCACCAGTAAGTTTCAGATATGACCTAGGTTGACATTGATGTCCAGATAAGAGTCCGTATGTTTTATTAACTGTTACCCTGTTTTTGTCATTCCCATGCAGTGAGAAACAGCTGTAAAAGAGTTAACACAGGGCAAGGCTCATCATAGAATAATTCTCAAGGGGTTTGCATTCTTTTATTCAGTTTGACTGCTGCAGATAGCTGAGCTGTCTCATTTAAAGGTGATTTGACTATGTCTAAAAACTCTACTGTTGTCAGCTTTGTGCTGCACCTAGTGACTGTTGAGCAGAGATGCCCGCAGGTAACAAGAGGAAGTTTCCAAGGGATTAAGTTAAAAACTGACTGAAGGTTTCCAAGAAGATTAGTCATTGTGCCTTAAACAAGTTAAGTGTGAACTAATGATTAGACACAAGCGAAGAAAGCCACAGGTAAGAGGTAATTAAATGAGGTTCTTGAAATATATAGCTTGCTTCTCAATTCCGTATCAAATAAGGCACTTTATACTCTCAAAACACAGCTATTTTTCTTCTACACATGTTAAGTGAACCTAGCATTAAATACAGATCAAAGAGCACTCTGCGGTGTGGTGTAGTAAAAGAATGAAAAGTGGAGCTTCAGTTTTGAAACTAATGCTATAAATCAATTTGCCAAAAACAACAAAAAAAATAAAATTAATCCTAACAAGCTTCAAGAGAAGTAAACAAGCACACTGTTTGCTGTTGGAAATTGTTTGCTTAGCATAATGTGTGTTTTAGGTCACCATGCCAACATAGGTAATTACAATGAACTGCTCTTGTTAGCGGGATACAGTTGATAAATACTGCAACAGATTCTCACCATTCCATCATGGACCTTTAAAGAGCAAACGACTGGAGAAGTGTGTGGATATTTAGACTTGAGTGTAGAATTAGGACATCCATAAGTAAGAATCAATGTGATTAGCTGGGCTACAGCACAATTTTTTCCCATAGCACAGAAAAAAACATTGTGTCTAAGTGAATCTGTTTTTCCCAAACCAAGTGATCAAGTGTCCATTTTACTGCTGAGCTAAATATAAGGAGTCTAAGGGAAGCCCAGATCCGTTAGAGTGAGTCCATATGAAGACCATGAAGATGATCCATGGGCTGGAGCACCTCCCATACCAGGACAGCTTGAAAGAGTTGGGGTTATTCAACCTGGAGGAGAAGGCTCTGGGGAAAACTTAGAGCAGCCTTCCAGTACTTTGAAGGAAAAGCTGGGGAGGGTCTCTTATCAGGGAGTGCAGGGATAGGAGGAGGGAAAATGGCTTTCAGCTGAAATATGGGAGATTTAGATGAGATACCTGGAGGAATATTTTTACTGTGAGAGTGATGAGGCACTGGCGAGGATTGCCCAGAGAAATTGTAGGTGTCCCATCCCTGGAGGTGTTCAAGGCCAGGTTGGATAAGGCTTTGTTGGAACTTGGTGAGGTTTGAGGTCCCATGCAAACCCAAACCACTCTATGATCTGCCTCACTACCCTCTGACATTCAAAGCCTCTAAATTAAACAAGAATTAGCAGAGGGAATCAGTTATAAGGCATATTCTGGAGTTGAGAAGTACTACTGCCATTCATGTCCTTAAATAAACCCTGCTACTAAGCCTTCAGTCACAGCTTTAATGTAGCAAGTTGCATCTTGTAAACAGATGAAAATTATTTATGTGGAATTGTTCAGGAACACAATTTCCAGACAACTCTGCTTGTTCTTAAGTGCTTTGCAAATATCGGGTGACTATGAGGGTTTAAGGCTGACCTTTTGGGGCTGAAAAGCCTCTTTAGGAAAGCATGACAAGCGGCTGTGGTTTCATGAGCAAATGTGTTTGTTCACCAGGTACACAGTACAATACCAGGTGCACAGTACAATATTTTGCTTCTGTAGAGATCAAGTCTGAATAACATCCAGTTGTTAAATTGCTTCCTGATGTGTGTTTAATGCAGTCTGTAACTGCTCCTTTTTGCTGTAATTTCTTTCATTAGCGCTCAATTTTGTTTTTCTCTGTTTGTTGAAATGGTTCCTTGCCTTATTAGGCTGTGCAAACACATGAATATTTTTTCCATCATTTCTTCATGAAAAAAAAATTTAATGTTTCAGTAAGAACCAAGCCTGAAAAGTAACTAATGCTTCACTGTGTAACCCAGAGTGATAAATGCCCTAAAGACATTTTGAAACATCAATCAGGTCTTAGATGATGTTTTACTAGTCCTTAGAGTTTTAC